>NC_140166.1:136316032-136336032 GCF_963971535.1 Notolepis coatsorum | reverse complement strand
TAGGGAAGACGAGAGGGTGGCAGGGGTAAAGAGGAGACAAGGAGAGAGAGAGAATAGGGGAGAAGAGAGGGTGGCAGGGGTAAAGAGGAGACAAGGAGAGAGAGAGAATAGGGAAGAAGAGAGGGTGGCAGGGGTAAAGAGGAGACAGGGAGAGAGAGAATAGGGGAGAAGAGAGGGTGGCAGGGGTAAAGAGGAGACAAGGAGAGAGAGAATAGGGAAGAAGAGAGGGTGGCAGGGGTAAAGAGGAGACAAGGAGAGAGAGAATAGGGAAGAAGAGAGGGTGGCAGGGGTAAAGAGGAGACAAGGAGAGAGAGAATAGGGGAGAAGAGAGGGTGGCAGGGGTAAAGAGGAGACAAGGAGAGAGAGAATAGGGAAGAAGAGAGGGTGGCAGGGGTAAAGAGGAGACAAGGAGAGAGAGAATAGGGGAGAAGAGAGGGTGGCAGGGGTAAAGAGGAGACAAGGAGAGAGAGAACAGGGAAGAAGAGAGGGTGGCAGGGGTAAAGAGGAGACAAGGAGAGAGAGAGAATAGGGAAGAAGAGAGGGTGGCAGGGGTAAAGAGGAGACAAGGAGAGAGAGAATAGGGAAGAAGAGAGGGTGGCAGGGGTAAAGAGGAGACAAGGAGAGAGAGAATAGGGAAGAAGAGAGGGTGGCAGGGGTAAAGAGGAGACAAGGAGAGAGAGAGAATAGGGGAGAAGAGAGGGTGGCAGGGGTAAAGAGGAGACAAGGAGAGAGAGAGAATAGGGAAGAAGAGAGGGTGGCAGGGGTAAAGAGGAGACAAGGAGAGAGAGAATAGGGAAGAAGAGAGGGTGGCAGGGGTAAAGAGGAGACAAGGAGAGAGAGAACAGGGAAGAAGAGAGGGTGGCAGGGGTAAAGAGGAGACAAGGAGAGAGAGAATAGGGAAGAAGAGAGGGTGGCAGGGGTAAAGAGGAGACAAGGAGAGAGAGAATAGGGGAGAAGAGAGGGTGGCAGGGGTAAAGAGGAGACAATGAGAGAGAGAGAATAGGGAAGACGAGAGGGTGGCAGGGGTAAAGAGGAGACAAGGAGAGAGAGAATAGGGAAGAAGAGAGGGTGGCAGGGGTAAAGAGGAGACAAGGAGAGAGAGAGAATAGGGAAGAAGAGAGGGTGGCAGGGGTAAAGAGGAGACAAGGAGAGAGAGAGAATAGGGAAGAAGAGAGGGTGGCAGGGGTAAAGAGGAGACAAGGAGAGAGAGAGAATAGGGAAGACGAGAGGGTGGCAGGGGTAAAGAGGAGACAAGGAGAGAGAGAATAGGGAAGAAGAGAGGGTGGCAGGGGTAAAGAGGAGACAAGGAGAGAGAGAGAATAGGGAAGACGAGAGGGTGGCAGGGGTAAAGAGGAGACAGGGAGAGAGAGAATAGGGGAGAAGAGAGGGTGGCAGGGGTAAAGAGGAGACAAGGAGAGAGAGAACAGGGAAGAAGAGAGGGTGGCAGGGGTAAAGAGGAGACAGGGAGAGAGAGAATAGGGAAGAAGAGAGGGTGGCAGGGGTAAAGAGGAGACAAGGAGAGAGAGAATAGGGGAGAAGAGAGGGTGGCAGGGGTAAAGAGGAGACAAGGAGAGAGAGAATAGGGAAGAAGAGAGGGTGGCAGGGGTAAAGAGGAGACAAGGAGAGAGAGAGAATAGGGGAGAAGAGAGGGTGGCAGGGGTAAAGAGGAGACAAGGAGAGAGAGAATAGGGAAGAAGAGAGGGTGGCAGGGGTAAAGAGGAGACAAGGAGAGAGAGAGAATAGGGGAGAAGAGAGGGTGGCAGGGGTAAAGAGGAGACAGGGAGAGAGAGAATAGGGAAGAAGAGAGGGTGGCAGGGGTAAAGAGGAGACAAGGAGAGAGAGAATAGGGAAGAAGAGAGGGTGGCAGGGGTAAAGAGGAGACAAGGAGAGAGAGAATAGGGAAGAAGAGAGGGTGGCAGGGGTAAAGAGGAGACAAGGAGAGAGAGAATAGGGAAGAAGAGAGGGTGGCAGGGGTAAAGAGGAGACAAGGAGAGAGAGAGAATAGGGGAGAAGAGAGGGTGGCAGGGGTAAAGAGGAGACAAGGAGAGAGAGAATAGGGAAGAAGAGAGGGTGGCAGGGGTAAAGAGGAGACAAGGAGAGAGAGAATAGGGGAGAAGAGAGGGTGGCAGGGGTAAAGAGGAGACAAGGAGAGAGAGAATAGGGAAGAAGAGAGGGTGGCAGGGGTAAAGAGGAGAACGGAGAGAGAGAATAGGGAAGATGAGAGGATAGGAGGGGTAAAGAGGAGACAAGGAGAGAGAGAACAGGGAAGAAGAGAGGGTGGCAGGGGTAAAGAGGAGACAAGGAGAGAGAGAATAGGGGAGAAGAGAGGGTGGCAGGGGTAAAGAGGAGACAAGGAGAGAGAGAGAATAGGGAAGAAGAGAGGGTGGCAGGGGTAAAGAGGAGACAAGGAGAGAGAGAACAGGGGAGAAGAGAGGGTGGCAGGGGTAAAGAGGAGACAAGGAGAGAGAGAATAGTGAAGAAGAGAGGGTGGCAGGGGTAAAGAGGAGACAAGGAGAGAGAGAGAATAGGGAAGAAGAGAGAGTGGCAGGGGTAAAGAGGAGACAAGGAGAGAGAGAGAATAGGGGAGAAGAGAGGGTGGCAGGGGTAAAGAGGGGACAAGGAGAGAGAGAGAATAGGGAAGAAGAGAGAGTGGCAGGGGTAAAGAGGGGACAAGGAGAGAGAGAGAATAGGGAAGAAGAGAGAGTGGCAGGGGTAAAGAGGGGACAAGGAGAGAGAGAGAATAGGGAAGAAGAGAGAGTGGCAGGGGTAAAGAGGAGACAAGGAGAGAGAGAATAGGGAAGACGAGAGGGTGGCAGGGGTAAAGAGGAGACAAGGAGAGAGAGAATAGGGAAGAAGAGAGGGTGGCAGGGGTAAAGAGGAGACAAGGAGAGAGAGAATAGGGAAGAAGAGAGGGTGGCAGGGGTAAAGAGGAGACAAGGAGAGAGAGAATAGGGAAGACGAGAGGGTGGCAGGGGTAAAGAGGAGACAAGGAGAGAGAGAATAGGGAAGAAGAGAGGGTGGCAGGGGTAAAGAGGAGACAAGGAGAGAGAGAGAATAGGGGAGAAGAGAGGGTGGCAGGGGTAAAGAGGAGACAAGGAGAGAGAGAACAGGGAAGAAGAGAGGGTGGCAGGGGTAAAGAGGAGACAAGAAGAGAGAGAATAGGGAAGAAGAGAGGGTGGCAGGGGTAAAGAGGAGACCAGGAGAGAGAGAATAGGGAAGAAGAGAGGGTGGCAGGGGTAAAGAGGAGACAAGGAGAGAGAGAATAGGGAAGAAGAGAGGGTGGCAGGGGTAAAGAGGAGACAAGGAGAGAGAGAACAGGGAAGAAGAGAGGGTGGCAGGGGTAAAGAGGAGACAAGGAGAGAGAGAACAGGGAAGAAGAGAGGGTGGCAGGGGTAAAGAGGAGACAAGGAGAGAGAGAATAGGGAAGACGAGAGGGTGGCAGGGGTAAAGAGGAGACAAGGAGAGAGAGAATAGGGAAGAAGAGAGGGTGGCAGGGGTAAAGAGGAGACAAGGAGAGAGAGAGAATAGGGGAGAAGAGAGGGTGGCAGGGGTAAAGAGGAGACAAGGAGAGAGAGAATAGGGAAGAAGAGAGGGTGGCAGGGGTAAAGAGGAGACAGGGAGAGAGAGAGAATAGGGAAGAAGAGAGGGTGGCAGGGGTAAAGAGGAGACAAGGAGAGAGAGAATAGGGAAGAAGAGAGGGTGGCAGGGGTAAAGAGGAGACAAGGAGAGAGAGAGAATAGGGGAGAAGAGAGGGTGGCAGGGGTAAAGAGGAGACAAGGAGAGAGAGAATAGGGAAGAAGAGAGGGTGGTAGGGGTAAAGAGGAGACAAGGAGAGAGAGAACAGGGAAGAAGAGAGGGTGGCAGGGGTAAAGAGGAGACAAGAAGAGAGAGAATAGGGAAGAAGAGAGGGTGGCAGGGGTAAAGAGGAGACCAGGAGAGAGAGAATAGGGAAGAAGAGAGGGTGGCAGGGGTAAAGAGGAGACAAGGAGAGAGAGAATAGGGAAGAAGAGAGGGTGGCAGGGGTAAAGAGGAGACAAGAAGAGAGAGAATAGGGGAGAAGAGAGGGTGGCAGGGGTAAAGAGGAGACAAGGAGAGAGAGAGAACAGGGAAGAAGAGAGGGTGGCAGGGGTAAAGAGGAGACAAGGAGAGAGAGAATAGGGGAGAAGAGAGGGTGGCAGGGGTAAAGAGGAGACAAGGAGAGAGAGAGAATAGGGAAGAAGAGAGGGTGGTAGGGGTAAAGAGGAGACAAGGAGAGAGAGAACAGGGAAGAAGAGAGGGTGGCAGGGGTAAAGAGGAGACAAGGAGAGAGAGAATAGGGAAGAAGAGAGGGTGGCAGGGGTAAAGAGGAGACAAGGAGAGAGAGAATAGGGAAGAAGAGAGGGTGGCAGGGGTAAAGAGGAGACAAGGAGAGAGAGAGAATAGGGAAGAAGAGAGGGTGGCAGGGGTAAAGAGGAGACAAGGAGAGAGAGAACAGGGAAGAAGAGAGGGTGGCAGGGGTAAAGAGGAGACAAGGAGAGAGAGAGAATAGGGAAGAAGAGAGGGTGGCAGGGGTAAAGAGGAGACAAGGAGAGAGAGAACAGGGAAGAAGAGAGGGTGGCAGGGGTAAAGAGGAGACAAAGAACAGGGAAGAAGAGAGGGTGGCAGGGGTAAAGAGGGAGACAAGGAGAGAGAGAAAGGGAAGAGAGAGGGTGGCAGGGGTAAAGAGGAGACAAGGAGAGAGAGAGAATAGGGAAGAAGAGAGGGTGGCAGGGGTAAAGAGGAGACAAGGAGAGAGAGAATAGGAGAAGAGAGGGGTGGCAGGGGTAAAGAGGAGACAAGGAGAGAGAGAATAGGGAAGAAGAGAGGGTGGCAGGGGTAAAGAGGAGACAAGGAGAGAGAGAATAGGGAAGAAGAGAGGGTGGCAGGGGTACAGAGGAGACAAGGAGAGAGAGAATAGGGAAGAAGAGAGGTGGCAGGGGTACAGAGGAGACAAGGAGAGAGAGAGAATAGGGAAGAAGAGAGGGTGGCAGGGGTAAAGAGGAGACAAGGAGAGAGAGAGAATAGGGAAGAAGAGAGGGTGGCAGGGTAAAGAGGAGACAAGGAGAGAGAGAGAATAGGGAAGAAGAGAGGGTGGCAGGGGTAAAGAGGAGACAAGGAGAGAGAGAGAATAGGGAAGAAGAGAGGGTGGCAGGGGTAAAGAGGAGACAAGGAGAGAGAGAGAATAGGGAAGAAGAGGGGTGGCAGGGGTAAAGAGGAGACAGGAGAGAGAGAGAATAGGGAAGAGAGGGTGGCAGGGGTAAAGAGGAGACAAGGAGAGAGAGAATAGGGAAGAAGAGAGGGTGGCAGGGGTAAAGAGGAGACAAGGAGAGAGAGAATAGGGAAGAAGAGAGGGTGGCAGGGTAAAGAGGAGACAAGGAGAGAGAGAGAATAGGGAAGAAGAGAGGGTGGCAGGGGTAAAGAGGAGACAAGGAGAGAGAGAATAGGGAAGAAGAGAGGGTGGCAGGGGTAAGAGGGAGAAAGGAGAGAGGAATAGGGAAGAAGAGAGGGTGGCAGGGGTAAAGAGGAGACAAGGAGAGAGAGAATAGGGAAGAAGAGAGGGTGGCAGGGGTAAAGAGGAGACAAGGAGAGAGGAATAGGGAAGAAGAGAGGGTGGCAGGGGTAAGAGGAGACAAGGAGAGAGAGAATAGGGAAGAAGAGAGGGTGGCAGGGGTAAAGAGGAGACAAGGAGAGAGAGAATAGGGAAGAAGAGAGGGTGGCAGGGGTAAAGAGGAGACAAGGAGAGAGAGAATAGGGAAGAAGAGAGGGTGGCAGGGTAAAGAGGAGACAAGGAGAGAGAGAATAGGGAAGAAGAGAGGGTGGCAGGGTAAAGAGGAGAAAGGAGAGAGAGAGAATAGGGAAGAGAGGGTGGCAGGGGTAAAGAGGAGACAAGGAGAGAGAGAGAATAGGGAAGAAGAGAGGGTGGCAGGGGTAAAGAGGAGACAGGGAGAGAGAGAGAATAGGGAAGACGAGAGGGTGGCAGGGGTAAAGAGGAGACAAGGGAGAGAGAGAGAATAGGGAAGAAGAGAGGGTGGCAGGGTAAAGAGGAGACAAGGAGAGAGAGAGAATAGGGAAGAAGAGAGGGTGGCAGGGGTAAAGAGAGACAAGGAGAGAGAGAATAGGGAAGAAGAGAGGGTGGCAGGGGTAAAGAGGAGACAAGGAGAGAGAGAGAATAGGGAAGAAGAGAGGGTGGCAGGGTAAAGAGGAGACAAGGAGAGAGAAATAGGGAAGAAGAGAGGGTGGCAGGGGTAAAGAGGAGACAAGGAGAGAGAGAGAATAGGGAAGAAGAGAGGGTGGCAGGGGTAAAGAGGAGACAAGGAGAGAGAATAGGGGAGAAGAGAGGGTGGCAGGGGTACAGAGGAGACAAGGAGAGAGAGAATAGGAAGAAGAGAGGGTGGCAGGGTAAAGAGGAGACAAGGAGAGAGAGAATAGGGAGAAGAGAGGGTGGCAGGGGTAAAGAGGAGACAAGGAGAGAGAGAGAATAGGGAAGAGAGAGGGTGGCAGGGGTAAAGAGGAGACAAGGGAGAGAGAATAGGAAGAAGAGGGTGGCAGGGTAAAGAGGAGACAAGGAGAGAGAGAGAATAGGGGAGAAGAGAGGGTGGCAGGGGTAAAGAGGAGACAAGGAGAGAGAGAATAGGAGAAGAGAGGGTGGCAGGGGTAAAGAGGAGAACGGAGAGAGAGAATAGGGAAGAAGAGAGGGTGGCAGGGGTAAAGAGGAGATAAGGAACATGTGATAGCTGCAAGCAGTTTATACAATATATGTGTGTGTCTCTCGGTCTTTCTGTCTGATCACCAATACTTTCACAATATGCCCGAGTCAGCCTAATATTGTAGGTCAAGTACCTATGTATTAGAAAATAAAAAAATTTGCGGTGAATCTCTTAGTTACATCAATACTTTGCTGTCAGAACAGTTCATGTTTGTAGGTTAAGTAGCCTATTTAATGTTCGCTATATGGCCAATTGTCTTCTGTCCTCTTGTTATGTGCCCGTGAAATCTAGTGACCTATATACAAACTCACATTACCCCCACTGTGGGTCTGGGGAGGGTGTAGACTACCACATGCCTCTTCCGATCCACGTGGAGTCGCCAGCCGCCTCTTTTCACTTGACAGCGAAGAGTTTCACTGGGAGAGTGCAACTGAGGTTCACACTATCTCCCCCAGGTCCTCTCCCTGCTGAACAGGTGCCCCAACCGACCAGTAGGAGTAGCTATTGCAACGACCAGGACTCATACCCCACTGGCTTCCCATCCGCAAACACTGCCAATTGTGTTCATACTGGTGCCAGGAATTGAACCCCGGGTCACTGCAGTGGTAGACGAGTGCTTATACCTCTACACTACCCAGCCACTCCGCCCATGGATTTGTAAAAATAAACATATTATGAATCCATGCCCACACAAATCCCAGGGCACAGTTTACTAATCCATGGGCCATATGGATTCATAATCCGAGGGCGCGGTTCATAAACCGAGAGTACATATTTCTAAACCGAGAGTACAGATTTCTAAACAGAGAGTACACATTTCTAAACAGAGAGTACAGATTTCTAAACAGAGAGTACAGATTTATAAACAGAGAGTACAGATTTCTAAACAGAGAGTACAGATTTGCATCTGATTTTATATGTTTTCTCCTTGATCTCAGCTGACTCAAGGCTGGCTCTGTCAGAACCTCTCCTCTGATTTAGAATAGTGTTCTAAATAGTAGTGTAAATAGTGTTTGTTACAAAGGGTCAGATTAAACCGAATATATATATTTATTGCTTGAGATCCCTTGTATAATATTTGTATATCGTTTGATATCCCTTGTATATTCTTTGTATATATACACGGAATATCCCTTTACCTGGGTACAAACCAGACCATAATATTCGCTCTCCTATTGGACAGCGACCCCTAGGCGCCAACGGCCATACCCCCAATGGCAAGTTCAAAGGCAACGCCAAGGCATGTCTCAACATGTCCAGGTTTGCGCAGTAATACGAGACAGAACTGAGGTTGGCACTAGATAATTCACCTTACGTATAAATACGGCGCAGGTGGATACAGCAGCACTTATCCTAAAACCTTAGCACTAAAACGTTGATGCTTTCACCACGAGACAACGTGCCGTGAAGTGGGCAACTTTGCCTCTGAATAGAGCCTTGAGAACCGTGTGCGAATATATTGCTAAAGTGTCAGAGTTTAACGCAGTACCGTTGAGTTCGACTTATTCTAATGTGAAGTAATAGTCTATCATTTATAGTGTATCGTGCGGCTACCGTTCTTCAGTGACCAGCATTGCCACCGGTTCGTCGTGTATATAGCTAGTGCACTTATCCAGGCTGGGCGGCCTAAACTCGTGCCACCACCCGAGGAGTCCTAGACGAGAACCGTTGGATATGTACACCGGAGAACCTACCCGGCGACTGCAGAACCTTTTCTGGTTGGATTATATTGCTTTGGTACCGTGACTGCTGGAGCAGAGAACCGTCTACCCCACTATCGTGTGGGATCTACCCCGTGAGGAGCATCCCTTGAGGCCGCCTCTAGGAGGAGGCTGGCTAGCTTTCATCCATGCTGTCGAGCATACTGGATTATAGCTGTTGCTTTGTCTACCGATCAAGGGAGTACTGCACTGGTTCCTGTATCTGGAACCTCGTTATTCCTCGTTGACCCAGACTTTGCACCCGAACATTCCTCTACCCTGCCGGCCTTACACCCGGAGGGAACCCCCCAGTATCTCCAGCTGGTACTAGTGTGCCTTATGTAATTGCTATGCTACAGGTGGCGTCAGTTTAGACCCATCTTACTATTCTCATTGACTTACGCTCTTGACCTACTTTACATGTGTCTTCGCCTTACAAGCGCAAGTATAATTCTCAATCTGTAACCTAACGTTGCTTGCTCTGATAATAATAATACCCTCTAAATAGAACTTTATGTGTCATTGCCGTATTCTTGTGTGGGTGTTCACCATATATATTCATGTACTGTATGGCCAGTAATTAAAGTACATAACTAAGTAGTGGTTTAATAATACCATACTCTCAATACAGTCAGGGAATTGTACCCCTCAGTTACAGTGTTCCTTGCATTGCAAGGAAAAAGCTCAGAATACAACCTAACATAGTCCCTTCCAGAATGATAATCTTTGATTTTGTTGTAAAGTTTAAGACCATCTATACTAATTGTTGCATTACTGAACCCAGTATGATTCAGAGGATCATAAAATGTCAACTGCTCAAACTTTTTCGTCAAATGAACACTACTTTGAAAAAGTAGCTCAGTCACATAATCGGTCGGTTTTGTTTGTCCAGTTTACCATCTTCTATGCTATTTCCTGAAAAGTATAGTCTGGGAAACAATTTTACATATCTTTCAATTAAATCAACTAACAAAGTACTGTTATGTCCTGTTAAATGACTATTACTCTTAATGGAGGACATTGCAAATAATGAGTCTGGAAGGTCATAGAGTTACATAGAGCCAGTGTGGGTTTGTTTCATTTAGTAAATAACTAGGCCAGCCAGGAAAAACATGCACTAAAGCATGTGTGTGTTTAAGGAGAAGACAGAGCAGCTGTTGGGGTAGAATTAGGAAAATGCTAATTATGCAAATACAGTAATTAGCTAAACTTAACTACATGACCCAGTTAAACACTGGATAAAAGAAAATGTTGAATCTAGTTATACTACCACCTAAATACTGCAAGATGTACTAATTTCACAGCATGTAGTCAACTAGTCCCCCAGCACTGGTAATAACAACATGTGTGTGTGTGTGTGTGTGTGTGTGTGTGTGTGTGTGTGTGTGTGTGTACACTTATGAGCTAAATCTGAGAGAGGAAGGAGGGAAGGACAGGAGAGGGCACGGGGGGGGGGGGGGGGGGGGACACACACACACACACACAGTTTTTTTTTTCTCATTACACTCTCTCTCAACATTACCGTTATATGAAGTCCTCTTATTACTGTTGTTTAGTTTTAATCTTCTGTCCAACAGTCTTTTTCATTATCAGGATAACACCACCCATATTACGGGTCCTACTAATCACCCCAAAGTACCAGAAAATACCAGAAAATACCAGAAAATACCAGAAACTACCCCAAAGTATACCCCAAAATACCAGAAACTACCCCAAAATACCCCAAAATACCAGAAAATACCAGAAAATACCAGAAACTACCCCAAAATACCCCAAAGTATACCCCAAAATACCAGAAACTACCCCAAAATACCCCAAAGTATACCCCAAAATACCAGAAACTACCCCAAAATACCAGAAAATACCAGAAATACCAGAAACTACCCCAAAATACCCCAAAGTATACCCCAAAATACCAGAAACTACCCCAAAATACCCCAAAGTATACCCAAAATACCAGAAACTACCCAAAATACCCCAAAATACCAGAAAATACCAGAAAATACCAGAAACTACCCCAAAATACCCCAAAGTATACCCCAAAATACCAGAAACTACCCCAAAATACCCCAAAATACCAGAAAATACCAGAAACTACCCCAAAGTATACCCCAAAATACCAGAAACTACCCCAAAATACCCCAGAATACCAGAAAATACCAGAAAATACCAGACACTACCCCAAAGTATACCCCAAAATACCAGAAACTACCCCAAAATACCCCAAAATACCAGAAAATACCAGAAAATACCAGAAACTACCCCAAAATACCCCAAAGTATACCCCAAAATACCAGAAACTACCCAAAATACCCCAAAGTATACCCCAAAATACCAGAAACTACCCCAAAATACCCCAAAATACCAGAAAATACCAGAAAATACCAGAAACTACCCCAAAATACCCAAAGTATACCCCAAAATACCAGAAACTACCCAAAATACCCCAAAATACCAGAAAATACCAGAAACTACCCCAAAGTATACCCCAAAATACCAGAAATGGCCCCAAAATACCCCAAAATACCAGAAACTACCCCAAAATACCCCAAAGTATACCCCAAAATACCAGAAACTACCCCAAAATACCCCAAAATACCAGAAAATACCAGAAACTACCCCAAAGTATACCCCAAAATACCAGAAACTACCCCAAAATACCAGAAAATACCAGAAAATACCAGAAACTACCCCAAAGTATACCCCAAAATACCAGAAACTACCCCAAAATACCCCAAAATACCAGAAAATACCCCAAAATACAGTATTGTATATTGCATATCTTGTATGTCACAAATGTAACAGTACTGTATATCTGTATGTCATGTATGTCATAAATGTCATGATTAGATTAGATTAGATGATTAGATTAGATTTTTATATATGTATCTGTATGTTGTGTATGTCATAAATGTCATTAATTAATTGAAAATGGGGGATCCTGATGTAAACAAGACGAAAGTCTTTCTCTGGTCTGCATCCCCTTAACAATTGTGTGTATTGAGTTGTACTCTACTGTACCCATTCTGCAATCTGTTAATTAAAGTTTTCAATCAATCAATCAATCAATCAATCAATTCAATCAATAAAAAAACCTGTCCAGTAGAGGGCAGCAAAAGAAACTTCTGCTATTTTCTAGAGCTAGCTACTTCTTCTCTTGCTCCTCCTTTTCCCTTTTCTCTAACTTCATCTACCACCATCACAGTCATCCTTTCTGGAAAAAAAAAACCATGGCATACACACGGGGACAAAAGAAGAAAAGATGTCAGATATGCAAAGATTTGTGTGAAAAACCATTTATTGAATGTCATGAATGCAAGTCAATCTTTCATGCCCCCTGTGTGTCCATGACTGAAAGACAGATCCACACCTGGAACAAGATGGACTTTTTCTGCCAGCAATGCACAAGAAGCCCATTTAGTTTAGACAAAAGTCTTAAAAGAATTCAAGGTGCAACAGGAGGGAAGACATTCAAAGGAAATGTAAAAATGAAAAGGCTTTGTTTAAGCATTATGGGATTAACTTTCCTGCATTCAGTAATGACACCATCATGGCCCTACAGATACTGTCTCACTCGACATCTTGACCAAATATCAGCCTCCTCTAACATTGGAGTACAGACCCCTGAAGACGGGTGCTGATGGGAACTGTTTGTATAGGGCTACCTCTGCAGCTTGTTTTGGGACAGAAGAGTACCACAAGCTCTTAAGAGTTCTAGTGACCATTGAAATGGCGGAGCATCCATGCTGGTATGATCAACAACATAAGAATTATTGCTCTCCATACCGGGATAATGACTATATCATTATCTGTGATTACCAACACTATCTAGAAACAACACCCTTGCTGGGCACCTACTCGGATATGAACCATATCATTGCCCTCACAGCAGTGCTGGGAATTCCAATACAGAGCTATTTCCCACCTGGTGAGTATATAATTAAGCAATACTATATATGTATGTATGTATGTATGTATGTATGTATGTATGTATGTATGTATGTATGTATGTATGTATGTATGTATGTATGTATGTATGTATGTATGTATGTATGTGTGTATGTGTGTGTGTGTGTGTGTGTGTGTGTGTGTGTGTGTGTGTGTGTGTGTGTGTGTGTGTGTGTGTGTGTGTGTGTGTGTGTGTGTGTGTGTGTGTGTGTGTGGTGTGTGTGTATGTATGGAACTGCTGCCTCCGCGACCCGACCACGGATAAGCGGAAGACGATGGATGGATGGATATATATGTAGTGGCCGCCTGTCATTCCTCGATGTGCTGACAGGCGTCACGATGCACCCGTATTTAGTTCTCTACTCAGTAACAAAGTTTGTGATGTAAATATGGAAGAAAGTCCAAGTTGCGGCTGGTACAGTTTGCAAGGTTTTATTGTCCAAAAATGAATGATAGTAAATTAATGGGTAAATCAGAACAGTTGTCAATTGCTCTATTTGTCAGTTCCAAACGGTGAAACAGGTAGGAAAAATTATTCTTCATAACAGGTGCATAACAGGTGCACCTGTCACAGTAATTAGCTAGGTTACTTATAGAGGTGGGGCTATAATGGAGGTGGTTTGCCCCCTAGTGTTTAAACATAAATACAACCTCTAGTGACCTCTAGTCTAAACAATGTAAGTTCTAATATTCTAACAATATAAATCCACCAAGTCGGTTTCTGCTTCTACAATATATATATATATATATATATATATATATATATATATATATATATATATATATATATATATATATATATATATATATATATATATATATATGTGTGTGTGTGTGTCATGTACCTGAAAATGAACAGACAATACACACAATATACCAGAATGTTACTGTAAAAGATGATCAAAATCATTGTTTTGCATATAATTAATAATAAGAAATTAATAATAACACATTTTCTTTCTTTTATGTTTTTATAGTTTCCAGAAGTTTTTCACAGCCTCCATTGACACAGTTGGTCAAAGGAAGAGGGATCCGAGCAAATCGCACGAATGTTACCATCATGTGGACATCAGTGTCTTGGAAGCCATACAACGAAATTTTTGATGTCAATCATTTTGTGCCTCTAGTTCCATTTTCAGCTCCTCCAAAAGAGAATGTGATCATCATCAGCCAAGAGGAGGACAAGTGTGAATCACTATTCAGTGAAGAAGACTTTCCCAGGCTTCGAACCAGAAAACGTGCAAACACTGAAGACAACCACGACACAACTAAGACAACAATTAAAGTCAATGACAAAAGGAAGTGTGACCCTGACCTCCAAGACAACATGGTTAACGTAAACAATTTCAGACAAGATGATGACAACCGCTATGATTCACTATTCTCTGAAGACTTTCCCAGGCTTCCAACCAGAAAACGTGCAAACACTGAAGACAACCATGACACAACTAAGACAACAATTAAAGTCAATGACAAAAGGAAGTGTGACCCTGACCTCCAAGACAACATGGTTAACGTAAACTATTTCAGACAAGATGATGACAACAGCTATGATTCACTATTCTCTGAAGACCTTTCCAGGCTTCCAAAGACAAATTATGCAGACACTGAAGACAACCATGACACAACCAAGACAACAATTAAAGTCAATGACAAAAGGAAGTGTGACCCTGACCTCTAAGACAACATGGTTAACGTAAACAATTTCAGACAAGATGATGACAACCGCTATGATTCACTATTCTCTGAAGACTTTCCCAGGCTTCCAACCAGAAAACGTGCAAACACTGAAGACAACCATGACACAACCAAGACAACAATTAAAGTCAATGACAAAAGGAAGTGTGACCCTGACCTCCAAGACAACATGGTTAACGTAAACTATTTCAGACAAGATGATGACAACAGCTATGATTCACTATTCTCTGAAGACCTTTCCAGGCTTCCAAAGACAAATTATACAGACACTGAAGACAACCATGACACAACCAAGACAACAATTAAAGTCAATGATAAAATTAAGTGTGACCCTGACCTCCAAGACAACATGGTTAACATAAACAATTTCAGCCAAGAGGAGGACAACTGTGAATCACTATTCAGTGAAGAAGACTTTTCAAGGCTTCCAACCAGAAAACATGCAAACACTGAAGACAACCATGACACAACTAAGACAACAATTAAAGTCAATGACAAAAGGAAGTGTGACCCTGACCTCCAAGACAACATGGTCAACATAAACTTATTCAGGCAAAATGATGGTTCAATTAAGTCTGAACTAGTTCATCAGTTTCAGTCTGCTGTTATGGTTGACACCATAAACAGCTTTGACCCAACAGAGTCTGAATCAACTTGTCTTCAAGGCCGTTTTATGGAAATAAACAGAATCTTCGCCTTGATCTCAGGTGTACCAGAAGATAATGTGTTGAGGCATGTCCCTAAAGGAATGAAACAAAACGAATGTTTCTTTATAAACAATTCCCTCAATAGAATGAGAAGAGAGAACAATCAACACAGCATTTTTGTTGATGACTGTGGAGTCTGGAAGAGCACCTCAGGTAACACCTCAAAAACACACTATGTGCTAAAAAATGGTCAACTGACACATGTACATTTTAGACAGGGGGTATATGGCAAGATAAGAAACAAGGTCTGGCAGAAATTAGACCCACAACCAGAGGCAACATATATTGTAATAATGGGCCGTTATTACACTAAACTTAAGAGGGATACTAATTTCATGAGGAGGATAACATGGATTGAGAGGCCTCCAGGATATTTTCCAGTGAACAGGGCCGACATTGCAGTGTGGGAATATCTAGGCACATTCCCCATAACACTCAGTTATCATGCAAATGCTAAGAAAAATCCATCTCAGTTTATCAGAACACAAACAGAGGTGACTGAAAGAGTGGCTCAGGCGGTACAAACCCAGACACCTCGTGATGTATACGCACAGTTAGTTATGGAAGATGAGGAAAATGCACCTCGAGATTTAAAACAAGTCAGGAATATAAAACATCAAGTATCAAAAGACCAGAGGCCTTCTGGTAATCGAACCAATACTGCTGATGAGCTTCAGACAGTTCTGAATATGTTGCAGGAAAATCATTATGTTCAGCAAATAATTTCTAGGAAGGGAAAACCACCTTGTGTCATCCTTTACTTTGATGAACAATTAGAAGATGTTAGAAGATTTTGTTGTGGGCAGGATGCTACATCTGTTTTAGGAGTGGATCGCACATTTAATTTGGGGGCTTGCTTCTTAACAGTGACTGTGTTCAAAAACCCAAAACTTTTTAAGAAAGAGACTGGAGAGCCACCATTATTCATTGGGCCACTGTATTTGCACTGGGACGGCAGCTTTGAGACTTACCATGATTTCTTTGCCCATTTGAAATCAAAGTTGTCGGTGGCATATTTAGCAACAGAAATAAATATCAGTGAGGACATAGTTATTGGATCCGATCAGGAACGGGCTATTTTAAAGGCCATAGAGTCTTTGTTTCCTGAAGCAAGTCATATTTTGTGTTCAAAACATATTCGGGATAATGTGAAACATTATCTAACACATAAAGTGGGAATGGATGCAAAAAAGAGAGCAGTACTTGAGAATAAGCTGTTCCATAATGCTAATTCTCTTACCTACTGTAAAAACGAGTATGACTTTTGTGAAAAGGTACTTGAACTTGAAACATATATAGAATCAAATTGCCCAGAGTTCACTACATATTTCTCTAAGTTAATACCTACATTGAAAAAGAAAATAATGGAGACAAAGAACAGAAAGAAATGGATTCCTGATAATTGGACAAATAATAATTGTGAAGCAATGAATCATGTAATTAAGCTGGCTACTAATTGGAAACCACAAAAGTTACCAGATCTGATATTAAAACTCCAACAAATTTCTCAACTTCAAAATATAGATGTGCGCAGATGCCTTCATGGCCAAGGTAATTATACTTTAAAGCCAGAATTTAAAAGATATGAGGTCCCCAATGTCATATGGGACACTATAACTAAAGATGAGCAGAATGAGCTATATTTAAAGTTCTTGAAAGTTAAGATGGTACCTAAGGCTAAAACAATAGAATCAAATGATGGTCAGTTGAGCATTCCAGTGGTACCCCAGCTAGCCAAAAAGCCTGGCCAAAAAAGAACGGCAAAAAATGAGCGAACAACTTCAAAAAGAAGAAAAGTGAAGACATAAGTATGTTCACTTCATGCATGCTCATAAGAGATTTGATTTCGTTTTTTATATTTTTTTATATATGTTTTTTTTAGATGACACAGAATTTTTTATTTATTTTGTATTTAACCAGGAAGTCCCATTGAGATACAAGATCTCTTTTGCAAGGGAGACCTGGCCAAGATGACAGCAATAACATTTGCAATATATCAGACAGCAATGTTTTTGTGTTTACATGTATTGTTTATTGTATATATGCACTTTTATTATGTTCTTGTGTGATGTATACAATATACAATACATGTAAACACAAAAACACAAAACAGAATAGTCTACATAATTGTAAAGGTGTATGACAGTAAAATACAGGGTAATACAGTAATTTAGCAGTTTTGCAGTTGGGACCCGACTACAGAAAGCAGCGAAATTCTTTTTGTAGGAAGTTATGTAATACAGATTTAAATTTGTTGAGAGAGACCAGGGTATCTAAGTGGATATGGTCTTGTAGCCCATTCCATGACCAAGGTGTGAAGCTTGAAAAAGCTGTTCTTCCTAGTTCAGTGTGTATTCTAGTTTTTTAAGTAGCCATCTTGTGGACCTGAATGTAATGTAATGACACAGTTAGAATGTCCTGTTATGTTGTCATGTATAGCCTATAGTTGTCTCTTTTCTTCCGTCCTTACTGGAATTTGGTTCAAAAATGTTATACTGTTCTGTTATTATTGTTGTTGATGTTGTTTTGTTATTGTTGAACATTTAAAATAAAATTGATAAAAAAAAATGTATACTGTTTGTTCAGTGTTCAATACAGATGTTATTACATTTGGAGATTATAATATATTAAAATAAACATTTGTTTTGAAAATATGTGGTACTTTGGGAATGGGAAATGGACTCCACATATATAGCACTTTCCTACCTGCACAAATAGCTTTATAATTGCCTCTCCTTCACCAATTCACACATGCACTCACAGAGCAATGGCAGCCAGATGGTGCTAGCCTGCTTATTGGAGTCATTTGGGGTTCAGTGTCTTGAAGGACACTTCGGCATGTGAACAGAAGGAGCTGGGATTCAAACCACTGACCAAACCATTGACCATATGATCATTAGTTGACCTGCTCTACCTCTGAGCCAGTATTTTCTGGTACATTGAGGTATACTTTGGGGAACTTTGAGGTTCTTTGGGGTATTTCGTGATACTTTGGTATTTTAGGGTATACTTTGTGGTATACTTTGGGGTATTTTAGGGTATTTTGGGGTATTTTCTGGTATTTTCTGGTACTTTGGGGTATACTTTGGGGTATTTTGGGGTAGTTTCTGGTATTTTCTGGTATTTTCTGGTATTTTGGGGTAGTTTCTGGTGTTTTGGGGTATACTTTGGGGTATTTTGGGGTAGTTTCTGGTATTTTGGGGTAGTTTCTGGTATTTTGGGGTATACTTTGGGGTAGTTTCTGGTATTTTGGGGTATACTTTGGGGTAGTTTCTGGTATTTTCTGGTATTTTGGGGTAGTTTCTGGTATTTTGGGGTATACTTTGGGGTATTTTGGGGTAGTTTCTGGTATTTTCTGGTATTTTCTGGTATTTTGGGGTAGTTTCTGGTATTTTGGGGTATACTTTGGGGTATTTTGGGGTAGTTTCTGGTATTTTCTGGTATTTTCTGGTACTTTGGGGTATTTTGGGGTAGTTTCTGGTATTTTGGGGTATACTTTGGGGTAGTTTCTGGTATTTTCTGGTATTTTGGGGTAGTTTCTGGTATTTTGGGGTATACTTTGGGGTAGTTTCTGGTATTTTGGGGTATTTTGGGGTAGTTTCTGGTATTTTGGGGTATACTTTGAGGTATTTTGGGGTAGTTTCTGGTATTTTCTGGTATTTTCTGGTATTTTGGGGTAGTTTCTGGTATTTTGGGGTATACTTTGGGGTAGTTTCTGGTATTTTCTGGTATTTTGGGGTATTTTGGGGTAGTTTCTGGTATTTTGGGGTATACTTTGGGGTATTTTGGGGTAGTTTCTGGTATTTTCTGGTATTTTCTGGTATTTTGGGGTAGTTTCTGGTATTTTGGGGTATACTTTGGGGTATTTTGGGGTAGTTTCTGGTATTTTCTGGTATTTTGGGGTATTTTGGGGTAGTTTCTGGTATTTTGGGGTATACTTTGGGGTATTTTGGGGTAGTTTCTGGTATTTTCTGGTATTTTGGGGTAGTTTCTGGTATTTTGGGGTATACTTTGGGGTATTTTGGGGTAGTTTCTGGTATTTTCTGGTATTTTGGGGTAGTTTCTGGTATTTTGGGGTATACTTTGGGGTATTTTGGGGTAGTTTCTGGTATTTTCTGGTATTTTCTGGTACTTTGGGGTGATTAGTAGGACCCCTACCAGGGACTGCACTCTGATGGACAGGTCGTCTAGTGAGCGATTGTCTGTGGCTGGGGGTAGGCGGTCAATATGCCTTATCTCTTCTATCACGTAATCCCATATACGTCCATATCTCTGGTCCAGCGCTGCAAGGGCCGCTGTGTATGGTGTCGAAGAGGAGGCGTAGGCCAGCGCTATATTGTGCGCTCGCGGTACTTTCAGGTGCTTCAGTAATATTGCATACTTGTGGCGTTCATCAGCGACATCCACCATCATTGTCTCTAGGCACATCCGGAGCTCCGTGTACTGTGCTCGATTCTCATGGATGAAGTCTGGGATTGACGGCGTGGCAATGTATGACGCTGTGGGTGACTGATACATCGGTGAGTGTTGGGGGAGAGGCCTCCTAGGCGAGTCTCCTCTTGCGTGTCGTCTTGGGCTGGTACTTGGTGGGTACCGAAGGTCGGGTACCCAGGTGCTGTTCCTCGGGGCTGACGGTGCGTCAAACTCACCCGTGAGTTGAGTCGGGGGTTTGTAGCGCAGGGCCTCGGGGCTGACTTCTGGGCTGTACTGGACCTCCTGGTCCTGAGTACGTTGCTGCGGGTCGGGGCTGTACTGGGCCTCCTGGGCCAGAGCACGTTGCTGCTGGTCGGCTTGACACCCCTCCTCTTCCTCCTCCTCTTCCTCTGCTAGGACCTGGAGTCGTCTGTTCAGTCTCTCGGCGTGGTTCGGTTCTGTACCCCGGTTGCTAGGTCTCGTATGGACCGGCTGGGGAGGGGGTTCGGAGACGTGGACAGGATCCTCCTGTAGGCGGGGTCGCTTCGTCGGGTGGGGGAATGTGTCCTAGACCCATGTCTTGACGACCTCTGAGAGCTTCGTGCGGAGTGAGGGGGTGTCGCCATGGCAACCAGTTTGTCCATCAGCTCCGCCTGCAGCCGGTCGCGCTCTGCCTCGCGCCGGGCATGGGCTGCGTCGCGCGCTGCTTCGCGCTGGGCATTGGCGGCGTCGCGCTGCGCATTGGCGCTGGCCTGGGCAGCGTCGCGCTGTGCGTTGGCGACGTCGCGCTGGGCATTGGCGCTGGCATG
>NC_140166.1:136269406-136315832 GCF_963971535.1 Notolepis coatsorum | reverse complement strand
GTCCTAACCTAGTTGTACAGTAAATGACCAAGTAAGGCTTTGTCAATATTCCAATGTACAGTGTAAAATGTGTGTGTGTCCCCTTCCCAACCCCCCCCCCCCCCCCCCACCTCCAATGTACAGCCCTCCCCTTCCCAACCCCCCCCCCCCCCCCCACCTCCAAGTACAGCCTCACCAACCACCCAACCCCACCCCACCCAACCAACCTCCTCCAATGTACAGTTTCTATGCCAAAGTATCACAAACAGTACTGTATTTGCAAATCTGATATGTCATAAATGTATAGATGTAGCAGTACTGTCTATCTGTATGTCCATGTATGTCATATATGTTATGATGAATTGAAAATGGGGGACCCTGATGTAAACAAGTCGAAAGTCTTTCCTCTGGTCTGCATCCCCTTAACAATTGTATGTATTGAGCTGTACTGTACTGTACCCATTCTGCAATCTGTTAATAAACTTTTCAATCAATTCAATCAATCAACGGCCAGCCAAGCTGGTAGCAACGCTGAGAGCTGGGCTCGAACCCAGCATCTCCTGCGTTGGTGACAAGCGCAATCTCCGCTACGCCACCTGACCGCCCTATTATTTGCATTTGTTTAGCCATGCTAGCGATCTAAATAATCAATCCATGCCAAACGCTAGATATATAAAAGGTGAAAGACTCACACTCACAGCCATCCATGCTGATTTGGCAAAATTACATCCAGACGTTTTTCGTTTGAAACAACTTTTTAGTCAGGGGAGTGTCATGGTTTCTCCATAGAGCCCCATCGTATTATTTTAGTGCAGCAGCTCGCGCAGGTCCGAGGCAACTTAGTCACGTGACTCAGTTGTTATTGCTGATTGGCTCGGACACAGTAACAGGTCTATATGGTGCCGTCTCTCTAGCCGGGCTGCACATCAGCGGCACATCACACAGACACCGGCGGTGGTGTTTATCATGCAGCGGGGGGCGCCGTCTTAAATTGAAACCCCTGCGCTCTCGTTTTCTGACGTGTGTGTGTGTGTGTGTGTGTGTGTGTGTGTGTGTGTGTGTGTGTGTGTGTGTGTGTGTGTGTGTGTCTGTTTTTTATATAATCCATATAACTCTGTATGATAGCATGTACAATAATGTTGTATATATATATATATCCACATCTGTCTGTACCTGCATATAATCATGTTTACATATCTGTACACATCCCTTACCCACTCTTATTAGTTACACTGCTGGCCCAGTATGATTCACTACCATAGTGACTTTATACCTGCATCACTGTACATATTAATACTACAACACTGTACAGTGTACATACATCTGATTAGCACTATTACTCAGCAGTACTCATTTATATGATGTTATACGGTACCAAGTTTAATCGCCTGTACATTGTACATTATATTACTATTGCACTTTACTGTTACATTTGCATCATCATTTGGTTGGATGCCAAACTCTTCGTTGTGCTCTACTTGTTTTACATGTCGATCTAATCTAATTATGGTTATCTCTTTCTTTTGTGTTTTTCTCTCCCTCTCTCTTCCTCTCTCCTCCTCTATCTCTGTCTTCCTCTCTCCTCTCTATTTGTCTCTTCTCCTCTCTCTTCATCTCTCATCTCTCTCTGTCTTCCTCTCTCTTCCTCTCTCTGTCCTCATCTGTCTTCCTATCTCTTCCTCTATATTCATCTATCATCTACCTCTATCTTCATCTCTCCTCCTCTCTCTCTGTCTTCCTCTCTCCTCATCTCTCTCTGTCTTCCTCTCTCCTCTCTCTCTCTCTTCTCCTCTCTCTTCATATATCCCTCTCTCTTCCTCTCTCTTCCTCTATCTGTCTTCCTCTCTCCTCATCTCTCTCTGTCTTCCTCTCTCCTCTCTCTCTTTCTCTCTCTCTCTCTCTCTCTTCTCATCTCTCTTCATATATCCCTCTCTCTTCCTCTCTCTTCCTCTATCTGTCTTCCTCTCTCATCTCTCTCTGTCTTCCTCTCTCTTCCTCTCTCTGTCCTCATATGTCTTCCTCTCTCTTCATCTCTCTGTCCTCATATGTCTTCCTCTCTCTTCCTCTCTCTGTCCTCATCTGTCTTCCCATCTCTTCCTCTCTATTCATCTATCATCTACCTCTATCTTCCTCTCTCCTCTCTCTCTGTCTTCCTCTCTCCTTATCTCTGTCTTCCTCTCTCCTCCTCTCCCTTCCTCTCTTCATCTATCTTCATTTGTCTTCATCTTCTTCATCTCTCCTCATCCATCTTCCTCCTCTCTCCTCCTCGCCCCCTTCCTCTCTCCATCTATCTTCCTATCCCTTCCTCCCTTCCTCTCTTCCTCTTCCTTCCTCTCTCCTCCCCCTCCCTCGCTCCTCCCCCTCCCTCTATCCTCCTCTCTCCTTCTCTCTCTTCCTCTCTATCTTCCTCCTCTCTCCTCCTCGCCCTTCCTCTCTCCATCTGTCTTCCTATCCCTTCATCCCTTCCTCTCTTCCTCTTCCTTCCTCTCTCCTCCCCTCTCTCTCCTCCCCCTCCCTCTCTCCTCCTCTCTCCTCCTCTCTCTTCCTCTCTCCTCCCCTCTCCCTCCTCCCCGTCCCTCTCTCCTCCTCTCTCCTTCTCTCTCTTCCTCCCCCCCCATCCTCCTCTCTCTCCTCCCCTCTCTCTCCCCCCTCCCTCCCTCTCTCCTCCTCTCTCCTTCTCTCTCCTCCTCTCCCTCCTCCCCCCTCCCCCCTCCCCCCCCCCCCCTCCTCCCCTCCCAGAGCCCATGCGCTCGCTGCGGGGCCTGTCTGCCACGGACGTCCAGTCGCGGCTGCTGTCGCTGCAGTGGGAGACGCTGGCCTTCAACCTGACGCGCTGCCACACCTACTCCGTGTCGCTGTGCCTCCGCTACGCCACGGCGGGGGGCGGCGGCGGGCACAACACCACGGTGCGCGAGTGCCTGGCGGTGGAGCACAACGCCTCGCGCTTCACCCTGCGCGACCTGCCGCCCTACCGGGCCGTGCACGTCCGCCTGGCGCTGTCCAACCCGGAGGGCAAGAAGGAGGGCAGGGAGGTGACCTTCCAGACCGAGGAGGACAGTGAGTACTGCTGGGGGTGGGTGGGGGGGGGGGGGGGGGATGAATATAGAGAGAGAGGAGGATGAAGAGAGAGGAAGAGAGAGGAGGAGGAGAGAGGAAGAGAGAGGCGGAGAGAGGAGGAGAAAATACGAGGAGGAGAGAGGAAGGGAGAGGAGGAGAGGGGAAGAATGTGTTGTTCATCCATGATCAAATTGTTCTGAATCAAGAAATAGTATTTTTTCTGGTTCTTTGTTCAGTCTCGTACGATCCAACTGATTTTCCTCATTTCTTCACGTGTGATGCTCTAGCTGGCAAGCAGGCCAAGAAGATGCTTAAAAACAGCATTTAAAGTGAATTGTATCCTTCGAGTGACATCCTTGAAAATGAAAAAGATTGTGCTTGGAAAAATACTTAAAAGCCCTTGAATTTTCATTTTGCAATAATGTCTGTGGGAATGTCTGTTGGAATGACTGGGAGAGGTTGGAGGGTGGCGGGGGAGGGGATCAGTATTCCACACTAGTATGAACACATGCCAAGAACAAAGGAACTAGGACAGTGCCATGGGAGCCGTCTGCCGCCCAGGTGGTTCATCTGCACCGCCCGGCGCCTCGCGTCACGTTTTAGGCCACAGTTCAGAGGACGTCAGTGTTCACAACGCCGGTGTGTGTCATGTCCACTAAGGGAAAACAAGGCCAGGGTTTCGGTGATTTCAAGTGCACTCGATACTAGCTCAGAGAGAGAGAGAGAGAGAGAGAGAGAGAGAGGTCTCCTGGCTGCCTTCCATCTCCGCATGCAGTCTTACCTCCTCTGCCCCTTTCTTCACAGAGGCTAACGGGGGCAGACAGTCGTGACATTCACAGTCGTGCAGGGATCACATGGGCGTACAGTAGCTATTTTGGGGGGGGATTGTGGCTTCTGTGATGTACCCAAAAAAAGGGACGTTTCATTGTGCAGGTCTGGGCAAAATAGCAACTGAACTAATTTGTAATGCTTCGTTTTGTATATTTATAATAAAAAAAAATCGTACATATGTTGCAAGGTGAAGTTCCCCTGTGACAGAGCGCTACTAAGGAATCTACCTTATCTATATTACTGCCTACTATGCTAACATGTCTCTACTACTATGCACTCAAGTCCACCACCGTTTGATGAACCATCTTACTGACCCTTAGCTGCCAGAGTTGTACCCTTCCTTCCTGCCGACTTGTTGTACAGAACTTGTAAGTCACTTTGGATAAAAGCATTCAGCTAAATTTCTAAATGTAAACTGAGTAGTTAAAATTGGGTGATTGGGGCAGCAGTGGCCTAAAGGTTAGAGAAGCGGGTTTTATGACCGGAAGGTCGCTGGTTCGATCCCCGGGCCCGGCAGGAACACCAACCACTGAAGTGCCCTTGAGCAAGGCACTTAAGGCGAGACACTACAGGTGAATAGGGTAAAAAATGTAACTAATGGATATCACAATGAAACTTCCGCAGTTGATTACTTATATTAAGACAAGACTTTTTTGTATTACAAGTTTTTTTTTTTTTATCTACCTTTTCTCCCATTTTCTATTTTTTCTCCCATCCCAATTTCGTATCGTCCAATTCTACCCTCCCCTGTCTCGAACGCTGTTAGGCCATGCCTCCCACAAGCCGGCTGCAATGTGGACGAAGCCTTACATCACGTGTCCCCTCCGGTACTCGAGGAAGCAGCCGTCGCATCTTTTCACCTGCACAGCGCGATCTCTCAGCGTCGGGGGTCTGCGTGGGAGGGACACGCCGCCCCCGTCGCTTCCTGATTCTGCTGTACAGGCGCACCAACCGACCTGTAGGAGTTGCTGTCCACAACGTCCAATCCCCACCCATCAGCTTCCCACCCCCTAATACTGCCAATTGTATTAGTATGAACGACCAGCCAAGCTGATAGCAATGCGGAGAGCTGGGCTCGAACCCAGCGTCTCCTGCATTGGTGGTGAGCGCCTTGCCCACTGCACCACCTAGCCGCCCCTGTATTACACGTTTTCTGAAATTGTATGTTTAAATATGCAAATGAGGCATGATCTACTTAAATATGCACTCATTTGCATATAATTCCAGGACAGAAATCTGAACATTGGATAAAGCCATTTTCAAAATTATAGTTTCATTTTGTTGACATATTAGAGCCAAAGGTTATTACAGAGGGGATTTTGGATATCTCTTTTTATCACTCCATAAATCAGAAAATACTCCATTCAGTAAATTTGTATGGTAAAATTCCATATTCCACCATGTTTTTAGGAATACAATGTGATATAAATCAGGGTATGAATGCGATATCAACAAACCCTTCTGTAAATACCTTCAGAACATAGATATGAATAGAACTGGAAGGTTTGGTGTATGTGAGTGCTACTGAAGTGGAGATTTCTGGCTCAGAGTATGAGGAAAAACTCTTAAAACTCATTTTTGGGAAAACGCCTTCAAAGTTCTGGATTGTATTTTTTTAAACAGATATTTACAAACACAATACCTAATCAAACCATTAGTAATAGACAACCTAAACACATGCCTGATAACTGAATAATAATAATAATAATAATAATAATAATAATAATAATAATAATAATAATAATAATAATAATAATAATAATAATAATAATAATAATAATAATAATAATAATAATAATAATATAATAATAATAATAATAATAATAATAATAATAATAATAATAATAATGATGTTATTGAACTGAACAGAACTACACAGGCTACAAACAGTGTAGTACAGTGTAGTACCCCCTAATAGGCAAACAATATTTGAATAGATATCACTATGAAACTTTCCCAGTTTGTTATGTACATATAAACTAAGAAAAAATATATTGCAAGTTTTCTGAATTTTATGTTTATATATGCAAATGAGGCACTTCCCCATTAAATATGTGCACATTTATGGATGCAATAAGGCAGAATTAAGTAAAATAAACAACTAAATGTGTGTTATTGAAGTTTTATTGTCACTAGTTTCATAGAAGACATGTTTAGGAAGCAAAATATAACAAAATCTCAAAATCAACAAAAAAAAGTATATTTGCCTATTTGTCTCGCCTTAACCCCCAACTGCTCCAGTGGAGTTGCTCAGTGGCCAATGGTGTCGACTGTGGTTGTACTGGGCAGCTCCCAGGTGTGAATGGAACTGTGTGAATGTGAAGCAGGGCGTTCCTGAAAAAGAGCATCTCTGCTCAGCGAACCTACCCTGGGTAAATAAAGGTTAAACAAAAACAAATAGTGTGGAAGAATCCAGGAATCCAGAGGATATTGCGAAGTTGTATTCCTGTACTTGAGGTACTACAGTACTACACCAACACCAGATCTGTATGTTCTACACCCGCATCTAATTCTCCCTGTGGGTCAAACAACCAATCGACTGGACTATTTCTCGGCTCAGAGGAACGCGCGGGCAACGTGACCGCTATCGACCTCTCCCTCCCACCGTCTCACGGGTGTTGATAAAAGAAAACTAAAAAAGGCCCGGTTGACCATCTGAAGCAGGCAGGCATCAGCGTCGACAACAGAAGATCCCTCTCATTTTCAAAAGGAAATAGGAGGCCGACATCATTATGTGTCTGAAGCCCACCAGCGAGCCGGAGAAAAAGGGAGGATTTGGTGCTTTATGTCTCATCTCCCATTATTCCTTTGTGCTGCTGTGGCTGACGGTCGGTGAACAGACGCCTGGCTGCAGGACAATCAATTCCTCCATGAAGAACACAAAACAAACATTACAGAGAGAGGGGGGAGGGGAGAGAGAAAGGGAGAGGGAGGGGGGGAGGGAGAGAGAAAGGGAGAGGGAGGGGCAGGGGAGAGGAGAGAGGAGAGAGAGATGGAGGGGGAGGGAGAGAGATAGAGAGATATGGGGGGTATGGAGAGGAGAGAGACGGGGGGGAGAGAGAGAGGGGGGGGTGTTGTGATCAGATTAAACCGAATATATATATTTATTTATGGATATATATTTAATAGTATTTGTATATCGTTTGATATCCCTTGTATATTCCTTGTACATATACACTGAATATCCCTTTAGTCTACTAACAGCCCATAATAGTTTCATTCTCTCATTGGACAAGAACTTGGCGCCAGCAGCCAAGCCCCTTGGTTCAAGTTCAATCGTGCCGACGAACATGTCGTTACTAGCCCGGTTCCGCGTAGGAATACGTCTGGCGAAATACGAATGGTACTATTTGTTCACAGCGCATATATATATGGCGCAAGTAAAGTAGAACTTTCTTTTAGTCCCTTAGCCCTTAGTTCTTTACCCTCCAACCTAGTGGCAAGACGTTAAGCCTCACCCACGATACACGTGTGGTGCAGTATGGTCAACTTGGCCTCAGAATGGCATTGAGACATCGTGTGGATTAATAGTTGAATTGTCATAGTTTGGCACTATACCGTCGAGTGGGACGTATTTCTATTAAGTTAATAATAGTCTATTATGTATGGTGCATCGTTCGGTTAGAGTTATACAGTGAGTAGTACCCCCATCGTTTCCTCGCGTTATCTAGAGTCTTAACCAGGCTGGGCAGACCACGTGTGGTGCTTTCATCCGAGGAGTTCTGGGCTAGGACGAGTGGACCTGCACATTGGATTACCTTACCCGGACGACGGCGAGCCCTACACGGCTTGGATTATCTACTTGCTTTGGGTGCTTTGATTTATGCCATGGATAACAGCCAACACTGGTGAGTGTTGGAACTACCCCCCGAGAGGAGTCCAGGTGAGACGGCGCTCTACCCCGAGTGAGGTCGCCTCACGTCTCTTCGTTGTGGACCGGCAGCTACCGTCTACAAGAGGGCCCAACTGTATTCATCTGTGGACCAAGGTTCTGTGGGCACCGTGTTCAGCACTCTGAATTCTCCCAAGAAATCGTTGGCCAGATGGGATATCGCTGGCGGCTCTCCTAACCCCCCCCCCCCCCCCCCCTACTGACTTACAACCAGCAAGACCCCCCTTTAGTATATCCAGCTATAATCATTAAGTACCATCGCTATAGTTCCCTAAAGAACCAGGTTGTATACTTGCTTCCTGCGTAACCAGAGATTGGACATTCAATGTTGATTTGCCTACGAATACTCATTTGCCTTACAAGTGCATTCAAATCATAAATGTCATTAAGTGAACGTTGTATATACCCTTTGCTATATATTAAATATTCGACTTATACATTTGTGTGGACTTGGTTTCATGGTGGGAAAGTGTTCATCATATCTATATCATGTACTGTGTGGCCAGTAGTTAAAGTACATAAAGCGGTAGTGGTTTAATGATACCATACTTATCAATACAGTCAGGGAATTGTACCCCTCAGTTACAATTGGTCCTTCGAGCCGGAGGGTAACTAGTGTAATATTAATATAGTGTTATTAATATTGAAATGGCCTATGATGAACACTCCACGAAACGGTCCTCCTAACGTAGAACGCCCGCGGCGCAGACGACAGACACCTCAGTACTTAGAGGATTACGCTGTCAGTCAACTACCTAGCCTTCGACAAACGGTAAACGCTGTAAAAGTAGAAAGTAAAATTATGTCTGACCTTAACGACCAGGTTACCCCGACCACAGAGGCCCTAGTGGGTTCTAATGTAACTGACCAAGCTCACGGTGGGGACCAGGAGGGAGCTGACATGCCTTTACCCCCCGCCAATACCGAAGAAGTAGTCCCCGACCAGCCCCGGGAGGAAGACAACCCTACAGAGAGAGAACTCTGCACGGAACAAGATGAGGAGGGCGCCGAGGAGATAGAGCTCCAGGACTCCCCAACGAGTACAGCCAGGAGCGGCTCACCTCTACAACCGTCTTCCCCCAGCGAAGCGGAGAGGATGCTATCACAGGCGTTCCTCGTCAGCCTGACAGCCTCTACCGAACGCGATCGACTCCAGGGTGAACGCGATCGACTTCAGGGTGAACGCGATCGACTCCAGACGCAGCAACGGAGCGAAGAAGAGCGCATACGCCTGGAGATGAGATGCCTTCAGACGGAAGAGAATATGGCAAGAGACCGAGCAGACACCCAGCGCGCCACTGACGGTGCCCAAAGAGAGGCAGAGCGCGACCTCGCTCTCATCCAGCGCGAAACCGAGCGCGACAGACTACAGAGCGAGCGCGACAGACTACAAGCGCAGCTAATGGAGCAGCTGATCACCAAGGCAACACCCTCTCCCTCCGCCAGGGGTTCAAGGAACTCGTCGAGACAACAGTCAAGGGCAGCATCCCCTAACCGAGCAAGCGACCCTGAACTTGACCAACAGACCAAGCCTATACCCCCCGCAGACCCCCTTCCCCGACCGGTCCAAGCGAGACCCAGCTACAAGGAAGGAGCGGCATACACTGCGGAGAAGCTAAATAAACGACTACAGGATCTAGAGGACCTGATAGAAGAAGAAGAGGGAGAGGAGGAGAACCAAGCCCGACGACAGCACAGTACTCCACCGGACCAGGAGGTCCAGTACAGCCCAGGCTATACCCCCGCGGCGCTGCGCTACAG
This sequence comes from Notolepis coatsorum, assembly GCF_963971535.1. Lineage (NCBI taxonomy): Eukaryota > Metazoa > Chordata > Actinopteri > Aulopiformes > Paralepididae > Notolepis > Notolepis coatsorum. The sequence goes on along the minus strand of NC_140166.1, from coordinate 136,306,312 downwards.
ACCCCCGACTCTATTCACGGGTGAGCATGACGCACGACCAGCCCCGAGGAATAGCACCTGGACCAGCGGGCCATGGTACCCTGCCGGTACCAGCCCACAGAGAGGCGCAAGAGGAGACTCGCCTAGGAGGCCTCTCCCCCAACGCTCGCCGATGTATCAGCCATCCATGGCGTCATACATTGGCACACCGACGTTTCCAGACTTCACCTATGAGAATCGAGCACAGTACACGGAGCTCCGGATGTGCTTAGAGACAATGATGGTGGATGTCGCTGATGAACGCCACAAGTATGCAATATTACTGAAGCACCTGAAAGTACCCCGAGCGCACAATATAGCGCTAGCCTATGTCACCTCTACGACCCCATACACCGCGGCTCTAGCAGCGCTGGACCAGAGATATGGACGTATATGGGATTACGTAATCCAAGAGATAAGGCATATTGACCGCCTACCCCCAGCAACAGACAATCGCTCATTAGACGACCTGTCTATAAAAGTGCAGTCCCTGGTAGGGATGCTGGGAGCGCAACGAGAAAAGGGTATGCACAAGCTATACGCCAACTCTAACGTCGAGAGGATTTTAGAGAAGCTGCCACCCGCCAGACAAGAGCGCTTCAGGCGGCAGAGAGACCACCGTGATCCTAACGGTCCCGAACCATCCCTCCTCGATCTAGCCGACTTCCTGGCGAGAGAAGTCAGCAGCCTACGACTGGATACGTTCGTGCGGAGCACACCAAGCTCCAGAGAGGGACCCAGGAGAATAAACGATGGAAGAAGATCGGTGACTGTCATGCACCAATCAGAATCAGTACCGAGCAGTAAGAACCACAGTACCCCCTCGAGAAAAGAGAAGTGGAAGATGGTGTGCCCGTACTGCGAGAAGGAACACTGGCTGTCACAATGTGACCTGTTCACAAAGATGAATGCAGAAGAAGTGAGTCAATGGATAAAGTCCAACAGGCGCTGTTACCGATGTGCGCGCAGTCACATGGCAGCCGAGTGCCGCCTAAAGAAGAGGTGCAGTCGGTGTGACGGAGCCCACCTAGATGTCCTACACGACAGTAACAGAAGAAAGCCTGCACCTGCACCATCGAGCAGCACAAAGGCAAGTGTCATGTACATTGACCCCGCCAGCAGCAGCGGCGCCCAAGTGCTCTTAAAGGTAGTCCGTGTAACATTGAGCTACCAAGATAAAGTCATGGACACTTACGCCGTCCTTGATGACGGGTCAGAGAAGACCCTTCTGCTCGCGTCCGCTGCGGCCCAGCTGGGACTGTGGGGGAGCGAGAACCAAATGACGATTCGGACAATAAGAAGAGATTTAAAGACGATAAAAGGCGAGAATGTCTCCTTCACTATCGCAGCAAGCGGGCAGCCAGAGAGACGGTATAGGATTACAAATGCTTTCACCAGCCAAGAAATAGGACTATCACAGTACACCTACCCCATCGCCAAGCTGATGGATAAATATGTGCACCTGCGTCAACTACCTATCCCGCTCATAGACGGCGCCACCCCGACCCTGCTGATAGGCTCCGACCATGCAGACCTCATAGTCCCGATAGACCGGGTCCATACAGGACCCAGAGGCTGTCCTGCAGCAGTCGAGACCCGCCTAGGATGGACACTACAAGGCCCCCTCGCTAAATCTCTCAACCGAACAGCAGCCACTAGCTGCCTCCACTCCAGAGTGACGGAAGAAGACACCACTCTCCTGCAGCATGTCGAGAGGCTATGGACACTAGAGACAATGCCCTTTAAGAACGAAAAGAAAGACATTCGTTCTAAAGAAGACATTTACGCCATAAACCTCCTCGAGCAAGGGACAAAGAGAGTCACAGTCGGCGGAGTGATGAGATACGCAACTCCACTCCTGAGGCGAGAGGGAATGCCCACCTTTCACGCCACGAAAGAAGCTACGGAGCGGTATCTATTGAACACAGAGCGGCGCCTAGCCAAAGACCCCGCTCAAGAGAGTGTGTACCGCGCTGAGATCGAGAAGCTAATCACAGCGGGACACGTAAAGAAGATTGACTGGCGACGCCGTGCGCTGCTCCGCGCCTCTCTGATCAAAGACGGCTTTGATCTCCGGCAGCAGGCCAGCAGCGACCCCCCAGTATTACGCAGCCTCTCCCCAGAGGAGAAGCCCTTGCTGCGGTTACCATGGAGAGAGAGGATCGGAGATGAGCACCCAGCCATCTACCAATGGGAAGTCCTCCCCTTCGGAACCACATGCAGCCCGTGCTGTGCTACATTTGCACTGCAGAAACACGTCGCAGAGGACCCAGCAGCAGATGAAGAGGTCCGACACAGTGTGAAGAACAGTTTCTACGTGGACAACTGTTTACAAAGCGTTTCGACCCAAGAAGAAGCCGAGGCTCTCCTACTCAAGCTACGCGCCTCTCTGATCAAAGGCGGCTTTGATCTCAGGCAGTGGGCCAGCAGCGACCCGCACGTATTGCGCAGCCTCTCCCCCGTGGACAAGGCTGCCAGCAGCGAGACCTGGATGGCGACAATCCCAGGAGAAGCCCAAGAAATGACACTAGGACTAGTCTGGCGCTTCAAAACAGACTCGCTCCACTATAGACACAAACCCCTGACCACGGAGCAGGGAAGGTCGACGGCGATACCGACCACCAGACGGAGTGTGTACAGAACACTCGCCAGACAATATGACCCGTTGGGATGTATTCTACCTTACACCACCAGGGCAAAGATGATTGTACGAGCATTATGGGACAAGGACCAGGGCTGGGACGACCCAATACCCGCACCCCTTGCCTCCACATGGAGAGAGTGGGAGACGGAACTCCGCTCACTCCCAGGCGTCAATATACGCCGCAGCTACTTCCCACCCACAGTGAGGCCAGAGACATGCAAGATGGATCTACACGTCTTCAGCGACGCCTCCGAAGTAGCCTATGGATCAGTGGCCTACTTGCGTGCCCAAGAGAAGGGAGGAGAGATACACACCGCCTTCATCCTGGCTCGCTCAAGAATAGCCCCACGAAAGCAACAATCTATCCCGCGTCTAGAGCTCTGCGCAGCCCTAGCAGGAGCGCATCTAGCCACGTTAATCCAACGTGAACTCACCATTCCGGTGCACAGAACAATCTTGTGGTCAGATTCCACGACAGTACTCACATGGATCAAGTCTGATTCATGCAGATACAAGGTCTTCGTGGGAGTCAGAGTCACAGAGATTCAAGAGTTAACAGAAGCAGTGAGCTGGCGGTATGTGGACACCAAACACAACCCAGCTGACGTCATCACCCGGGGAATGTCCCTAGATGACCTCACCCGTCACAACATCTACAGTGACGGACCAGAGTTCCTCAAGCTCCCGGAAGGAGAGTGGCCTACGCCCACCCCACGGGAGGCGAGTAAAGAGGAGGCTGAGAACAAGAAACCTATGTTCTGTGGACTGAGCACAGTCGCCTCCACAGACCCCAACATAGATGATTGCCTCACCCTACAGAGTGCGCAACTAAAGACATTTCTGTGGCACCACCCAGAGATTCAGCCCACTGCCGACATTTCAGCAGCTGACTACGAAGAAGCAGAACTTCTTCTACTACAACGAGCCCAGAGAGACTCGTTCCCCGACGAGCTAGACTGTCTACAGGGAGGAAAGCCCGTCCCATCAGACAGCAGATTGCTCCACCTGGCACCCAAGAGCGACGCCCATAATCTCATCAGAGTGGGTGGTCGTCTGCGGAGGGCCCCCAATCTACCGGATGACGTTAAGTACCCGATAGTCTTGAACAGCCGACACAAGGTCACAGAGCTGATCATAAAGAAATACGACGAGGATGTACACCACGCAGGAGCAGAGAGAGACTTCGCGGAGATCAGACGTCGCTATTGGATACTTCAAGGAAGAGAAGCAGTGCGACGCTTCCAGCGAACCTGTCTAGACTGCCGAAAGTGGCGCGCGCAGCCCAGCATACCCCGGATGGCTGACCTACCTCCCTGTCGCCTCCGACTCGGCGACAAGCCATTCCACTCCACAGGCATGGACTGTTTTGGCCCGTTGTATATAAAGAAAGGAAGAGGAACCGAGAAGCGGTGGGGTATTGTATTCAAATGCATGACCACCAGAGCGATACATATCGAACTCCTTCCAACCATGAGCACAGACTCATTCCTTATGGCCTTCCGAAGATTCACATCACGGAAAGGAAAACCGTCTACATTGTTGTCTGATCACGGGACAAACTTCAAAGGCGGAGAAAGAGAGCTGAGAGAGAGCTTCCAAGCTATGGGCCCAGAACTTAAGACCCACCTCGCTCCATCCCAGATTGACTTCCAGTTTAATCCCCCGAACGCACCCCACTTCGGTGGAACCTGGGAACGAGAAGTACGTTCTATAAAGACAGCCCTGTACGCCGTGCTTGGGGCCCAGACTGTAGCGGAAGAAGTCCTAATGACAGTCCTCACGGAGATCGAGGGAGTATTGAACTCCAAGCCCCTCGGCTACGTCTCCAGTGATATAGCAGATGTTGACCCAGTCACCCCCAACACACTCTTGATGGGGCGGCTGGACCCCGCGCTACCCCAGACAATGTACAGGCCTGAAGAAGCGAACGGCCGAAGAATGTGGAGGTACAGTCAAGTACTAGCTGACAAGTTTTGGAACAGCTTTCTACTCCACTACCTACCGTCTCTACAGACCCGCCAGAAGTGGGTAAAAGAGAGAGACAATTTGACAGAAGGAACAGTCGTCATGATTATCGACCAGTCACTACCCAGAGCTATGTGGCCGGCTGGCCGCGTAAGCAAAGTGATCACCGGTGCCGATGGCAAGGTCCGAGCAGCTGAGGTGCTCGTCCAAGGGCGAACTTACGCACGACCCGTGGCGAGGCTAATAGAACTGCCCAGACTCCCAGACACTATCGATGACGACCATGACCCCATGACTTTGTGAGTTGACTGACCCTTACAGCGGACCTTGAGTGGTAGACAGTGCGGTTAATCTGTCTCTGCTTAGCTAATTAGGTGGGACTAATTAGGGGGCGGCTGTTGTGAAGGATCAGATTAAACCGAATATATATATATTTATTTATGGATATATATTTAATAGTATTTGTATATCGTTTGATATCCCTTGTATATTCCTTGTACATATACACTGAACATCCCTTTAGTCTACTAACAGCCCATAATAGTTTCATTCTCTCATTGGACAAGAACTTGGCGCCAGCAGCCAAGCCCCTTGGTTCAAGTTCAATCGTGCCGACGAACATGTCGTTACTAGCCCGGTTCCGCGTAGGAATACGTCTGGCGAAATACGAATGGTACTATTTGTTCACAGCGCATATATATATGGCGCAAGTAAAGTAGAACTTTCTTTTAGTCCCTTAGCCCTTAGTTCTTTACCCTCCAACCTAGTGGCAAGACGTTAAGCCTCACCCACGATACACGTGTGGTGCAGTATGGTCAACTTGGCCTCAGAATGGCATTGAGACATCGTGTGGATTAATAGTTGAATTGTCATAGTTTGGCACTATACCGTCGAGTGGGACGTATTTCTATTAAGTTAATAATAGTCTATTATGTATGGTGCATCGTTTGGTTAGAGTTATACAGTGAGTAGTACCCCCATCGTTTCCTCGCGTTATCTAGAGTCTTAACCAGGCTGGGCAGACCACGTGTGGTGCTTCATCCGAGGAGTTCTGGGCTAGGACGAGTGGACCTGCACATTGGATTACCTTACCCGGACGACGGCGAGCCCTACACGGCTTGGATTATCTACTTGCTTTGGGTGCTTTGATTTATGCCATGGATAACAGCCAAGACTGGTGAGTGTTGGAACTACCCCCCGAGAGGAGTCCAGGTGAGACGGCGCTCTACCCCGAGTGAGGTCGCCTCACGTCTCTTTGTTGTGGACCGGCAGCTACCCTCTACAAGAGGGCCCAACTGTATTCATCTGTGGAGGTTGTATACTTGCTTCCTGCGTAACCAGAGATTGGACATTCAATGTTGATTTGCCTACGAATACTCATTTGCCTTACAAGTGCATTCAAATCATAAATGTCATTAAGTGAACGTTGTATATACCCTTTGCTATATATTAAATATTCGACTTATACATTTGTGTGGACTTGGTTTCATGGTGGGAAAGTGTTCATCATATCTATATCATGTACTGTGTGGCCAGTAGTTAAAGTACATAAAGCGGTAGTGGTTTAATGATACCATACTTATCAATACAGTCAGGGAATTGTACCCCTCAGTTACAGGGGGGATAGGGAGAGGGGGGAGCGATAAGGGGGGGATCGAGAGAGATAAAGAGAGAGGGGGGAGGGGGAGAGACAGAGAGAGAGGAGAGATAGAGGGGGGAGAGATAGGGGAGGAGGAGATGGGGGATGATACGGGGGAGAGAGACAGAGAGAGATATAGGGGAGAGATGGAGAGGCGGGGATAGAGATATAGAGTGAGATGGGGAGATACAGGGAAAGGGAGAGAGAGGTAGAGAGATAGAGGGAAAGGAAGAGGGATGGATGGGCAGGGAGGGAGAGAGAGATAGAGAGGGAGAGAAAGGGATGGAGAGAGATAGCAGGAAAGTAAAATGGAGATAGAAGGGGGGGATGGAGAGAGAGATGAGTTTAGTAAGCGAACAAGGCAAGATGCCGTGGATGGATACTGATACGCTGTTGCGGTGTATTCACATCAATTATCCACATTCTCTCCGAAGGCTGTAGCTAAACTCTCCCTTCTAGACCCGACGCTGTACACAGTGATATTATTAACAGCCAACTCAGCTGTTCTGCGTCTGCCGGCGCCTCAGGCCCGAGTCTCACGCCCCCGCGCGCCACTGTGGCAGCAGTCACACAGACTACGGGTACCGGGAGTGGAGTACAACTCCTCTCTCTCTGAGAAAACAGTGATCGCAGTGTATCATCAGATAATGTCTGGGGCTTCACGTCGGTCTTCCTGTGCCCTGAGTTCAAACGACAGTTTATTAAAGCTCCCGATCGGGAGCTTTTAGGCGTCATGTAAACTGATGTCAAAGTCAGCTTTATTGTCACCTCTCGTAATGTGCAAGAGACATACAGAGACATGACATTTATCCAGCTCTTCTCAGTTTGCGGAGGAAGTAGAGGCCCTTATAAAAGAAAGGTTGAGATCCAAGGCAGCTCTACACATTTTTAAAAAGCCTTTATTTATTGGCTTACATTAATTTATTTGGAAAATTTCTTTTAAAAAACCGACATGTTTCGGCCTACATGGCCTTCTTCAGGGTGTTGTAGGCCAGACATTTTCTAAATAATGTAAGCCAATAAATAAAGGATTTTTAAAAATTTGTAGAGCTGCCTTGGATCTCAACCTTTCTTTTATAAGCGAATCCTACCCCGGATTTAATCCAAAGAGCACCTACCTGAAACAAAATAAGAACGCTGAAGCCCTCTCCATATCCTCTGTTTTGTTGAAGTAGAGGCGCTGTTGAGCTTTCTTCCGCCGATGATGCGGTGTTGGTGTTCCAGGAGAGGTCCTCTGTGATGTATTGTAATGTGATGTACCGGTAAGTGTTGTAGTACTCGAGTCCAGGACTGATTTGGACTTGAACTCGAGCATTGACTGCATTCGGACTCGGAAGGTGCAGACTCGGACTCTGACTTGTTAATTGATAAATACTTAATTGTATTTGGTAATAGGCCCTAATCATTTGGCATACGATATTGATGGCTAGTGCATTTGTTTGGCTGTTTGTGTCACAAAGTAGATAAACTCCCTTTGAAACGGTGACCGCTGCTTGAGGACTTGGACTCGGGTAATGGGGACTCGACTCAGACTCTTCTTTGGGGACTCGGACTCGAACAGTGGGGACTCGAGACTCGACTCACACTCGAGATTTAGTGACTCGACTACAACACTGGTGTTCTCCAAGAGTTTGACCTGAAGATGGGAAGTAAGACTTCTATAACCAACAGGTTTTCCTCCTGTGTGTCTTTGTTTGTTAGCTGTCAAATCAATGAGTGCTACTGTAGTCTTCCTGGGGTCCTCACAAGAAAATAATACAACACAATATGGAATGTAATTAGTAGGGCTGTCCCCGACTAAGGATTTGGATGGTCGACTAGGATTGGCCAAAATTTGCTGTTAGTCGACTATTGGTCGAGAAAGAAATTAAAAACAATTATATTTTTAAACTTTTTTTTATTTTAATTTTAATTTGTTATCATTCCATTTGGGCTGTGGGGGTGCTTAATGTCTGAAGGAGTCGACTGAAGGCTTCTTGTCCTCTGCAAAAGCATGCAATTGGTCCACTGATGGATACATCTTGATATTTGTCTATAGTCTAGTGTGTTCATTAGATGGGTGAAATCCTCTTTCAGTGCCTCTGTGCCTGTTTTCGTAGGCAGTTAGCCTCTGGTATGCGTGCCATTAGCGTTAGCCACGCTTCTAGGCCTCTTTTCTTTTAGAAAGAATGATAAAAAAAATTAAAATAAAACTTTTTTTTTCTTTTTTATTATATTTGACTAAGATGTTGGCCAGTCGACTACGGCTCCTTTCGACCGATTAGTCGACTAATCGATTAATAGGGGTCAGCCCTAGTAATTAGCAATACAATTAAAACAAGAAAAGAAAAAAAGAAATAATAAAAACATAAAATAGTTAACACTTTGATTGCCTAAGGCTAAATGCATGATATACCATAGGTTACCAGCTCTATTTGTCTTTGGAGAAGATCCCCTTCTTTGCAGGGCTATAACTTTTTAAATTCTATTGCTAAATTGCCATTATTAGGGCCCATTCAATGTACTATATGTATTGTTCAGGGTGAAGCAACGTTAAACTTTTTCATTCACATATTCATACTAAAGTATGGTCTAATGTATAAGTATGTTTTCATCTCTTTCTGCAGCTTTCTCCAGAACGTGATTTATAGCCCCAAATGCATTATATTGATGATGAAATACAGTTTGATGGCAATCGGCACGATATAAAAAATTCCAACTAGACATGGTTCTAGAAGTTACTACACGTCATCTGATGTTGACCGGATGGGTGAGGGGGCATTTATAATTCCGTGGGCAACATTATACCATTCATCTAGTGTGGGTCATATGTTCATCAGATCAGTTAGTATAGGAGACATTGAAAAATAACGCTGAATCTTACCATATCTTCCTCGCGCCGTTGGGCGATGAGCGTGGAACAGACATTTTCCTATTATGGGATGTAGAAATATCGGGTCCATTTCCAGCTTGTATAATAGTATATACGTCCAAATCATGTTGTTTATCGAGTTATTGGCAACGGATCGCTATGTATTGTGACGAGCTAGAGTGCCGGAACCTATACCGAGTGCCCGGAAGTAATATGGGTGAATAGCACATCGTCCAAGTAACTTCCTCTTTGGCGATTGCGCCGATCGGCCACCAGATGGCGCTCTTGAACCGCTAGAGGGTTCAGTGGGGCTTTTTGGTGTGTCTCAGGCCAGCGGATGGGAAATATGAATCCGATCACAGATTTTTTAAATATTAATATCAAAGACGAGTTACGGCGTCCTCGGCAACTTGAGCATGGCGGGGAAGGACGCCTAAACACGTTTTCGGCACTTAAAGTGTTAATCACATCTTACTACACCAGTCTAATTTACATAATTTCACTTTTTAACATATTTTAAAAACAATAATGTATTATTTACTTGCCTTGTGGAGACTGGTAGCTTGGTCCAGTTGGATATGGCTCTATAGCACTGTAGACTTTAAACGATTAGTCCTACAGGTCGAAACTAGTTCACCCCTTAGTGCCTGTCTGGTGAAATTACTGAGACTGTTTTCAATGTAATCATGTAATTGATCACCTAAAAATATAGGATTTCTCAAGAATAATTCAGCAAATATTATTTAATATATAATATAATATATAATAATATAATTCAAAGACTCATATTTGCTCGAGTCACCCAAGAACTCGACTGAAAACACGTCTCCGTTCCTCTTTGTTCCGCGTTGGCGGTGTGGGACCGCGCGTTTGTTTACGCTTGGATTACGGATCGGGGGGGGCCTTTCCGATAGCGAGCCCTCTTTCACATTCACCACCTGCTGCCGCGTTAGAAAACGTCCTTTGAGCGAGTGTTGATAATGGTAATATCGTCTCTCAGGGCTGCACCTGTGTGATATGCTTATATAATTGGAGATGGCTTATGAATAAAACCGTGCGCCCTTGCGATCCTACTCGGACTGGGAGGGGGGAGGGAGAGAGGGGAGAGAGAGAGAGGGTGGGGGAGAGAGAGGGAGAGAGAGAGGGTGGGGGAGATATAGAGATGGTGTGGGAGAGAGAGAGAGAGGGGATAGAGAGGGAGAGAGAGAGGGTGGGGGCGAGAGAGAGGGTGGGGGGAGAGAGAGACAGGGGGGGTATATAGAGAGGGGGGGGAGAGAGAGAGGAGAGGGAGAGATAGTGGTGGGAGGGAGAGAGATGGAAGAGATGAGAGAGGGAAGAGAGAGAGAGAGGGAAAGAGAGAGAGGGATATAAAGGGGGGGGGGGGGGTGTTATCACACTACGGTTCCGTCTGACACCGCATTCTCCGTCACTGTGACATTGACTTCCTGTGTGATATTGACACGAGTTGCTTGCTGTGGGATTAGCACTTTTTTAATTTGCAGACAAATGTTTGTCCCGATGATTCCTCCTCGCAGTTCCCGGAGGCGTCGCGCCGGAGTCCCTGACCTTCACCCCTCTGGACGACATGATCTTCCTGAAGTGGGAGGAGCCGGTGGAGCCTAACGGACTGATCACCCAATACGAGGTAACCGCCCCCCCCCCCCCCCCCCCCCCGCAGGCAGTGGTGTGAAGTGTTGTTACTAGGGATGTTCGATATTGGCTTTTTTAGCGATATACCGATATTGTCCAACTCTTAATTTCCGATACCAATATCAACCGATACCGATATATGTGGGGTCCCCCCCCCCCCCCCCCCACATTTTGGGGGGATTTCAGGTAATTAACATTACATATCTTTTGTCGTGGAATTAACACAACATTATACATACTTTTGACAATAAATAAAATAAGAATTCGTTCTTACTTGCTTGCCTGGGTAAATAAAGGTTAAATAAATGTAAACAATAAAATAAAACATTTATTATTATTATTATTAATTTTCGATATTACATTTTAATGCCAATATTGGCCGATAATATCGGTAGGCCGATAATATCGGACATCCCTAATTGTTACTCAAGTACTGTACTTAAATGGTAAATAAAGGGTAAATGGCTGCCTTTATATAGCAGCTTTTATCCAAAGCGCTTTACAATTTGTTCCTCACATTTTACCCGTTCACTCACACATTCACACACCGACGGCGGAGGCGACCATGCAAGGTGCCGACCTGCTAATCGGGAGCAATTAGGGGTTAAGTGTTTTGCTCAAGGACACTTTGACACGGTGCCGGGGGTGAGCAGGAATTTAACCAGCAGCCATCGATCACCATTTTCCATCATGGACCACTTTGGAAATAAGTGTTTTAAGTAATGCTTTTAAGTGCAATCCTCTGTGCTTTTTAAGTGCATCATGATACTTCAATGTTGTGTATGATACTGTGGTTTTCCTAATAAAATAAAATCAACCTCTGGATTATCAGACGACTGCTCTACCTCCCGAGCCACTCCCCCCCCCCCCCCCGTATATTATGAGCTACTTATACTTTACTTGAGTATTTACATTTGAGGGAACTTTATACTTTTACTTCACTACATTTTAAAGGAAATATTGTACGTTTTACTCGGCTACATTTATCTGAACCCACCAGTTACTAGTTACTTTGACTAAAAAGATTTTGCATAGAAAACATGGCATAAATGTATGACGATTATGTACTTTCACATTTGAAGTCAAGAGGACGTAATCAGAGCAGCATAACTGAACCACATACCACTTTAACATGACCTGTAATCAGAGCAGCATAACGAAAGGTTATCATATAACCTAGTTATATGAATACTGGTTCAGCATCTCGCTCTTTGCCATTATGAGATATCTCTTATCTCCTAGCACCTACTGTGCTCACGAACAAACAATTGCACTCACATGCACGTGACCAGGCCATGCCCCTGCGTCCTGCTATAAGACGGCGGACATGGTCACACTCTACCTTCCTCGGAAAAAGTTTCCAACACTGAAAACCCAACCAAGGGACCTCAGGGCGCTAAGAGCGAGACGCTCTGCCAGTATTCATATAACTAGGTTATAGGAAAACCTTTCGTTATATATCATACTGGCCATCGCGTCTCGCTCTTTGCCATTATGAGATACGGGACAGAGCAGACGTGTGGCCCGACAAGTGTACCCCCTGAGGGCCCGTAAGCCCCAACCAGGGAGGAGGGGAGTCCCGTCCACCCGCCCGTCCTAACGAAGGGGGGGAGGCAGTCAACTGCAGCCCACGAAATGGCGGGACGCAGGAGAGGTCCCAGACCTCAGAACCGCCTGGGAGACAGAACCCCCAGTCATGTCCATGAGGTAAAACTTAACGAAGGGACCCGGGGAGGACCAGGAGGCTGCAGCACAGATGTCCTCCACCGAGGCCCCCCCTAACAGGGCAGCAGCCAGAGGGGGGACCTGTCCAGTCAACGTGCAGCAAAAGGCAACACCCCCGCACAACCAATGTGACAGGTGCTGCTTGGACAGCGCCTCACCCGCTTTAGGGCCACCGTAACAAACAAACAGTTGAACGGAAGCCCTGAGAGCCCGAGTCCTGAGGTAAAACCCCCCAGTGCACGGACAGGACACGACAGGTGAAGGCCCGCCTCCAACTCACTAGCGTGAGGAGGCGGACGAACGCCTGAACCACAATATCCCTAGAGCGAAAGAGCTCCGGATATTCCTTGGCACGAAGACTGGATTAGGCCTCAGAGTCGCACCGCTATCGGCCGAATAGACAGGCACTCAGCCCGCACCGAGAGAGCACACAGCTCACCCACGCGTTTAGCGGAGGTGATGGCCAAAAAGAATGCGGTCTCCAAGACAGCAGATCCAATGGCGCCTGCTCAAGAGGCTCAAACGGGGCCTCCGACAACCGGCCCAGGACCAGTTGGAGGTCCCACTCGGAGACAGAGAACGTTCCACAGGCTTGAGACGCCGAGCGCCAAGCAGGAATGTTCCACGAGAGGGTGGCTGAACATTGTTCCGCCCCCACTCTCGACCATACGCCACTCCCCAACGTAAGCCGCGGTAGAGGACGGAGCGCGCGCGTACCGGATAGCGTCAACCACAGAATAGTCAAGACGCATCCCCACCAGATTCACACTGTCAGTAGCCAAGCCTAGAGGCTGCCCCAGAACAGGAGGCAGAACAGAGTTCCGCGTGCCTGAGAGAGGGCGCGCGGTGACCACGGAACAGGCCACGGCGGGGCCACCAAGAGCTGAATCAGGGCCGGGGACGACACAGCTGAGCCCCGGCCCGGCACGACCAGGACCAAGTCCCGCGCTCCCAACGTACCCACCCCAACAGCTGAGCTATCAGGTGTAAGGGGGGGAATGCGTACAGAATCCCGGACGGCCACGGAATCGGTCCCAGACCTGCCCGACTATGTCTGGACGTAGTCCCCACTCGTCAGGGTGAGGACCGCCCTGCGACATCACACATGCACCCACATTCTCCCATATTTTTTATTTCTCCACGTGGTAAATACACAGGTCACAACATGTTTACAGGAACGTTTTGGAGTTGTATTTGGAGTGTATTTCGTGACTGTAGGGCACTGTAGGGAACGTCAGGGTACAAGTCTGACCCACTTCCAGTGATGAAGCTAAGCTACGCTAGCGGAGCGGCTGTTCCCTAAGCCTAATGCATGCACAGAGACAAAAAAGGTATGTATCTTCTTGTCTAACTCCAGGGAAGATGTTAAATAAGCTAATTTCCCAAAATGTTGGAGTTTTCCTTTAAGTACATTCAATAGCAAATACGTCTCTACTTTTTCTTAAGTATAATTTTTAATGGAGGACTTTTACTCTTACCAGAGTACTAATTTATCTGGGAATTTCTACTCTTACTTAAGCTACTTTTGATTCCATCCTCCCGTTGAGATTTCGTCGGAGCTCGACGTCGAAGCTTGGTAATGTCGCCCTGTGCTCTCGCCAGCTGATTGTCAGCCTGTCACCCGCCGTGCTGCGGCTTTCGCTAAGTGGTTTTAAAAAGTGAACAACACGGGCTGATCAGAGAACTCACTCTTGACCCTGTCCGCTCAAACACAGCTGCCGCTATTGTTACAGCAACGTGTCACTGAAGCAGCAGACAACTATCACAGCCAGTTACCTTTAATCACACTGAGTCATGCCACTAAAGCAAAGGCTTTTTTTTTTTTTTTAAATAACGTTTTATAACTTATGTAATTAAATTAGTTGCGTAACTAATTATGTCCTCGCCTGCACCTCCTCATCACAGTATAGCTGCACCTCTTCATCACAGTATAGCTGCTCTGCGCTCTGTGCACCTGCAGTATAGTATTGATAGATAACTACTAACTATTACATAATTAATATGATATTGTAAGGAAGGGGGCAGGACCAGATAAGCTTTGCTTCTTCCCGTCCCTTCTCGAGCAAAACCATTTGTCTTGAGCTATGTTGACAATTGCTTCCGTGTCTAGGAAGATAGATTTTATTTGTATTAGTATTTTATTTCTTTTTTTTTCTTATTTTATTTTTATTTCGTTTTTGTTATTTTTTTGTTATTTCAAGTTTGTGTGTTTATGGTTGTTCGAGATAAATAAAGAGCAAATCAAATCAAATAGTGAGACACGGCCCTGGGCCTGTTCAGAGCCCTGTGCACCTGTAGTATATAGTGAGACACGGCCCTGGGCCTGTTCAGAGCCCTGTGCACCTGTAGTATATAGTGAGACACGGCCCTGGGCCTGTTCAGAGCCCTGTGCACCTGTAGTATATAGTGAGACACGGCCCTGGGCCTGTTCAGAGCCCTGTGCACCTGTAGTATATAGTGAGACACGACCCCGGGCCTGTTCAGAGCCCTGTGCACCTGTAGTATATAGTGAGACACGACCCCGGGCCTGTTCAGAGCCCTGTGCCCCTGTAGTATATAGTGAGACACGGCCCTGGGCCTGTTCAGAGCCCTGTGCCCCTGTAGTATATAGTGAGACACGGCCCTGGGCCTGTTCAGAGCCCTGTGCACCTGTAGTATATAGTGAGACACGGCCCTGGGCCTGTTCAGAGCCCTGTGCCCCTGTAGTATATAGTGAGACACGGCCCTGGGCCTGTTCAGAGCCCTGTGCACCTGTAGTATATAGTGAGACACGGCCCTGGGCCTGTTCAGAGCCCTGTGCACCTGTAGTATATAGTGAGACACGGCCCTGGGCCAGCGGGTGCCTGCCCTCCTCACAGTCCTCCTCTGTGCACCTGTAGTATATAGTGAGACACGGCCCCTGGGCCCCAGCGGGTGCCTGCCCTCCTCACAGTCCTCCTCTGTGCACCTGTAGTATACAGTGAGACACGGCCCTGGGCCCCAGCGGGTGCCTGCCCTCCTCCTCCTCTGGCCTCTCCTGCAAAGTCACCTCAAGGAGGATGCTATTAAATGGGATTTGTGGTTGGACATTATAAAGTGGAGGCAGTGCAGCACCTCGTGGATCCCCCCCCCCGGGCTGAGGACAGAGGGGGCTGTGTGTGGAGGGAGGGGCTGAGACATCCCTGTCATTTCTATCCAGATTAAACCATTGACCAGTAGTTCGTCTGCAGGAGCGAATTGACAGCGACGCCGACCCGCAGGCCCCTCTGTCCTCCTCCTCTGTCCTCCTCCTCTGTCCTCCTCCTCTGTCCTCCTCCTCTGTGTCCTCCTCCTCTGTCCTCCTCCTCTGTCCTCCTCCTCTGTCCTCCTCCTCTCTGTCCTCCTCCTCTCTGTCCTCCTCCTCTGTCCTCCTCCTCTGTCCTCCTCCTCTGTCATCCTCCTCTGTCCTCCTCCTCTGTGTCCTCCTCCTCTGTCCTCCTCCTCTGTCCTCCTCCTCTCTGTCCTCCTCCTCTGTGTCATCCTCCTCTCTGTCCTCCTCCTCCTCTGTCCTCCTCCTCTGTGTCCTCCTCATCTGTCCTCCTCCTCTCTGTCCTCCTCCTCTGTGTCCTCCTCCTCTGTCCTCCTCCTCTGTGTCCTCCTCCTCTGTCCTCCTCCTCTGTGTCCTCCTCCTCTGTCCTCCTCATCTGTCCTCCCCCTCTGTCCTCCTCTCTGTCCTCCTCCTCTCTGTCCTCCTCCTCTGTGTCCTCCTCCTCTCTGTCCTCCTCCTCCTCTGTCCTCCTCCTCTGTGTCCTCCTCATCTGTGTCCTCCTCCTCTCTGTCCTCCTCATCTGTCCTCCTCCTCTCTGTCCTCCTCATCTGTCCTCCTCCTCTCTGTCCTCCTCTCTGTCCTCCTCCTCCTCTGTCCTCCGCCTCCTCTGTCCTCCTCTGTGTCCTCCTCCTCTGTGTCCTCCTCCTCTGTCCTCCTCCTCTGTCCTCCTCCTCTGTCCTCCTCCTCTCTGTCCTCCTCCTCCTCTGTCCTCCTCCTCTCTGTCCTCCTCCTCTCTGTCCTCCTCCTCTGTGTCCTCCTCCTCTGTCCTCCTCCTCTCTGTCCTCCTCCTCCTCTGTCCTCCTCCTCTGTCCTCCTCCTCTGTCCTCCTCCTCTCTGTCCTCCTCCTCTGTGTCCTCCTCCTCTCTGTCCTCCTCCTCCTCTGTCCTCCTCCTCTGTGTCCTCCTCCTCTCTGTCCTCCTCCTCCTCTGTCCTCCTCCTCTCTGTCCTCCTCCTCTCTGTCCTCCTCTCTGTCCTCATCCTCTGTCCTCCTCCTCTCTGTCCTCGTCCTCTGTGTCCTCCTCCTCTCTGTCCTCCTCCTCCTCTGTCCTCCTCCTCTGTGTCCTCCTCCTCTCTGTCCTCCTCCTCCTCTGTCCTCCTCCTCTCTGTCCTCCTCCTCTCTGTCCTCCTATCTGTCCTCCTCTCTGTCATCCTCCTCTCTGTCCTCATCTCTGTCCTCCTCCTCTCTGTCCTCCTCTCTGTCCTCCTCCTGTGTCCTCCTCCTCTGTGTCCTCCTCCTCTGTCCTCCTCCTCTCTGTCCTCCTCCTCTGTGTCCTCCTCTGTGTCCTCCTCCTCTGTGTCCTCCTATGTGTCCTCCTCCTCTGTCCTCCTCCTCTCTCCTCCTCCTCTCTGTCCTCCTCCTCTGTCCTCCTCATCTGTCCTCCTCCTCCTCTGTCCTCATCCTCTGTCCTCCTCATCTGTCCTCCTCCTCTGTGTCCTCCTCCTCTGTGTCCTCCTCCTCTGTCCTCCTCCTCTGTCCTTCTCCTCTCTGTCCTCCTCCTCTGTCCTCCTCCTCTGTCCTCCTATGTGTCCTCCTCCTCTGTGTCCTCCTCCTCTCTGTCCTCCTCCTCTGTCCTCCTCCTCTGTGTCATCCTCCTCTGTCCTCCTCCTCTGTGTCCTCCTCCTCTGTCCTCCTCCTCTCTGTCCTCCTCTGTCCTCCTCCTCTCTGTCCTCCTCCTCTGTGTCCTCCTCCTCTGTGTCCTCCTCCTCTGTACTCCTCCTCTGTCCTCCTCCTCTGTGTCCTCCTCCTCTGTCCTCCTCCTCTGTGTCCTCCTCCTCTGTCCTCCTCCTCTGTCCTCCTCCTCTGTCCTCCTCCTCCTCTGTGTCCTCCTCCTCTCTGTCCTCCTACTCTGTCCTCCTCCTCTGTCCTCCTCCTCTGTGTCCTCCTCCTCTGTGTCCTCCTCCTCTGTCCTCCTCCTCTGTCCTCCTCCTCTGTCCTCCTCTGTCCTCCTCCTCTGTCCTCCTCTCTGTCCTCCTCCTCTGTGTCCTCCTCCTCTGTGTCCTCCTCCTCTGTCCTCCTCCTCTGTCCTCCTCCTCTGTGTCCTCCTCCTCTGTCCTCCTCTGTCCTCCTCCTCTGTCCTCCTCTCTGTCCTCCTCCTCTCTGTCCTCCTCCTCTGTCCCCCTCCTCTCTGTCCTCCTCTCTGTCCTCCTCCTCTGTCCTCCTCCTCTCTGTCCTCCTCATCTGTCCTCCTCCTCTGTCCTCCTCTCTGTCCTCCTCCTCTGTCCTCCTCCTCCTCTGTCCTCTCTCCTCTGTCCTCCTCCTCTGTCATCCTCCTCTGTCCTCCTCCTCTGTCCTCCTCCTCTGTCCTCCTCCTCCTCTGTCCTCCTCATCTGTGTCCTCCTCCTCTGTGTCCCCCTCCTCTCTGTCCTCCTCCTCTGTGTCCTCCTCCTCTGTCCTCCTCTGTCCTCCTCCTCTCTGTCCTCCTCCTCTGTCCTCCTCTGTCCTCCTCCTCTGTCCTCCTCCTCTGTCCTCCTCCTCTCTGTCCTCCTCCTCCTATGTCCTCCTCCTCTGTCCTCCTCCTCTCTGTCCTCCTCCTCTGTCCTCCTCCTCTGTCCCCCTCCTCTGTGTCCTCTTCCTCTGTCCTCCTCCTCTGTCCTCCTCCTCTGTCCTCCTCCTCTGTGTCCTCCTCCTCTGTCCTCCTCCTCTGTATCCTCCTCCTCTGTCCTCCTCCTCTGTGTCCTCCTCCTCTGTGTCCTCCTCCTCTGTCCTCCTCTGTGTCCTCCTCCTCTGTCCTCCTCCTCTGTGTCCTCCTCCTCTGTCCTCCTCCTCTGTCCTCCTCCTATGTCCTCCTCCTCTCTGTCCTCCTCCTCTGTGTCCTCCTCCTCCTCTGTCCTCCTCTGTGTCCTCCTCCTCTGTCCTCCTCCTCTGTCCTCCTCCTCTCTGTCCTCCTCCTCTGTCCTCCTCTGTCCTCCTCCTCTGTCCTCCTCCTCTGTGTCCTCCTCCTCTGTCCTCCTCCTCTGTGTCCTCCTCCTCTGTCCCCCTCCTCTGTGTCCTCCTCCTCTGTCCTCCTCCTCTGTCCTCCTCCTCTGTCCTCCTCAGAGTCGTTCGTGGTCGCCTCTTGTCTGAGGGAACACAGAGGTCTGTGTGTTTACTGTCTAGTCACCAGGTGGATCCGTGCTCTGCAGGCATGAGCATGCAGCAGTATGCCCTGCTTATGATAATCTGCAAAGCCCCGTCGTTTGGCTTAGTGTGGGATCTTGTGTGTGTCTGTTGTGGATGTGTGCAATCGTGTGTGTCTGTGTGTGTGTATGTAGGTGTGTGTGTGTGTGTGTGTGTGTGTGTGTGTGTGTGTGTGTGTGTGTGTGTGTGTGTGCATGCGCCCTTGAAAGGATGACAACAGCATCATTTTACCTTGGACTCTTTGTCAGGTCCACACCACACTAGTCTAAACTGGTGACTTTTACACACGCTCATCCTGTCTCCTCATGTCTCCTCATGTCTCCTCCTGTCTCCTCCTGTCTCCTCATGTCTCCCCCTGTCTCCTCCTGTCTCATCATGTCTCCTCATGTCTCCTCCTGTCTCCTGTCTCATCATGTCTCCTCATGTCTCCTCATGTCTCCTCATGTCTCCTCATGTCTCCTCCTGTCTCCTCATGTCTCCTCATGTCTCCTCATGTCTCCTCCTGTCTCCTCATGTCTCCTCATGTCTCCTCCTGTCTCCTCATGTCTCATCATGTCTCCTCATGTCTCCTCATGTCTCCTCCTGTCTCCTCCTGTCTCATCCTGTCTCCTCCTGTCTCCTCATGTCTCCTCATGTCTCCTCATGTCTCCTCCTGTCTCCTCCTGTCTCCTCATGTCTCCTCCTGTCTCCTCCTGTCTCATCATGTCTCATCATGTCTCCTCATGTCTCCTCATGTCTCCTCCTGTCTCCTCCTGTCTCATCATGTCTCATCATGTCTCCCCCTGTCTCCTCCTGTCTCCTCATGTCTCCTCATGTCTCCTCATGTCTCCTCATGTCTCCTCATGTCTCCTCCTGTCTCCTCCTGTCTCCTCCTGTCTCATCATGTCTCCTCATGTCTCCTCATGTCTCCTCATGTCTCCTCATGTCTCCTCCTGTCTCCTCATGTCTCATCATGTCTCCTCCTGTCTCCTCATGTCTCCTCATGTCTCATCATGTCTCCTCATGTCTCCTCCTGTCTCCTCATGTCTCCCCCTGTCTCATCATGTCTCCTCCTGTCTCCTCATGTCTCCTCCTGTCTCCTCCTGTCTCATCATGTCTCATCATGTCTCCTCCTGTCTCCTCATGTCTCATCATGTCTCCTCCTGTCTCCTCATGTCTCATCATGTCTCCTCCTGTCTCCTCCTGTCTCCTCATGGCTCCTGTCTCATCCTGTATCATCATGTCTCCTCCTGTCTCCTCATGTCTCCTCCTGTCTCCTCATGTCTCCTCCTGTCTCCTCATGTCTCCTCATGTCTCCTCATGTCTCATCATGTCTCCTCATGTCTCCTCATGTCTCCTCCTGTCTCCTCCTGTCTCATCATGTCTCCTCATGTCTCCTCCTGTCTCCTCATGTCTCCTCATGTCTCCTCCTGTCTCCTCCTGTCTCATCATGTCTCCTCATGTCTCCCCCTGTCTCCTCCTGTCTCATCATGTCTCCTCATGTCTCCTCCTGTCTCCTCATGTCTCCCCCTGTCTCCTCCTGTCTCATCATGTCTCCTCATGTCTCCTCATGTCTCCTCCTGTCTCCTCCTGTCTCATCATGTCTCATCATGTCTCCTCATGTCTCCTCCTGTCTCCTCATGTCTCCTCCTGTCTCCTCATGTCTCCTCATGTCTCCTCATGTCTCCTCATGTCTCATCATGTCTCCTCATGTCTCCTCATGTCTCCTCCTGTCTCCTCCTGTCTCCTCATGTCTCCTCATGTCTCCTCATGTCTCCCCCTGTCTCATCATGTCTCCTCATGTCTCCTCCTGTCTCCTCCTGTCTCCTCATGTCTCCTCCTGTCTCATCATGTCTCCTCCTGTCTCCTCATGTCTCCTCATGTCTCCTCCTGTCTCCTCCTGTCTCCTCCTGTCTCCTCATGTCTCCTCATGTCTCCTCCTGTCTCCTCATGTCTCCTCATGTCTCCTCATGTCTCCTCCTGTCTCCTCATGTCTCCTCCTGTATCCTCATGTCTACTCATGTCTCCTCATGTCTCCTCATGTCTCCCCATCTCTCCTCCTGTCTCCTCTCTCCCCATGTCTCCCTCTGTCTCCCCCTGTCTCCTCATGTCTCCTCCTGTCTCCTCATGTCTCATCATGTCTCCTCCTGTCTCCTCCTGTCTCCTCATGTCTCCTGTCTCATCCTGTATCATCATGTCTCCTCCTGTCTCCTCATGTCTCCTCCTGTCTCCTCCTGTCTCATCATGTCTCCTCCTGTCTCCTCATGTCTCCTCATGTCTCCTCATGTCTCATCATGTCTCCTCATGTCTCCTCATGTCTCCTCCTGTCTCCTCCTGTCTCATCATGTCTCCTCATGTCTCCTCCTGTCTCCGCATGTCTCCTCCTGTCTCCTCCTGTCTCATCATGTCTCCTCATGTCTCCCCATGTCTCCTCCTGTCTCATCATGTCTCCTCATGTCTCCTCCTGTCTCCTCATGTCTCCCCCTGTCTCCTCCTGTCTCATCATGTCTCCTCATGTCTCCTCATGTCTCCTCCTGTCTCCTCCTGTCTCATCATGTCTCATCATGTCTCCTCATGTCTCCTCCTGTCTCCTCATGTCTCCTCCTGTATCCTCATGTCTCCTCCTGTCTCCTCATGTCTCCTCATGTCTCCTCATGTCTCATCATGTCTCCTCATGTCTCCTCATGTCTCCTCATGTCTCCTCATGTCTCCTCCTGTCTCCTCATGTCTCCTCATGTCTCCTCATGTCTCCCCCTGTCTCATCATGTCTCCTCATGTCTCCTCCTGTCTCCTCCTGTCTCCTCATGTCTCCTCCTGTCTCATCATGTCTCCTCCTGTCTCCTCATGTCTCCTCATGTCTCCTCCTGTCTCCTCCTGTCTCCTCCTGTCTCCTCCTGTCTCCTCATGTCTCCTCCTGTCTCCTCATGTCTCCTCATGTCTCCTCCTGTCTCCTCATGTCTCCTCCTGTATCCTCATGTCTACTCATGTCTCCTCATGTCTCCCCATCTCTCCTCCTGTCTCCTCTCTCCCCATGTCTCCCTCTGTCTCCCCCTGTCTCCCCCTGTCTCCCCCTGTCTCCTCATGTCTCCTCCTGTCTCCTCCTGTCTCCTCCTGTCTCCTCCTGTCTCCTCCTGTCTCCTCCTGTCTCCCCATGTCTCCCCCTGTCTCCTCATGCCTCTTCATGTCCCCCATGTCTCCTCCTGTCTCATCATGTCTCTTCATGTCTCCTCCTGTATCATCATGTCTCTTCATGTCTCCTCCTGTATCATCATGTCTCTTCATGTCTCCTCCTGTATCATCATGTCTCCTCATGCCTCCCCATGTATCCCATGTCTCCTCCTGTCTCCTCCCCCATCATCCTCTCTCCTCCCGTCTCCATCCATCTGTTGCGTTTCCAGGAATCGGTATTTCAAATATATTCCAGAATCGCTAAGACAACCACTTGCCAGACACTTGCAAAGAACAAACAGGAAACATGATGGACAGTTACATCATACCATATTATTTGCTGCTTCCAAATTCTCCACGCTACATACAGTGTGATCTGTTAGTACGCAAACAGAGTGCGCAACGGAGATTCATATGCACACCAAAAGCTCCCAACGTGGACGGTTGCTACACGAGTTCTTCCGCCAGGTAATTTCCACTGCCAATTTTTGGGTTTGAGTCTTTCAGAATAAATGTAAAAACAACAACATACTGGCTGCTGTGTTTTTCTGGCATGACTGACAGTATATCCTCCTGACTGCATAGCTTAGCGAGTGGAAACAGCTGTGACTGGTTCTGTTTCTTCTTCTGGTGTGAACGCCACTTCCTCGCGGGTGTAGAAGTCCTCCGGGTATGTTTAATGACATGCCGCACTCTGAACAGTAAGCTCCAACGGCATGATGTAATTAATTACTTTAACATATTTGAACAAGATGGTGCTGGGCCTCAACTAGGGGGTGGTCCAGAGGGGGGCTGTGTCCCCCACCTGGGGGGCAAAAAGATGTGCCTGTATAGAAAGTAGGGGTGTAACGGTACACAAAAACCACGGTTCGGTACGTACCTCGGTTTTGAAGTCACGGTTCGGTACGGGTTTTCGGTACAGTGGGGGAAAGTTTGGCTTTCCATGTTCCACTCAGGGGTGATGTAGTGTGCAGTAACTAATTGTACTTGTAGGGCTGTCAACAAATATTCTGTATTGAAATGAATAATCGACATGTAATATATATTTTTCTATAATAATAATTATATTAGATTGTGAAAAAAAGAGCCCCCAGTGGGCGGTCGTTAACACATACCGTTGTATTCGTTCGGTACACAGCCGTTCGGTACGGTACACACTGAAACGGTTCGGTACGGATACGTGTACCTTTACACCCCTAATAGAAAGCCATTTTTTGTAATTCCCTGCAACTTAAAAACACAATTTCAATAAAATAGCAAACACAAGGGTAACTTCCAAATAAGTTAAGCTGGAAATACGCATGGTGGCGCTGGCTGGTGTGTTGTCATAGTGACGCCACGCCCCTATACCGTTGTTTAGGTGAAGCCATTCAGTAAATATAATGAATTCGGGAGCAGCAAACTGTTATCGTTACAACAAACCATTTGGTGTGTTCACTCAGTTCCTTGTTTTTTTACCACAATGGGTCACACGCCCCAGAAGCCAGAGGCAGACATGTCAGCGAGATACCGATTTCTGGAAACACAACAGAACTATTTTTTGTGTTTGGATTCCTGGCACTGAGTAAAAACAGTCCACGGGCCAGACCGAACATCGGGGCCATCTAAGGTGGCAAAGTATCCGGGGAGCTGAATTGTTTTGCAGGGTCCATATGAATAGATTGCTGTGTGATAACCTTTCTACAAAAACATCACCGCCTGTTTATGGCAGCTTGTTTTTTTTTTTGCATAAACAAGATTAAGCCGGCGGAGGCTGTACGCAGACTGTATTCTGAAGCGAAATGGCAAAATCATACCAGATAGATAGATAGATAGATAGATAGATAGATAGATAGATAGATAGATAGATAGATAGATAGATAGATAGATATCAAATCCTTTATTTCTATTTCTTTATCCACTTTTTCTCCCATTTTCTATATTTTTCTCCCATCCCAATTTCGTATCATCCAATTCAACCCTCCCCTGTCACGAACGCTGTTTCTTGCCTCCCACAAGCCGGCTGCAATGTGGACTAAAGGCCTCTGCATGCTACAGAAACTTCAAAGCAACTGCAACACAACACATCGACAAAGCAACAGTGTTTTAGACACTCTGCCTTTATGCTTCTGCAACATCGACGCGCAAAGTTAGTTTAACTAAAGTTAGTTTAGGTTCGTGTTAACGTTAGATAATGTACAAAATAAACGTATTTCCCGTGATTTTAGACGTCGCTCTTTTATTTTGAAATCCCCCGACCGGAAGTGTTATAGTGTCTGTTGCTAGCAGCTTAACTTTCTGTGCTTTTCGAGCTAACGTTACCGTAACATCATTAGTTTCCAATGGAGAGGACCTCGGCTCACATGCAGCTCAAACTACCTATTGGAATAAATTAATTGATTGATGTTTAACTTGTCCCTGTGTGTGTCCAGTCATTTCGACTAGCAAACGTTGTATTTAACGTTAAAGTTACCTCAGGATACCATTGTATTTAGTTGGTTAGCTATGTAGCTAATGTGGATAGCATTTTGTATAGCACCAATGCTAGCTGGCTGGCTACAGCTTTATTTACTAAATTATGGAGGCTTTTTAATCGTCAAGGTAAGAGAGGATTTGTCATGATCAACTGAAGGCGTATGCTATGGAACAATATGTGCTTGGGTTTTCAGAAAAAGGCCAGCTATGTGACGCTAATTATTTAGCATCAACGCTGGCTGGCTACAACAATGGCGGATGGTATTCTCTGCGAGACCAATATTATTCTATGACAGCCCCGCCCCCATTCGCTAACCAACCAATCACTGCTACGCAATATCAACGCAACGGTTGTTTAGGTTAGATTTGGGGGACATGTACACAACGTCCAAGCAACACAGTCTACAAGACCCTAAACAACAACGCGCTGAAATCGTGCTGATGTTGTGTTGAAGTTGCTTTGAAGTTGCTGTAGCATGTAGAGGCCTTAAGTCATACATAGCACAAGTCCCCTCCGGTACTTGAGGTAACAGCAGTCGGATCTTTTCACCTGCGCAGCTCGATCTCTCAGTGGCGAGGAGTAACGCGTGGGAGGCTCACGCTGCCCCCGACACTTCCTGATTCTACTGCGCAGGCGCACCAACCAACCTGTAGGAGTCGCTGTCCACAACGCCCGATCCCCACCCATCAGTTTCCTACCCCCTAATACGGCCAATGTGTATTAGTGCGGACGACCAGCTAAACTGAAAGCAAATGTGGAGCGCTGGGCTCGAACAGGCAAGCCCAGCGTCTCCAGATTTCGTGGCGAGCGCCTTGCTACTTGCCTTGCCACTACGCCACGTAGCCGCCCTATCAAATCCTTTATTTAACCAGATAAGCATCATTGATATTAAAATATCATTTTCAAGAGCGATCTGGCCAAGCAAGGCACCAGAAAGTTTCAACATAAAAAAGAACATCACAATAAAATACAGATAAAACATTCACAGCAATGGCATATAGGGTGCAATGGTAACAAAGCGTAAGGCAGAATGGTACACAGTATCCAGATTTCTGAGGTACTGATCAGGTGCATGCATGTAGAGTAAATCACCATAATCGAGTAGTGGTAAGAAGGTGGTTGAGATCAGATATATATAAATAGATTTTATAGAATAGATAAATTCAGGTATCTAATAATCAGTTGACAAACGTTAAAATAGACATAAATTGAGTCATTTGCCTAGACGAGGCCCCCGTTTGACAGCATTGTACAGATTATACCTTTAATGAGACCATTGCGGCACTTCTGCACGTCAATATGCCCACCCTTGGCTGAGTTCAAAATAGGCCTTGTCTCATTAAGCCAAACACTACGGGGGTGTTTGAAAAAAGGACAAGGAAAGTACTCCTCGAAAGTACCGGACCAGGGAGGGAGGGAAGGAAAAAATAAGCCCTGGAGCATTTGAAATACCCAGTTTTAAAAGATGGTCATGATGTCCTCAATCATCATTATTGTGTATTATTAGACCTACGTGTACAAAATCGTTTTGAGCCCCCCCCCCCTCCCCCAACACCCCCTTAGGGTGTGTAAACCAATGTTCACTTAATAATAACACCAATGCCAAATGAGTCCTATTACTCCCGAGCATCAACATGAGTAATCCCCGCATTGATTTTGGGAAAAAGAGGGGGGGGGGGGGCACAAATAATTCTCAGTCAAGTGCATCTCTCCGCCTGCAAAATTGATCCACACATGCAGACGAGTATCGACGACGGAGCCATTTTTGTACACAAAGTAAATGGCTCCCCCCCCCCCGGGCCGGGAGAGAAGTGCGGCGTGAATTATCTCAGCCTGAATCATCGTCCTCTGTCCCCCCCCCCACCCCCCCCCCCCCCCCGTGTCCCACTGTGATGAAGACGCAGCTGCGTTTAAACGCGGGTCATTTGCGCAAACAATACACGGAGCGTAATGGCTGTCGTCAGACCCCACTCCCACGACTAACCTGTGAAAAAAAGAACATCTGAATTTAATATTTCCACTGTCTTTTCCTTTCAACCCTTTGTTTCACCTTGTGAGTCACTGAGGTTTACAATCATTTGCAGCGACGACGAGACACTGTTTATCAGCAATTTCATACATAATAGGCACAATGAATAAGAATAAACAATACAAAATCTGCTTAGACAGTTACAACTATACTACTTGTATCTTCTACCAAATTTTTTTAAGATTTGCTTGTATTCCAGGTGTTGGAAGCATCAAAGGAAAACGTTGTTATATTATCGTATAGCTTACGCTCTGCTCGTAGTGGAACCTTATCCCTTTCAATCTAATTCTGAATAAAATGTCTCCATGTACACACCCATCCGCCTGGCCACACCCACATACGCTCCTCTACATAAGTGGGGACGTGGCCATACTAACAGCTCCTTCCCTATTTTCACCACCGACAAGTGTCTGTATACACCACTTGAGTTTAGTGCCGAAGTAGTTGTTGGAAAGGAGCTACGTGGACATTGTATCTTATTTTTCTCTCTCTCGCCAATTTACGAGAAAAGCTAAGACATAATGTTTGCACCTTCGGAGGATTTGGACGCTCACAACGTCACCCTTCACCAGCGCTTCTCCATTGCGTCGTGGGGCGTCTCTGACTCCGCGGTCGTGGCAGTCGGATACGCCCGGGCGGCGCCCGGTGGTGAGTTTGCCTCTCCGAGGGGCCGTTGAGCCTCCATCTCCCGTGAGATGGCCTGGTTCCGGCCCTGGTTCCCCCTTCTCTTGCCTCGTCTCCATTTCTGATGGAGACTGAGGATCATATGGAGGGGTGAGAGCTCTCTTGTTCGATGCCCCAGTGGAGACGCAGGCATTAAAGCGTTCCGTCTTGGGACGGATATCCGTCCATTTGATTTGGAGATTCCGTCATTTGATTCGGAGTCGTGACGGATTTTAACCTGAGCCAATCAGAGGCGTCAAATATCCTTTTTTCCCCTACCGCGGCCGCACCAAACAGTCATTTGCGAGCAATCGGCAAATTCTCAGGCAAATGCAACCAACCAGAAGGCGAGATTGTTCTGAGTTTACAGCCCTTTCACCCGCCTCCGCTGTGCTCAGCACCAATGGGAAGCGCCCATTTTGAGACTCTCTAGCGTCTAGCTCTACTCGCGAGTAAACTTGACTCATCAACAACATGCGGCAACTTTTACGAGACCGTAAGTTCATTTGACTTATTCTAGTCTAAAGAAACATATATATTACTATTGCTATTGATACATCTAGGTAACGTGAATGCCACAAAACGAATGCCTTTTGTTAATCAGAACGTTATTTACGCGACAAGCAGTGTGTTGTTGTCGTTGTTGTTGTTGTTGGTGGTGTTTCGTGTGTGTGCTTGCGCCGCTCGCTTTCTGATAAATGTATGAATGTTGATAAATCTAGATAACGTTAATGCCACAAAACGAATGACTTTGTTAATCAGAACGTTATTTGCGTTATCAATTGTTTTTAAGCTCAATAAACGTCTTTCTCCCATTTGTCCGGGAGATCTCTGGGTAACAGTACTGTATATTTGCATATCATATATGTCACAAATGTAACATTACTATATACCTGTATGTCATGTATGTCACTATGAATTGAAAACGGGGGACCCTGATGTAAACAAGACGAACGTCTTTCTCTGGTCTGCATCCCCTTAACAATTGTGTGTATTGAGCTGTACTGTATTGTACCCATTCTGCAATCTGTTAAATATTGATTGATTGTTATTAACAGATTGCAGAATGGGTACAGTACAGCTCAATACACACAATTGTTAAGGGGATGCAGACCAGAGAAAGACTTTCGTCTTGTTTACATCAGGGTCCCCCATTTTCAGTTCATCATAACATATATGACACACATGACATACAGATAGACAATACTGCTACATCTATACATTTATGACATACCAGATTTACAAATACAGTAGCCTATTGTTTGTGATACAAAAATAGTCTAAAAAGAGTATATACATTTGACGAAGAAACTGTACATTGGATGTGGTTGGGTGGGATGGGGGGGGGGTTGTAACTATACATTGGATTATCGACAACCTTACTTGGTCCCAATAAGAGGGTCTCGTGTATTAAATAAAGTTTTCATTCATTCATTCACTCTGGATCTTGTAAATCCAGTAGCAATACACACAATTGTTAAGGGGATGTAGACCAGAGAAAGGCGTTTGTCTTGTTTACATCATCAGGGTCCCCCATTTTCAATTCATAGTGACATTTATGACATACACAACATACATGACATTTATGACATAGGGACATACATGCCTTACAGGTATATAGTAATAGTACTGTTACATTTTGTCACATATACGATATGCAAATATACAGTACTGTTACCCAGAGATCCTAACAGTAAATATATACATATGATGAGGAGGAGACTGTACATTAGGAGGGGGTGAGTGAGTGGGTGGTAAATAAATATATACAAATGGTGGGGAGGAGACTGTCCATTGTTGTTGTGGCATAATTGCGAAACGTGTTTAGTCCCTTGTTTGTATGATAACAAGCCGTTTAGTTCATGGTTCAAAGTGGGGAGGGGTGCTAGCTCGCCATCAATCAGAAGCTAGCCACAAGACTTGCATTCACGCTCTCCAGCACACAACAGTAGGGTCTATAGTCACAGTCAGGACAGTAGGCTCGCTCTACAAGTAGGCTCCCTTAAAACGCTAACACTATTAAAAAAAAATACAGTAGAGGTTAAAATAAGAATATGACTTGGCCAGAAAAAAAGTTCAGTCAGGAGATTTTTTTTTGCTTTAATCCCTGGGAGACGTATCATTCTCCCCCTCGGGGTGTGCCAGGGAGTGTTGCGTCTCCTTGGGGTCCCTTGTTCTCCGGTGTTGGGTTAGAACCTCCAACCCTGAGACAAGATGCCCAGCTATCTGCCGCATCGGATGGTGGCGCCCGACATGGCAGCCTCCCGTACACGAGGGACGCGAGTGATGTGGAGGGAGGTACGCAAGGGGAGTTGCTTGCCTTGTTCCCCGAGCTCATGGCGGCCGCCGCAGCCGCTAATGGCGTGGCGTTGCCACAGCATCAGCCTGCACCTGTTCCTGATGACATGATAGGTCATCTCTGGCAACGTCGTCCTGTGAGAGAGATGGGCGTTGTCTGCCCATTCTTCCCATCAATGGAGGCCTACGTGAAACAGGGACAGGTAATCTCCCGCATCACTCGCCTTACCCCCGCCTACGTGCCAGTCACGCGGGTGGCGGGTTTGGTCCAGGGGCTAAAGGACAGGGTGCCACGGCTTGATAGCCCGATGGCATCCATACTTTGTCCCGAAATGGTGTGGGCGCCGTTGCGTAAGCCGGTTCCCCAAGGGAAATCGGCTAGGCAGATGGCTAATTGGAGTGACCAGGTATACATCGCCGCGACTCAGAGCCTAGCTGCGACTTCAACCATCTCGCAGCTAGTGCGCTACATGTCGGGGATGATGGCGGGCGGGTCGGTATTGGATGACCATCAGCAATATCTTCACGCCCAGGCGGCTGGAGCCATCCTGCACCTTACCCAGCTGCAGGCGATAGCCGCTGGGAAGGAGCGCGCCCTGGCCACTCTATCCCAGCGCCACCTTTGGCTGGAGCAGGCGCGGGTGCCGGGACAGAAGAGGATTCCCCTGCCCACGGCCCCCCTCTCCGATGCTGGGCTATTCGGGCCGGCCATGCAGCAGATGACGGCAGCCTGCAGAGAGATGGAGGAGGAGTGCTCTGTGCTCCAACCCCATTTCCCCCGACCCGATGCCACCGGTGATGGCCGGAAAAAGCCTCCGCCACCACTGTCGCTGCTTCTGGATCTTCGGCAAAGAAGGCCAGGAGTGGAGGGAGTGCCTCGTCCGCCGCAGCCAGCCGCCCCATGCTTGGAGGTAACGGTAGGGATCGACGTGACCAGGCTTCCCAGAACCGTTCCTCCGGGCCTGCTCCCCGTGGGGGCAAACACTGCGCTGCACGCGGCAGGCGCCGCTAGTGACTCCCCTGTTTACCCCTGTTCCCTTCGCGTGAATGCCTTCTACAACGCTGTTCCAGTTCCGCGTTGCCGTTTTGCGCTCTGATTGGCCGAGCGCGCGCATGCGCATGAGCTGCGACGCGGCCCTCAGCCAGGCAGCAATACTACGCTCCAGTTAACCTAATTTATACAAATGGAGTATTGATTTTGCCGTAACGAATCATTAAAAAAATATACCGTTAACTGGAATATGTTGTTCCTTTACACATATGTTTGATTATGTAATTGGTTTGTCATGACAAACCAATAAAAAATCGCGCGACTCGGGCTGGTCCACGACCCTCCGTGCTCCGATCGCCAGCGGGGAGAATATGCTGCCGCGAGCGGCATCGCTGAGCTCTGGTGTCCGCTGGACGAAGCCAGAGACGGACGTATTATGGGGCTTTTTCGGGGGGAAAATGCCGGGTTGGCCCGGGCATCGCAGGGGTTGATGTTATGGAGGTGTTTTCGTGGTTGTGTCACTGCGTGTTATCCTTCACTGTTGCTTGGTCCATATTGTGTTGTACCTTGCACTGTGCTAAGGAGCTTGGTCCTTCTCCATTCTTTTTCGCCCCTCTCTTCCCCTGCTTGGCGGGGCTGGGAGGGGGCTGTCGAGGTGGTTCTATTGTACCCCTCTGGCATCCCTGTGTACGTCCCGGTCCGCCGGGCCCAGGTCCGGACTCGTTCTCGTCAACCTGTTGGCCTGGGTTAACCCCTTCTTGAAAACTGAAACGCTTGTCATGCTGTATAGCCGGTGTATACGCGCAGTTGTGTTTCAGAGTTTTTTCTTGGGGGGGTTAAGGGAACAACCGCCTCCTGTTAAACTAAACATAGGGAGGTGGTTGGTTCCCCGGTGTGTTGGTAGTGGAGTCGACTCTCGGGTTAGGCCGGGCTTTACCCCGTCTGCCTGCGAGTGTGCCCCCACACTTTTCATGACGTCTGCCAATCATGTCAGCCTTCTCTGCCTCGGCCTCTCTAGGGGGTCGGGTTTTTGTGGAGGCTGCAACATGGTGCACAGCATACCGAACGCCCCTTCCGCCGGGGTGCTGTCTCAGTAGACCCCTTAGGCGCCTGTCTAGTCCGCAGTGCTCCTGGCACAGGTTGAGTTACGCTTTTGACCTGTTGCCAGGATTGAGGGATCAACCTCTTTGGGGGTTGTCTCTCCGGTGCGCTGCCTGGCCCCACAGTGTTGTGGGGGTGTAGCCTCTGTGGAGTGCTTCAGGGCGGCGTGCTGTAGGGGGGAAGGGCCTGCTTTTAGATTGGGCCATGTCCGATACACTGGCGATGTGGGGGGTGGTGTCACTAGTGACCGTCTGGTGGGGTCTCAATGCTGCAGCATTGTTGGCCTCACCAGGCCGCCTTTCCGGGGGGTCCTGACCCTCAGGCTGTTTCTGGGGCTGGGTCCTCCTTCGCGCTCCGCTGCTATGGCCTTGCCACGGGGTTGGGTTCTTGACCTTGACCCCGTGATGTTAGGGACTGTAACAGGTTTTATTTTTTCCCGTTTGTTCCCTAGTGGCATGTGGGATGCGCGCCTGTGTAGTCGTGGGTTCTTCTGTGTGAAGGTAAGTCCCACGATCTGCTCACCCTGTGCGTTTGAGTTGCTAAACCCTCTTCGCACAGTCAGATCCGATTCCCTCCCGTCCCCCTCTAGGGGGGTCCGGTGGCTCTGGTCCTCCCCGGTTCTGATGGTTGTGGGGGGCCTCAGCGGGTACATTTGTCGAGCTTCCGCTCTGCTCAGTTCCTGTGTTCCACTACGAGCAGAGCGTAAGCTATACGATAATATAACATACGGTTATCCTATAACCATAGTTATATGAGTATAGCGAGCGCTCTGCTCGGACTCACTGAGGACCCCGTGGTCTTCGCCTTCGGTGGTGAAAGACTTGGGAAGGAGCTGTTAGTATGGCCACGTCCCCACTTATGTAGAGGAGCATATGTGGGTGTGGCCAGGCGGATGGGTGTGTACATGTGGAGACATTTTATTCAGAATTAGATTGAAAGGGATAAGGTTCCACTACGAGCAGAGCGCTCGCTATACTCATATAACTATGGTTATAGGATAACCATATGTTTTTCCTAGTTCAGAGCGAACTGGAGGAACCCTAAGAACCAACATCTCCAACCAAGTCATTTGAACATGTAGAATAGATTCCAAGATTCCATTCCAACGGTGTTGTGATGTAAGAGGGAGGTTTAACAATAAGGGCGTTAGAAATTCCAATGATAGTATTAGTTACGCCTTTCAACCAGAGAAGGCCGTCCTAACCTTTTCACAAAGGACACAGTGGTGGGTATCACACCTGTCACCAGTAATAAATCTGAGGGCAGAACGATGGACCGAGTCCAGCGGTTTGAACAGTTGAAGCCGCAGCCTGTCTAGAAATCACATCACTGTGGTCCAAAATTAATAAAGAAAACAGCTTCAACAATCCTCTTTCTACTAATCATGGGAAAGCGTTCATGCGCTAAGTAGGTTTTGTGACCAGAGAGCCCATGGAACCCATTCAGAACCTAATGTAGAATTTCAATAATGATTGGGTGAATTGATCTGAAAATAAGGCTGTTTTTTCTTCATTCCCAAACAACTGACTTTTTGGAAAGATTTTGATCAGGCGGCAGTGATAACGATGAGCGATGTCCTCCAGGTGTTCTGGTCTGTGGGACCCGATATCAATGTTCACTAAAAGATCAATTATATAATTAATTGTTTTTCTAACCTACGAATAATTTTCTGTGAAGAACGTGTAAAAGAACACAAAAGTGTAACGTTTTTCAAATTCCATGCGACAGAATTGTTACAATAGCCGATAATCCATTGTCCCAATGATGAATCCCTATACGGGTGGAACAACCAGTGACGTCAGATAACACCTCCCTATGTGAGGTTTAACTACAGTATCATAACCGACCGACCGTCCTTTTCTTTCTTTTTTTTTACTTTATCTGTAATTTCTCTCCCCAGTTACAGTAGTAGCTAGATTAATAAACTTAGTAGAAGTGGCAATAATCAAATAATATGGATAAAATCATCGCGTTATTTGTCTGATTCAGATGACGCTACCGGCCATTTTGAGCCTCTCTTGGTCCATATATGGGCATACGTGTGTCATAACGTGAGGGCTTCCCCAAGCTGTGCACCAAGAGGATCCTGGGAATTAACTGGGCACGTTCTACTAGCCTTTCAACTAGAAGGGCTAGCACTAGCACTAGCCGACAGGCACTTTAAGGCAATATGCACTTTAAAAGGAGCACTGAACTCTTTTATGCACTGTAGCACTCTTGCATTTTTAGGAACTCACCGGTCATATGAAAATAATGTTTGTGAAATATTTATTCTACTTCAGGGATTGCATTGTATGTATTATTGTATGTGTTTCTCTACTGTATGTTTTTCCATTGTGTTTTATGCTGAAATGAGCATTGCACCGAGACAACTCCCAAATCAAATCAAATCAAATATTATAAGTATTTGTAATGCCCGACAACACACGTTGTTAGAGCCAAATGTATGATTTTGTTTACTTTGTAAACAGTTGTATAGGTCTATAGTCTATATTTCATATATTTCATACATAGCCGATAGAAGCACTTAAAATGCCATAATCTATATAATCACTGTTAGAGCCAAATGTATTGTTTTGAAATTATTATTATTATTATTATTATTATTATTATTATTATTATTATTATTATTATTATTATTATTATTATTATTATTATTATTATTATTATTATTATTATTGTTGTTATTGGTATGAATGAAGTCATGGCTTATATAAACAATCATGTATTGTTGTGGTTATTATATTTTTGATAAGCTAATTATAGAGATGCCAATTGGGATGCATGTGGCTAATTTGGGGAAACAGGCATCAGGTGTTTAAAATTGGCTGGCCGTCACACAGCCAGTGTTCTAAGAATGTTTGGTATGTGGCGACACGGTTTTTTGACCGCTGCAGAGCAGCCTATGTTTTTGATTGATTTATTCTACAATATGATTTCACTGTCAAATGGTAAGATAAACATTTCCTAAAGTTCATTGTGGGGATTATTGGAATCCGAAGATCTGCAAGGAAAATAAATGTCATATATAAAATCCGATCTCCCGAGTGCTGCTATCTGAGCGCGTCAACCAAGCGCATACCAGTAGAACCAGAAGGTGCATTTATGTTGAATAAGGATTGCATCTTTACACGTTAATGTCCCCATGATTATGGAATATGTATTTTATGGTTGGAGAATTGTGATATCTGACTTATGAATATTGAGTGAGCTTTGATTCACTTGTTTTGTTTGTTGTGATATTTTCCTGTGAGTACTTCAATGTTTGTGGTTTTATATTTGTATTTAACATTTTTGTGTGTGTTTGTATTTTATTTATTTTTTTTATCTTTTTCCCCCTCCTTTTTTTCCCTCCGATTTTCTCCCATCCCAATGTTAGTCGTTATGCCAATTCCCAATCCCCTTCCTGGTCGCTGCACACTTACCCCCCACAGTCGGTCTGGGAGAGTGGAGGCTATCACGTGCTTCCTCCGACACACGTCCAGCCAATCAACCGCTTCTTTTCACCTGGCAGCGCGGACTCTCACTGAGAGGGTGTAACGTGTGGAAGGATCACACTACCCCCCTTAGATCCTATCCGCGCTGAGCAGGCGCCCCGACCGAACTGTAGGAGTCGCTGTTTACAACGACCCGGACCCACCCCGCCAGCTTCTCCCACCCTCTAATACAGCCAATTGTATTAGTGTGAACGGCCAGCCAAGCTGGTGACAACCCCGGAACTGTGAGCTGGATTCGAACAGGCGAATCCAGCGTCTCCGGTGTTGGTGACAAACGCAATCTCCGCTACGCCACCTGACCGCTCCTTGTGTGTTTGTATTTTAAATGTTTGGACCCCAGGAAGAGTAGTCTCACTTTGGTGTGTAGACTAATGGGAATCCACAATAAAACAATAAATAATAATTGAGACGGAGCCTTCATGAAGTGATCCTTTATACAGTATATCGTATCTCTTCTCGCCCTGACCTCAGATCAGTTACCAGAGCATCGAGTCGTCTCTCTTCTTATTATCGTCTCTCTTCTCCTCCCTGACCTCAGATCAGTTACCAGAGCATCGAGTCGTCTCTCTTCTTATTATCGTCTCTCTTCTCCTCCCTGACCTCAGATCAGTTACCAGAGCATCGAGTCGTCTCTCTTCTTATTATCGTCTCTCTTCTCCTCCCTGACCTCAGATCAGTTACCAGAGCATCGACTCGTCTCTCTTCTTATCATCGTCTCTCTTCTGCCCCTGACCTCAGATCAGTTACCAGAGCATCGAGTCGTCTCTCTTCTTATTATCGTCTCTCTTCTCCTCCCTGACCTCAGATCAGTTACCAGAGCATCGAGTCGTCTCTCTTCTTATTATCGTCTCTCTCCTCCCCGACCTCAGATCAGTTACCAGAGCATCGAGTCGTCTCTCTTCTTATTATCGTCTCTCTTCTCCTCCCTGACCTCAGATCAGTTACCAGAGCATCGAGTCGTCTCTCTTCTTATTATCGTCTCTCTCCTCCCCGACCTCAGATCAGTTACCAGAGCATCGAGTCGTCTCTCTTCTTATTATCGTCTCTCTCCTCCCCGACCTCAGATCAGTTACCAGAGCATCGAGTCGTCTCTCTTCTTATTATCGTCTCTCTTCTCCCCCCTCTGACCTCAGATCAGTCACCAGAGCATCGAGTCGTCTCTCTTCTTATTATCGTCTCTCTTCTCCTCCCTGACCTCAGATCAGTTACCAGAGCATCGAGTCGTCCGACCCCGGCATCAACGTTCCGGGTCCCAGGAGAACGGTGTCCAAGCTCCGGAACGAGACCTACCACATGTTCTCCAACCTGCACCCCGGGACCACCTACCTGATCTCCGTCCGCGCCCGCACAGCCAAGGGCTTCGGCCAGACCGCCCTCACGGAGATCACCACCAACATCTCCGGTACAGAGCTTGTGTGTGTGTGCGTGTGCGTGTGTGTGTGTGTGTGTGTGTGTGTGTGTGTGTGTGTGTGTGTGTGTGTGTGTGTGTGTGTGTGTGTGTGTGTGTGTGCTGCATGTGTGTCTATGTGTGACGTTCAGACTGCAGGCCTAAATCAGTATTTTTTTCATAACTGTGAACAAAAGCACAAATCACATTGAATGTGATCTTTTCCATCTTCTTTATTGGTCATTAAGCGCATCGCAGGTCAGTGCAGGGGCGGTGACCAGTTCAGTTCACTGGAATCTGATATTGGGCCACATTTAAAAAAAAAAATATATATATATATATAATAATGCGAACAGCCAAACCAAAAGAAATATGATCTGATCACTAAATGACAATTGAGCAGTAAGGTTTGCAGTGTGTGAACGTAGCCTTTGTCTCTGTG
>NC_140166.1:136149406-136264406 GCF_963971535.1 Notolepis coatsorum | reverse complement strand
CGATATCAACCGATATCACATTTTAATGCCGATATCGGCCGATAATATCGGTAGGCCGATAATATCGGACATCCCTAACTACTACATATCATGCTAATATAATATGTCTATACTACTATAGACTACTACTATACATTCACAAGTTCGACACTATTTTATAAACAATGCCACTGACCCCTATCTGCTAGAGATGTACCCCTCCTGTTGACTTGTTGTTCACAATTTGTAAGTCGCTTTGGATATATATATAATACACGCCACACGGCAAACCACACACAAGAAAAGTTATAATTTGTATCACAAAGAGGGAAGTGGTGTTTCAGTCTTCTGGTCTGGTGAGTCAGTCTTCTGGTCTGGTGAGTCAGTCTTCTGGTCTGGTGAGTCAGTCTTCTGGTCTGGTGAGTCAGTCTTCTGGTCTGGTGAGACAGTCTTCTGGTCTGGTGAGACAGTCTTCTGGTCTGGTGTTTCAGTCTTCTGGTCTGGTGAGACAGTCTTCTGGTCTGGTGAGACAGTCTTCTGGTCTGGTGAGACAGTCTTCTGGTCTGGTGAGTCAGTATTCTCGTCTGGTGAGACAGTCTTCTGGTCTGGTGAGACAGTCTTCTGGTCTGGTGAGTCTGTCTTTTGGTCTGGTGAGACAGTCTTCTGGTCTGGTGAGACAGTCTTCTGGTCTGGTGAGTCTGTCTTCTGGTCTGGTGAGTCAGTCTTCTGGTCTGGTGAGTCTGTCTTTTGGTCTGGTGAGTCAGTCTTCTGGTCTGGTGAGTCTGTCTTCTGGTCTGGTGAGACAGTCTTTTGGTCTGGTGAGACAGTCTTTTGGTCTGGTGAGACAGTCTTCTGGTCTGGTGAGTCAGTCTTCTGGTCTGGTGAGACAGTCTTCTGGTCTGGTGAGTCAGTCTTCTCGTCTGGTGAGACAGTCTTCTGGTCTGGTGAGACAGTCTTCTGGTCTGGTGAGTCTGTCTTTTGGTCTGGTGAGTCAGTCTTCTGGTCTGGTGAGACAGTCTTCTGGTCTGGTGAGTCAGTCTTCTGGTCTGGTGAGACAGTCTTCTGGTCTGGTGAGACAGTCTTTTGGTCTGGTGAGTCAGTCTTCTGGTCTGGTGAGTCAGTCTTCTGGTCTGGTGAGTCTGTCTTTTGGTCTGGTGAGTCAGTCTTCTGGTCTGGTGAGACAGTATTTTGGTCTGGTGAGACAGTCTTCTGGTCTGGTGAGACAGTCTTCTGGTCTGGTGAGACAGTCTTCTGGTCTGGTGAGACAGTCTTTTGGTCTGGTGATACAGTCTTCTGGTCTGGTGAGACAGTCTTCTGGTCTGGTGAGACAGTCTTCTGGTCTGGTGAGACAGTATTCTGGTCTGGTGAGACAGTCTTCTGGTCTGGTGAGTCAGTCTTCTGGTCTGGTGAGACAGTCTTCTGGTCTGGTGAGTCTGTCTTTTGGTCTGGTGAGACAGTCTTTTGGTCTGGTGAGACAGTCTTCTGGTCTGGTGAGTCTGTCTTTTGGTCTGGTGAGTCAGTCTTCTGGTCTGGTGAGTCAGTCTTCTGGTCTGGTGAGTCAGTCTTCTGGTCTGGTGAGACAGTCTTTTGGTCTGGTGAGTCTGTCTTTTGGTCTGGTGAGTCAGTCTTCTGGTCTGGTGAGTCAGTCTTCTGGTCTGGTGAGACAGTATTCTCGTCTGGTGAGACAGTCTTCTGGTCTGGTGAGACAGTCTTCTGGTCTGGTGAGTCAGTCTTTTGGTCTGGTGAGACAGTCTTCTCGTCTGGTGGTGAGACACATTGACTCTCTGAAGCTCACGCTTTCATCAACCTTTATTTATTTATACTCGAAAAGACAATCGAAGTCGCCCTCATTTTCAATGTCGTCGAGACTTTACACACATTTCAATGCACACATTTCTACAATATAACAATAAATATAAATAACTATATATAGTATAAAATGAGCATAGGCATAAAATCGGCACACAGATTGACAGAGTAAAAAAAACAATGCATAAATTGCAGACATAAGAATAAGGTATAAAAGACAATAAGTAGTAGCAATGTAAACGTGCAGACTTAATAATGGCATAAAATAAGTACAAAAGTACAATGTCTCTCGAAGGCATGTGAATCCCCTCCGGGAACAGTCAGTCCCCCCAAAGCTTTGAACCAACAAGATAGTTTCTTCCCAAACAGAACATGGGGTCTTTTTTTTGCAACAATGGAAAGCAAATTATGCAGCCACCTTCAGGAAACCACAGATTCACTCTGCAAAAAGCATACAGAGGCAACGGAGCAAAGAGGCTCATGGGAAATGTCTTGTGTGGCCAGCAGATACCAGAAATGGGATCATCCCTATGTTCCCCGGGTCCTATGTTCCCCGGGTTCTATGTTCCCTGCTTTGATTGATTAATAGATTGAACATTTTATAAATTTTTATTATTTTATTAATTATTAATGTCCGCCTTGTTTAGAACGGTTAAGCTTAGGCCCTCGTTCGAACTGGTTAAGGTTAGAGTTTGGAATCAGGGCTGGTGGTCTAAAATGTTCAATCTATCAATCAATCAAAGCGGGGAACATAGAACCTGGGGAACATAGGACCCGGGGAACATAGACATGCTCCCCCAGAAATGCTCATTGTCTCTTTAAATAACAAACGATAGAAACAAAAAATTTTAAAAGCTGTAGTTGGTAGTTTTGCTCTTACTCACTCATTGCAAATGTTGTCTAACATTAACTAACTAAACTCGCTTTGCTCCTCGAAGAGGGAAGCATTTTCAGAGGAACATCGATTTGATACATTGATTGCTGGCCCACCTACGCCTTTGTTAGACTATCACTCTTGTTTTTATTTTGCAAGGCACTGTTTATGCTTTCTAGATCTAATTGGATACAGTGTCCAATGCATCCCAGGCTACAAGCGGTGTTGCTGAGTCAACATTTGTAATAAAGAATACCTCAATAAAGGTATTTGTAATAGTTGATACATGCCCTAACTTCCTGGATAGAACGCGCGTTGCACACTCTCACGACACACCTCCCGTTTCTCACGCCGTGAAAAACTAATTCTGGCGACTTGTGGACAATGTAAGAGAATCAGCCTAACTAAATAAACTACTTTTTATTTAGTTAGATTTTTTCAAGATGATATCCTGTGCATTTTGCCTGCTGTGACCAAAATGGTCACATCATCCGAACGTGTGTGTGCACCTGGTGCGCACGCCCTTATGCAGCAGATCCTCGTCAACTGGTGCATAGACATCTGGTACACTTATAATAAAACACAAGATACTTGTGCTCAATGAAGAAACCCAATCCCTCTAAACATCTATGCTTCTCATAGTGGGGGGGGGGGGGGGGGGGGGGGGGGGGGTAGGGTAGGATATGAACCTGGTTTAGGGTAATGAGTGTAGGGGTAGGGAATAGGATACGAACCTGGTTTAACCTGTTAAGCCTTAATGTCCCCCTATAGGTGGACCCTGCTTTATCATATATCGATCAATATAGACTGTATTATATCCCCAATTATCATATCATGGGGTATCATTGGAAAGCCACCATCATTGGCTACAACCCTGTGCAAAGATCTTCGAGATCGCCAAATGATTGACGGAGCTAGTGCCCCGGGAGTCGGGGTGGTAATGTGTACTTTTGCGTACTTTGGGGCACGCCTCACATTACTGTATCTACAAATCCTTCTGTTTAATCATCTTCCCGCGGTTCATTTGCTTATATTTTTTGTACACATGATCTCAATAAGGTGGTGAATGAGCTCAGTGAGCATTTTCTCGTGCCCCGTATCAATTTTTGATCATCATCATCATCAAAATCATAAATCATAATTAATCATAATTAATTTATTCATTACAATTTACTCAGCCTAGTAACAGACATAATATTTCTGACACTGGAAATACATACCCCCAGGTCCCTAGATGTTCCTAGATACCAAGAACATGCTAATTGACCTTGTAGAAGTGGAGCAATCTTCCATTTACTTAGGCATGTACCTTTTAGGCAAAAACGGTCTACAGATTAACAGGTTAAGGTAAGGGGTGTAGAGGTAGGGAATAGGAGATGAACCTGGTTTAAGGTAAGGGGGGTAGGGGTAGGGAATAGGAGATGAACCTGGTTTAAGGTAAGGGGTGTAGGGGTAGGGAATATGATATGCACCTGGTTTAAGGTAAGGGGTGTAGGGGTAGGGAATAGGATATGCACCTGGTTTAAGGTAAGGGGTGTAGGGGTAGGGAATAGGATATGCACCTGGTTTAAGGTAAGGGGTGTTGGGGGGAATATGATATGAACCTGGTTTAAGGTAAGGGGTGTAGAGGTAGGGAATATGATATGCACCTGGTTTAAGGTAAGGGGTGTTGGGGGGAATAGGATATGAATCTGGTTTAAGGTAAGGGGTGTAGAGGTAGGGAATAGGATACAAACCTGGTTTAAGGTAAGGGGTGTAGGGGTAGGGAATAGGATATGCACCTGGTTTAAGGTAAGGGGTGTAGAGGTAGGGAATAGGATATGAACCTGGTTTAAGGTAAGGGGTGTAGAGGTAGGGAATAGGATATGAACCTGGTTTAAGGTAAGGGGTGTAGGGGTAGGGAATGTGATATGAACCTGGTTTAAGGTAAGGGGTGGGAGGAAATGGTTAAAATGATTTTCAGCCTGCAGGGATGCTTTCACACATAATTATGGCGTATTAAAAGCCTATTTGTCTACGAAGAACAAGGCTATACACACTGAGTCACAGCCAGGCACTATTGTTGGAATCAGCTTGCTGATGTAACAGCTTTTTTATTCTCCAACGCGCATTTATTTATCTTTATTCTATAGCGAGGCCCAAAGACTAGTTTCTAAGAATAAAAGAAAATTGAGTCTATTTTGCCGACCGAGGGCAGTGAAAGCACAGAGGGTGTAATGACACAAAATAGCCATTTATGATGAACAAAGGACAGTTTTGGAGGTTATACAGTACATTTCTCTAAAAGTTGTTTATATCGAGAATAATGACAGATAACAAGAGCGCATTTTCTTTGAGTCACGATCACATGATGAGACGATGATGTGTGCTCTGCTAGACTCTACTCTTTATAGCCTAGGACCAGGTGAATAGGCAATTTTTTTTGTAAATGTATAGCAAGTTTTCTGAGATTTTATTTTTATATATGCAATATGAGAATGACGATTATTTCTGAGTTTGAAAATGATGTTGTACATAATATACATGTATCTACACACACATCCATCTCACACACACACACACACACACACACACACACACACACACACACGCACACGCACACGCACACACGCAAGCCTGGACTAAGCCAGAGGGAGACAGATGACCTGTCAGAAAAGTTTTCCAAGTCGCCTGATGTTACAATTATTCTGTCAGCCTCTGTAAGTATTAGCTTATCATACAACTTCTCACCTGTCTGTCTGAAACCATAGCAGAGACATCAATTCCACTTTGCAACCAAACTCCTCTCTCTCCTCCTGACAGGAGCTATAACTTCATAAGCAAGTCCAGTTTGTCCAATTCATCCAGAAACGCTTCTGTAATAATAATAACGCTATTTTATAATAGGGGTGCATTTTGTGGACATCTCGCTGGCTGGCTGGCTGCTGGATTCAGGGGTGATGTTAGGCTTGTTTATACTTCCCTGCAATGGAGGTACATGGTAAAGTATGCTAATTGCAGTAGTCCCTAGTTCCTAACACACACCTTGATGTCACTACTGTAGTCTCTAGTTCCTAACACACACCTTGATGTCACTACTGTAGTCTCTAGTTCCTAACACACCTTGATGTCACTACTGTAGTCTCTAGTTCCTAACACACACCTTGATGTCACTACTGTAGTCTCTAGTTCCTAACACACACCTTGATGTCACTACTGTAGTCTCTAGTTCCTAACACACACCTTGATGTCACTACTGTAGTCTCTAGTTCCTAACACACACCTTGATGTCACTACTGTAGTCTCTAGTTCCTAACTCACACCTTGATGTCACTACTGTAGTCTCTAGTTCCTAACACACCTTGATGTCACTACTGTAGTCTCCAGTTCCTAACACACACCTTGATGTCACTACTGTAGTCTCTAGTTCCTAACACACACCTTGATGTCACTACTGTAGTCTCTAGTTCCTAACACACACCTTGATGTCACTACTGTAGTCTCTAGTTCCTAACACACCTTGATGTCACTACTGTAGTCTCTAGTTCCTAACACACACCTTGATGTCACTACTGTAGTCTCTAGTTCCTAACTCACACCTTGATGTCACTACTGTAGTCTCTAGTTCCTAACACACCTTGATGTCACTACTGTAGTCTCTAGTTCCTAACTCACACCTTGATGTCACTACTGTAGTCTCTAGTTCCTAACACACACCTTGATGTCACTACTGTAGTCTCTAGTTCCTAACACACACCTTGATGTCACTACTGTAGTCTCTAGTTCCTAACTCACACCTTGATGTCACTACTGTAATCTCCAGTTCCTAACACACACCTTGATGTCACTACTGTAGTCTCTAGTTCCTAACTCACACCTTGATGTCACTACTGTAGTCTCTAGTTCCTAACTCACACCTTGATGTCACTACTGTAGTCTCTAGTTCCTAACTCACACCTTGATGTCACTAATGTAGTCTCTAGTTCCTAACTCACACCTTGATGTCACTACTGTAGTCTCTAGTTCCTAACACACACCTTGATGTCACTACTGTAGTCTCTAGTTCCTAACACACACCTTGATGTCACTACTGTAGTCTCTAGTTCCTAACTCACACCTCGATGTCACTATTGTAGTCTCTAGTTCCTAACTCACACCTTGATGTCACTACTGTAGTCTCTAGTTCCTAATGTACACCTTGATGTCACTACTGTAGTCTCTAGTTCCTAACACACACCTTGATGTCACTACTGTAGTCTCCAGTTCCTAACACACACCTTGATGTCACTA
Organism: Notolepis coatsorum; assembly: GCF_963971535.1. Classification (NCBI taxonomy): domain Eukaryota; kingdom Metazoa; phylum Chordata; class Actinopteri; order Aulopiformes; family Paralepididae; genus Notolepis; species Notolepis coatsorum. Next base: position 136,257,475 of record NC_140166.1, on the reverse strand, counting down.
CTGTAGTCTCTAGTTCCTAACTCACACCTTGATGTCACTACTGTAGTCTCTAGTTCCTAACTCACACATTGATGTCACTACTGTAGTCTCCAGTTCCTAACTCACACCTTGATGTCACTACTGTAGTCTCTAGTTCCTAACTCACACCTTGATGTCACTACTGTAGTCTCTAGTTCCTAACACACACCTTGATGTCACTACTGTAGTCTCTAGTTCCTAACTCACACCTTGATGTCACTACTGTAGTCTCTAGTTCCTAACACACACCTTGATGTCACTACTGTAGTCTCTAGTTCCTAACTCACACCTTGATGTCACTACTGTAGTCTCTAGTTCCTAACACACACCTTGATGTCACTACTGTAGTCTCTAGTTCCTAACACACCTTGATGTCACTACTGTAGTCTCTAGTTCCTAACACACACCTTGATGTCACTACTGTAGTCTCTAGTTCCTAACACACACCTTGATGTCACTACTGTAGTCTCTAGTTCCTAACACACACCTCGATGTCACTACTGTAGTCTCTAGTTCCTAACACACACCTTGATGTCACTACTGTAGTCTCTAGTTCCTAACTCACACCTTGATGTCACTACTGTAGTCTCTAGTTCCTAACTCACACCTTGATGTCACTACTGTAGTCTCCAGTTCCTAACTCACACCTTGATGTCACTACTGTAGTCTCTAGTTCCTAACTCACACCTTGATGTCACTACTGTAGTCTCTAGTTCCTAACACACACCTTGATGTCACTACTGTAGTCTCTAGTTCCTAACTCACACCTTGATGTCACTACTGTAGTCTCTAGTTCCTAACACACACCTTGATGTCACTACTGTAGTCTCTAGTTCCTAACTCACACCTTGATGTCACTACTGTAGTCTCCAGTTCCTAACTCACACCTTGATGTCACTACTGTAGTCTCTAGTTCCTAACACACACCTTGATGTCACTACTGTAGTCTCTAGTTCCTAACTCACACCTTGATGTCACTACTGTAGTCTCTAGTTCCTAACACACACCTTGATGTCACTACTGTAGTCTCTAGTTCCTAACTCACACCTTGATGTCACTACTGTAGTCTCCAGTTCCTAACACACCTTGATGTCACTACTGTAGTCTCTAGTTCCTAACACACACCTTGATGTCACTACTGTAGTCTCTAGTTCCTAACACACCTTGATGTCACTACTGTAGTCTCTAGTTCCTAACTCACACCTTGATGTCACTACTGTAGTCTCTAGTTCCTAACACACACCTTGATGTCACTACTGTAGTCTCTAGTTCCTAACACACACCTTGATGTCACTACTGTAGTCTCTAGTTCCTAACTCACACCTTGATGTCACTACTGTAGTCTCTAGTTCCTAACACACCTTGATGTCATTAAAGGTAGACTAGACTTGTCTATATCAAGTGGTCTGGTAGTCCATAATTGCAATGCAGTATTTTATAGTGACCTCATGGTAACCTTAATGTAGATCAGTGGTTCCCAAACTGTGGTGCGCGCACCCCTTGTGGTGCGTGAGCGCCCTCTAGGTGGTGCGTGACATGAAAAGGCTAATGGTGGTAAAAACATTATTTTTTTTTACAATAAAATTTCATACAAATCTTAGTCAAACCTTTAGTATTATGGATATTAAACATGCTGGCATAGTACATGCATCCATGTTGTCGTGAACATTTTAATTCCTATCCATAGTCGCAGTGGGAAGAGATAAAAAAAAATAAAAATCTGTGCACGGAGACCAGCAACAATTTTTTCTAACAGAAACCCATTGGGGGGTGCGTCAGCTAGGTCGGGAGGTGACAGGGGGTGCACGGCCAAAAAGGTTTGGGAACCGCTGATGTAGATAAAAGAGAATACATCAACTATTTGTATGAACATATTTCTGAAACGGTAATGGATAAATCGGAGATAATCAACATGCAAAACAAAGTGCATTCCCTAAGAAATAACCATGTTGCACATCGGATTAAAAACACATTATTCCAAAGAGAAACTTCAGACTTGGACTCGTGCCTCAAAGACGGGATGTTCTCTAAAGAGAATGCCGGGTCCTCTGGGGGAAGGGCTGTGTGGCTTAAGAGGGCGGTAAATAGGCATGTTTCTCTTACTTCAAATACAAAAGTGAACGAATTAAATGTCTTTGGCGTGCTGTGAGGGAGGGAGGGCGGACGGGTGGGGGGATGGGCCCCAGACATTTTCGCAAACTTCGATCAAATCTCACTCCAATGTTTTCTGAAAAGTTTTCACCAAACGATGGTAGTGTTTTGCGAGAGTCAAGAGAAGAGAGAATCATTTCTGAGGTATATTTTCACAACTGAATAAACAAACCGTCCTCAGAAGTAAATTGGATCCCTGGAACATTGTTTGAAGCGAGAAAGCCACCTGAAAAGTTACTAGGACTGAAAAGTTCTGAAAAGATACTTTCACCGCTGTCGTTTCACTGCAAGACCCAGCAATTTAGTTTAAAAAACATATTCTAGGCTTACGTTTGGTTTACGATGGCATAAGATAGAATCATTCTCAAGAACTGCAGTAAACGGTCTTTTGCAGGCTCAGTAAACAAACCTGCCTCCTCCGAAAACCACATAGTGCACCTTTTAATTGATTATCCGAACGCACTCTGTCACGACTGACACCTCCTCCGACTTGACGAGAAACTGAGAGTGATATAATATATGGGAGATGATATAGTCTACTAGCTTGATTTGCTCTTATTCTCCAAGTGTATCTAACCTGCCGCGGATTATCAATCCTCCGGATATCGACGGACGTCGCGCTGACATGTTGTTTATAATCGAGTTAAGTGCTCTCGGGCCGCAGCGTTGGGAGGAAACCTATTTTTAACGCCCTAATCATCGATTCCCCCGACAATAGTTTGCATCCCTTCACCGAGCTAATTGACTAGCGATGTTAAAAGACAATGTGCTGCGTTTCGTCTCCCAGGAGGAGCCGGAGTGTTGGTCTAAACCCTCTTAGAGAAATACAACACTATGTCCAAGCAAACCTTTTGTCTATGTAGGCTTTAGAGGGGTAGTAAGGCTTACAAGAATACAGCATCATCTGTATACACTGATACAGGTATAGACATGTGTTTGATGACAGCTATTTTGTGATATTTTAGGCCCGCCTGGTAAACTTTTATAAAACTGTTGTTGTAAAACCTCCTGTATTATTGTACAATGAATAAAAACCTGGGCTATCAGAATATAAGTGATTCAGTTTGGTCAGATCAAGGTATGCATGCGGTATACCACTATATATATAAATATATATAGGTATATATATTAGGGATGCTCGATATTGGCTTTTTTACCGATACCGATATTCCGATATTGTCAAACTCTTAATTTCCGATACCGATATCAACCGATACCGATATATGCAGGGTTTCCCACCCCAAAAAACGGAATAATTTCAGGTAACTAATCATTTCACTGGATATATATATAACAAATATTGTTATTGTTTTTTTCTTTTTTTAAACCGATACCGATATTTTCCGATATCACATTTTACTGCCGATATCGGCCGATAATATCGGTCGGCCGATAATATCGGACATCCCTAATATATATATATATATATATATATATATTGCCTACACCCTAGGCTCCCATACTGTACGACTCTGAACTAAATATACTGCTTTCACCGTCTACCCATATACTCTGTATGATAGCATGTACAACAGTGCTGTACATATACAGCATATTGACATTTATATCTTTTATATTTATAAGCCAATGTGCTGCGGCGTTGCCTCTCCCGGGAGGAGTGGGCCTCTTAAACGCCTAAATCCTCTTAAACGAGAAGCCCCTTCAGTGTGTCCTCGCTCCCTGTTGGCTTTTAATTGCACTCGTGTCCACGGTAACCGAAGGGAGAAACGGCGTCCTGTGTACCGTCGAGGCGAGGATCCGGGGCGTGTCGTCCATGTTGAAAAGGGACTGTCGGGGGTTTATGTGGGGATGGTGATAGCTTTTTTGTGGACATTAAAGGGTCTGTTGGTTTCACAAGACTCCAGAGGGCCGTAGGACATTTATGAGGGAACAGACAGAGGCGCTGAGAGATACAAGGCGGCCGGCTTAAATGAACACTGATGAAGGCGTTAGTTTGTGTGTGCATGTGTGCTCTCTTACTTTATGAGATGTGAGGTCTAATGTTTGTTTGCGTGTGTGTGTGTGTGTGTGTGTGTGTGTGTGTGTGTCTGTGTGCATATGCTTGCTTCTTTTCTTTATAAGGTTTAATGTTTGTGTGTGTGTGCGCGTGTGTGTGCTTTTTCCTTTGAGACATGAGGTCTAATCTGAGTTTGTGTGTCTCTGTCTGTGTGTCTCTGTCTGTGTCTCTGTCTGTGTGTCTCTGTGTGTTTGCATATCCAGTTTCCACATTTGATTACAGAGACATGCCATCCCCTCTGAGTGAGACAGAACAGTACTATATTGTATACATTTTCTTTATGAGTCATACTGTAAGGTATATTGTGTGTGTGTGTGTGTGGTGTCTGCGTGTGTGTGTGTGTGTGTGTGTGTGTGTGTGTGTGTGTGTGTGTGTGTGTGTGTGTGTGTGTGTGTGTGTGTGTGTGTGTGTGTGTGTGTGTGTGTGTGTGTGTGTGTGTGTGTGTGTGTGTGTGTGTGTGTGTGTGTGTGTGTGTGTGTGTGTGTGTGTGTTCTTACTCTGTTTTTTTTTAAGGTCCTATTTTCTACTGTGTGTGTGTGTGTTTACCTGTGTGTGTATATGTATACTGTGTGTTTTCTACACGAGACACAACGTGTGTTTGTATCTCCAGCTTGTGTGTGTCTCTGGCTGTGTGTCTGTGTGTGTGTGTGTTGTACCTCCAGCTTGTGTGTGTCTCTGGCTGTGTGTGTCTGTGTGTGTGTGTGTGTGTGTGTCTCTGGCTGTGTGTGTGTGTCTGTGTGTGTGTCTGTGTGTGTGTTTGTACCTCCAGCTTCCACATTTGATTACAGAGACATGTCCTTCCCCTCTGAGTGAGACAGGATGCATCTCTATGTAATGTTTGTTTACATCTGTGCGTGTGCTTTTTCTTCGTGAGACATAATGTAAGGTACATTTAGTGTGTGTGTCTACTTGCTTATTTTCTTCATAAGGTCGAATGTTGTGTGTGTGTGCTATTTTCTAATGTGTGTGTGTATATGTACAGTATACTATGTGTGTTTGCATTTGCTTGTTTTCTTCATGAGACATGATGTCTAATGTGTGTGTGTGTGTCTGTGTGTGTGTGTGTGTGTATATTTAATGTGTGTTTGCATTTGCTTGTTGTCTTCATGAGACATAATGTCTAACGTGTGTGTCTGTGTTCGTGTGTCTGTGTGTGTGTGTGTGTGTGTGTGTGTGTGTGTGTGTATGTGTATATTTAATGTGTGTTTGCATTTGCTTGTTTTCTTCATGAGACATGATGTCTAATGTGTGTGTGTGTGTGTGTGTGTATGTGTATATTTAATGTGTGTTTGCATTTGCGTGTTGTCTTCATGAGACATAATGTCTAATGTGTGTGTGTCTGTGTTTGTGTGTCTGTGTGTGTGTGTGTCTCCAGCTCCCACGTTTGACTACAGAGACATGCCCTCCCCTCTGAGCGAATCAGAAAGCACCATCACTGTGCTGCTCCGCCCCGCCCAGGGTAGAGGAGCCCCCGTCAGGTGAGGATGTTATGTCTCATTTACATAAGACCCATGATGCACTCTGTCAAGCCGAACGCAATGAACAACCCAGAGGAGGTCGTCTGGGTGACGCAGCAGAGACACGACAGAGACACGACACGACAACATCCTCCTGCTCCACAGCATGGCTGACACACGACACATAGATATATATAGAACACTAGATAGCTTGCCCGCGCTGCCGGCCAATGGAGAGCGACGTCACTGAACCGCCGCCATCTTGTGAGGGTCAGCCTTGAGTGAGAGTGAGTGAGCTGCACAGACAAAAATACTCATAACTTGCTGAAATATTGACGGATTTACAAACGGTTTGGTTTATTACAAGCATTATTAACGTGGCTATGATTCAAGCGGTTTGTAAAAAAAAACATCTTTAAAAAAATGTTTTATAAGTATGCAGTATCATAACTACATCTTTGATGTTTATAGCAAACCAACCCGTTTGTAAATCCGTCAATATTTCAGCGAGTTATGAGTATTTTTGTCTGTGCAGCTCACTCACTCTCACTCAAGGCTGACCTGGGCAAGATGGCGGCGGTTCAATGACGCTGGTGACTCCGCCTTAAGCTATCTAGTGTTCTATAGATATCTATGACACGACACACAACAGGACACACAACATGACACACAACACGACACACAACAGGACACACAACAGGACACACAACATGACACACAGCGACACACCGGTGACAGAGTGGATTGACAGAGTACATTGCTGTTGCACTTTACTGCTACATTTGCACACTAATGCTGTATTATACTGTATATGTAACGGGTGGCACCGCAAGGCGCAGTCACGATGGACTCCTAAGGGGCTAGATCCACAAAGAATGGATTGCACGGTGCTAATTGCACCCTTACTTACATTTCATTATGAATTGAAAATGGGGGACCCTGATGTAAACAAGACGAAAGTCTTTCTCTGGTCTGCATCCCCTTAACGATTGTGTGTATTGAGCCGTACTGTATTGTACCCATTCTGCAATCTGTTAATACAATTTTCATTCAATCAATCACCGCGCAGGAGAATTGTAAGTGAGGGTGCAATTAGCACTGTGCAATCCATTCTTTGTGGATCTAGCCCTCAAGTGGTGTGAAGTGACTGTGGCGAGTAGCGGTACTACGAGTTCAACTCACTCTCTCCCTTAAAAGACACATAGACACGTTGCCAAGGAGTGAATTCACCTCTTGGTATAGCGGTCTGTGCTGTCGCCCGTGGTGCGTCAGTCCACAGGTTTGAAACTCCCTCTGGCCATCGAAGTTTAACCAAATGAAACCAATGGAAAGAAACACACACACGCGTCGCGACACACACACACACATGCGCCAACAAACGCATCAACATTCTCCCCCGCCGGACTCACAGGCACAATCAAATAAAAAGAAGAAACATACTTTTCCAGACAGATCATCTGAGCTCCACTGTGTTTAAATCCAAATAATCCTCTGCCATTGTTGTAATAATGTCATCTGTTCTCTAGTATTCAGTCTCGTGAAGTTAAATTCTCTCTGGAAGTGAAACTGAAACTTAGCAAGGATACGTTTAAAGGGGCAGTAGACAAGTGGATGCCTGAACACAGAATGGCACCAGTATCACTGACTACCACGGCAAGCCTATAGAAAGTTATTCTATTTAATAATAATAATTATAATAATGATCATAAATATAATATATACATTTTAAAAGATAAAGAAAAAATTATATTAATAATAATTATTATAAATATTTTTTTTCTGTTGTACCAAACTCGTACCGAACCGTGACCCCAATACCGAGGTACGTACCGAACCGTGGCTTCTGTGTACCGTTGCACCCCTAAGTAGTACTAATTTATATATTTTATACCCAGTTTAATCACCTGTACATTGTATACTATTGCACTTTACTGCTACATTGTTGGATGTTAAACTTATTTGCGTTGTACTGTACTTGTTCTGTATGATGACAATACATTTGAATCTAATCTATTGGTAAATGGTGCATTTTCATTAGAGCTGGGCATAGATTAATTTTTTTAATCTAGATTAATCTACCTGCAATCCTGGAATTAATCTAGATTAATCTAGATTAAAATGGCCCAAAAAATCAAAATAGGTGTGTTCTACCCAAATAATGACCAGAGGAGGAGATGTATCCTCTCCTCTTCATCTGAGGAGTCATTAGCTGTTCTATCTCCTTGTTCAACAGCATGAACATGTCTCTTCTTTTTGTAATTTCCAGTGTTTCTTTTAAAACCAGATTTATCGTAATTTTCTGTGCCCTTCCTTTGATGCCATTAACATTGTTACACTGATATTGACATCATATGTATATACTCTGTCAGGATCTAGGGGTAACAGTACTGTATATTTGAATACCGCTTATGTCACAAATGTATCAGTACTAAATACCTATATGTCCCTATGCCATAAATGTCATGTATGTTGTGTATGTCATAAATGTCTATATGAATTGAAAATGGGGGACCCTGATGGAAACAAGACAAACGTCTTTCTCAGGTCTGCATCCCCTTAACAATTGTATGTATTGAGCCGTACTGTATTGTACCCATTCTGCAATCTGTTAAATAAAGTTTTCATTCATTCATTCATTCACAGCTCTCTCCAGTGTCAAATCACTCTCTGTCAGTAGTTTCTTCTGTGAACCTTCATTTCTTAATCCACAGACAAACCTGTCTCTCAATGTGTCTTTTAGTGAATCTCTAAATTCACAATGCTGCTGACTGGTTGCTCACACACAGACTGCTGCAGAAGCAGGTTTCTCAACAAATTCAGTGCAAGCTCAGTGTAACAGTTCCATGAATGAATGAATTAATGAATGAATGAATGAATGAATGAATGAATGAATGAATGAATGAATGAATGAATGAATGAATGAATGAAAACGTTATTTAACAGATTGCAGAATGGGTACAATACAGTACGGCTCAATACATACAATTGTTAAGGGGATGCAGACCAGAGAAAGACGTTTGTCTTGTTTACATCAGGGTCCCCCATTTTCATTTATTTGCTCCACATTGTCATTAGCCCCTTTCATGACTGTGATGCACTGAGTGAATCCACAGTCACTTGCTACTCAATAGGAAACCAACCTAGATTTACCATGAAGGACTGGTTCTGGCCGAACCGTTCGTTATACAAGAATCACAGAGAAATTACAAAGGTACTCACAGTTGCACGAGGATTTCGGACAGAGATAAGGGATGGTGCGCATGCGCTGTGATCACCCAACGGCGGAAATAATGCCGTTTTGAGCAGTTTATAAAAATTATTTAAAATGTTTATTAGCAACGCAGAGCTTTCAAACCATCCCGTATCTCTGTCCGAAACCCTTGTGCAACTGTGAGCACCTTTGAAACGTCTCTGTGATTCTTGTATAACGAACGGTTCAGCCAGAACCAGTCCTTCATGGTAAATCTAGGTTAGTTTCCTATTGAGGAGCAAGTGACTGTGGATTCACTCCGTGCATCACAGTCACGAAAGGGGCTACATTGTCATCAAACGGTCCAATATTTCCAATAACCCAAGCCATTTCTGTTGTAAACACTCACGATAGTCCAGTCGATCCTTCCTTTAGTGTGTAAAGTGGATTTCCTCCTCTTGTAGATGTTTCCCAGTGCCGCCCGTAATCAACGTGAGCTAACATGCTAACTCGCTAACATTAATAATGTAAACAAAGCTTGCAACGGACTTCTTTTTTCTTGCATTGCGCAGATTCAGACATCCTCATCGCCGAATTGTGTTATATCCTGAGGACTTCTTAACCTCACCTGTATAACAATGATTACCGGACCACTACTTTAGTTTAACACATTATTCTGACTACAGCTCCGGTAGTGCAATCACTTCCTGGTACCACAGCTGGGAACTACGGCAAGTATTTAAGGACAATACAGACCCAACGTTGAGAAAAAGATTAACGGCGTCAATTATATTATCGCGCAATACTAGTCTCGCGATAACGCAGCACGTTAACGCCGTTAACAGCCCAGCTCTAATTTTCATATAGCAGCTTTTATCCAAAGCGCTTTACAATTTCTTTGTTCCTCACATTCACCCATTCACTCACACACACGGCGGGGGCAACCATGCATGTGTTGAACCTCTGGTGAACGATCAGTAATGTCTCTATGCACTTTGTTGATGAAAATCATTATTGTTTTTAATGCACCAATGAACATGAACGATGTTTTTTATACAAAAAAAAACTGAAACATGAATACTACTACGAATGCACTTTAGATTATGCACTAAGAATGCTCGATGCACTTCAGATGCCATAGTGCCACTTGCAACCAGTAACAACAGGGACTGGACTTTTCGTTTTATCCCTGACGAGGCAAATACAAATGGTGGAGGCGACCATGCAAGGTGCCAACCTGCTCATCAGGAGCTATTAAATGTCTCACTCAAGGAACCGGGAACCTTCAGATTACCAGACGACCGCACCACCTCCTGAGCCACCCCTAAACTCTCTCTTCAGGGGGCGACAGTGGCGACAGGGGGGCGACAGTGGCTCGAGAGGTAGAGCAGTCATCTGGCAATCCGGAGGTTCGCGGTTCGATTCCCGCTCCTCCCGGGCAGCGTGTCGATGTGTCCTTGAGCAAGACACTTAACAAACATGGAGGTGGCCTATGTATGTACATACACAAAGACACCAAATTCATCAACAGAAATGACCTGAATCATGAATCAATTGAAACTGTATGGGTGGAAATCCTATTCAAAAGGGAGAAAGCCCTACTGGTTGGCTCAATCTACAGACCGCCAGATCGTAGTGGCTTTTATGATACACTTGACGGGTGTTTCGCTGGAGTTGAGGATGTAGACAAAATTCTTATTGGAGACTGGAACACGGATATGCAACGAAAAGATGCACCCGTCTTCAAGTCATTCAGTAGGTTTTGTGATCTGCACGGCCTCAACCAGCTAATCACACAACCCACACGTGTATGTGAATCAACTCAGACTACCATTGACCTCATTCTGACCTCCGACAAGTCCAAGATCTCCAATAAAGGGGTTATAGCATGCGGGTTAAGTGATCATTATATGATATTCTGTACCCGCAAAAAGCTAAAACAAAAGGCTGGCTGCCACAAAACAGTCACATCTAGAGACCTCAAAACCTACTCTAGCGAGGCCTTTAACCTTGAACTGGAGAGCCTGGACTGGTCAGATGAACTCAATGGTACACTGGCTGAAGAAACATGGCTTGGTTTCAAAACCAAATTTTCAACAATACTAAACGACATGGCCCCCCTAAGAACCACCAGGGTAAAAAATCGCGCTGAGCCGTGGATGCACTCCGAAATACTGGCCGTCAGTCAAAGCTTACCAAAAGCACGAGCAGAGAACTCCAAGCCCACGTGACTGAACTCAAACTGGAAAAAAACAGACTAAGAAACGACGTAAACTCCATGATCAAAACTGCAAAAAATAATTTCATCAATGACAAAACTGAGGAAAACAAAAACAAACCACGTGAACTTTGGAAATTACTCAATAATCAACTAGGCTGCAGTAAAACCAGATTCTCAAACATAAACATAAAAACGGACAACACGCTCATTACAGACAAGCTGGATGTAGCCAATTACTTAAAAATTTTCTTCACAAACATAGCCACAACACTGGTAAACAAACTACCCTCCCACTCAGGGCTTTATGGGGTAGAACACATACTGTAGTAGCTTAATACAAAAACCTAGGGGTCCGCAAGGACGACTTCAAGCTGGAAATGGTAACAACAGATGAGGTACTCAAAAAACTGAGCGCCCTCCAACCTAACAAGGCCACTGGCCATGACAACATCCCCTCCAAATTCCTCAGAGACTCAGCAGCCGCGATCACCCCAGTCATCACACACATAATAAACCTCTCCATAAAACAGGGACACGTCCCCAAGGACTTCAAAATTGCGAGGGTGACCCCTCTGCACAAAAAGGGCAGCAAATTATACCCAGGCAACTACCGCCCTGTTTCTATTCTCACCTCCATCTCGAAAGTCATGGAAAAAATTGTCTACGAACAGGTCGAAAAGTACCTAGCGGGAAAAAAAATGGAATCTACGAATTCCAATCTGGCTTCAGAACATCCCACTCCACTGAGACATGCCTTCTCTATTTGAACGACCACATCAAACAAGAGGTGGACGTGGGCAAATACTGTGGCATGGTCATGCTGGACCTACAAAAGGCCTCCGACACTGTCAATCACTCCATTCTGATTGACAAGCTAAAAGCAATTGGTTTTGATAGTCTATCAGTGAGCTGGATGCAATCCTACCTTGAGGGGAGGGAACAGATGGTGGAGGTAAACAGTACCCTACCCCCCCCCCCCCTCACAGTGAGCTGTGGTGTTCCACAAGGAAGCATACTAGGACCGCTACTGTTCCTAATTTATGCAAATGACATGTCGTCATCTTGTGACTGCAACTTGTTCCTGTTTGCGGACGACTCAGCCCTGCTGGTCTCTGACAAGAACAAGTTACAGCTTGAAAAAACCCTCAGCTCGGAACTAGGCAAAATCTGCATATGGCTCGCTGATAACAAACTATCATTACACATGGGCAAAACAGAGTCCATTTTCTTCGGTTCAAATAACAAACTCAGCAAGACCGACGGCTTCTCAGTTACAGTGGGTGACAATATTGTCACAAGGAAAGATGAAATTACCCACCTGGGTTCCATCCTAGAGGCTAATCTCTCCTGTGACAAAATGGCATCCAATGTAATAAAAAAAGTCAATCAACGAACTCGATTCATGTACCGGATTTCCTCTCTGGTAAACAGGAATACCCTGAAGACTCTGGCAGGAGCACTCATTCAAGGGTACTACGACTATGCTTGCACCTCATGGTACCAAAGCACCTCAAAGGCGCTAAAAACAAAATTACAAACATCTCAAAACAAACTGGTCAGACTACTGCTTGACCTTACTCCTAGAACCCACCTCACCCCTACCCACTTTGACAACCTAGGATGGCTTAGAGTAGACGACAGAGTACAGCAACTTGCAATGGACCTGGTCTACAAGATACACTACACAACCAAGGTACCCATGTACATGTCGAAATACTTCCCAAAGGTTAGTGAATACCACGATCACAACACCAGAGGGAGCTCCACAAATCATGTTAAACCCAGATTCGGCTCAAACAAGGGACTAAACACGTTTCGCAATTATGCCACATCAATGTGGAACGCCCTACCCAAAGCTGTAAAGGAATGTGAATCACTACCCACTTTCAAAACCATTCTCAAAGAACACCTACGGGATACTGCAATTCGAAACTGGCCCCTGTAAATGTCCTAACCCAACCCCCTCCAATGTACAGTAATTTACCTAGTATGGTTTTGTCAATATTTCAATGTACAGTTTTGCTTGTTCGTACAGAGTTCCCCCCCCCAACCCCCTCCAATGTAAATTACCTAGTATGGTTGTCAATATCCCAATGTACAGTTTTGCTTGTACAGTTGTACAGTGTCCCCCCCCCAACCCTAACCCTACCCAACCCCCCAACCCCTCCCTACCCAACCCCCCCCCCACACAACCCCACCCAACCTCCTCCAATGTACAGTTTCTACATCAGATGTATATACTCCCTTTTCTGGACTCTTTTTGTGTCACAAACAGTACTGTATTTGCAAATCTGGTATGTCATAAATGTATAGATGTAGCAGTACTGTCTATCTGTATGTCATATATGTCTATCGGTGTGTTGTGTGTGTGTAGGGGCAGGTATATATAAGATTTTTTCTTCTTCCTGTTCCTTTCGGCCATGGTATTTTTGGTGAATTATATGAATATGTACTGTTGGACTGTGGTAATTCCATGTACGAATAAATAAATGATGATATATGTCCTGATTAATTGAAAATGGGGGACCCTGATGTAAACAAGACGAAAGTCTTTCTCTGGACTGCATCCCCTTAACAATTGTGTGTATTGAGCTGTACTGTATTGTATACCCATTCTGCAATCTGTTAATAAAGTTTTCAATCAATCAATCAATCACCCCTAACTGCTCCTCGCATGGTCGCCTCCGCCGTCGGTGTGTGAATGTGTGAGTGAACGGGTCAAATACGAGGAACAAAATTGTAAAGCGCTTTGGATAAAATCGCTATATAAAAAAGCAGCCATTTACCATATTTACCATCTTTCCCCGTACGTCTCCAGCACATACCAGGTGGTGGTGGAGGAGGAGAGCACCCGGAAGGTGAAGCGGGAGCTGGGCGTGCTCCACCAGGAGTGCTTCCCGCTGCCCATGTCCCACGGCGAGGCCCAGGCGCGGGGCACGCCGCACTACTACACGGCGGAGCTGCCCCCCAGCAGCCTCCCGGAGGCCAGCCCCTTCACCGTGGGGGACAACCACACCTACAGCGGCTACTGGAACAGCCCCCTGGACCCCCGCAAGAGCTACCTGGTCTACTTCCAGGCCATGAGCAACTTCAGAGGGGTGAGTGATGATGACACATACGATTAGTGATGCACGATATATCGGCCGCCGATATAATATCGGCCGATATGGCAGTTTTTTTACACATCGGTATCGGTCCGATATCAAGATAGGGCCGATATTAAAAAAAAAAATTTAAATGTATTTTTTTTTCTTTTTACATGTTTTGGCCTTAAATAGTTTCAAAATATCAGTCATTTCTGAAAATAAGTTACAAAAGTAAAAAAATTATGCGTTTTGGAAAATAGCTCTTTATTTGATTATCATAAAAAAGTGTTTTCTATACAGAGATATCGACATCGGTAAATATCGGTATCGGCCAGAACAGCAATATTAATATCGGTTATCGGTATCGGACCACAATTTTCACATCGGTGCATCACTACATAAGATAAGATATTCCTTTATTGATCCCCTTGGGGACATTCAGGCATCATAGCAGCATGGTGGTGGTGGGGGGGGGGGGGTACAGCCAGGTATGGTGTATTTCCAGGCCATGAGCAACTTCAGAGGGGTGAGTGATGATAACACATATACCCCAGCCCCCCTCCCTAAGATGAGATGAGATAAGATATTCCTTTATTGATCCCCTTGAGGACATTCAGGTATCATAGCGGCATGGGGGAGGGTACAGGTGTGGGCATGGCAATAGTAGAAAGACACAAATATATAGGCAAGTACTACTATACACTATATACAACAATACTACAACTCTGTACATGCATCCGATTAGCACTATTACTCAGTAGTACTAATTGATATATTTTATATACCCAGTTTAATCACCTGTACATTGTATACTATTGCACTGTACTGCTACATTGTTGGATGAGATGGATGAGATGAGATAAGATATTCCTTTATTGATCCCCTTGGGGACATTCAGGCATCATAGCAGCATGGGGGGTTACAGGTGTGGGCATGGCAATAGTAGAAAGACATGAATATAGGCAATACATTTATAATACAGTAGAAAAGTAAAAGTAAGAATACTGCATAATCTGTATACACTGATACAGGTATATAAATGATTTTGATGAGGACCACTGGTATATATATATTTATATATACCGTAAATCCTCTAATAGAGGAGGGACTCCCAATAAAGGAGGGGCCTCTTATAATGGGGGGGGGGGGGGGGGGGGGGTTGATGCATTTAGACAAACACAGGCCGGTCTCTAATATAAGGTAGCAAATAGAATGTGCCGTGATATAGAATGAGACAAACTCGTGCCAATGGAAATCAAGTGCTGCCTCCCGCTACACTGACTACCGTACATTAACGATTCCCTCTGGTTAGCTTTAGCGCTAGCCGCTAGCTAACGTTGTCATAATATCTAGATCTGTGGTGTCAGCTGGGTGACGTTGACTTCGTTTGCAAACGTTAACGTTCGCTATCTATATGGCGTTGGCAGACGAGGCTGGCGTTGTCCAGTTGACACATTACAGACCATGATGCTATGATAACGTTAGTAGCTAAAGCTACTGCATGTAAACAACTAGATTCAACTGAGGAAGTCAAGAAGGTACCACACGCTAAACCGTCCCCGGACCCCACAACCTAGTATAGACAGTTCCAACTTCAGTGTGTGAATTACGTTAATCCCACAATTACTCAACTGCACTCAATATTTAAATACCAATGCTAGTCTAAATAAATGTAGACAGACAATGTACGTATTATAAAAAAAATATAATAATAATAATAATAATAATAATAATAATAATAATAATAATAATAATAATAATAATAATAATAATAATAATAATAATAATAATAATAATGCAATAAAAGTCTGAAAATGAAGGGATTATGTCCATGAGTGTCATTTTTAGAAATCAAGGCCTGCCTCTTATATAAGCCTCTCTCTAATAAAGGCCTGGTGCTCTTTGCAGCTGAGGTAAATAGAACACCCGTCCTATATTTGAGGATTTACGGTATATATATATATATATATATATATATATATATATATATATATATATATATATATATATATATATATATATAAAACAGAAGCAAGTACATATTCTGCCTCTGATCATAGCTGTTAATGAGGAATAACCTTGAGAGAGCTCACTCTGTTCAGATGAGGACATGGTGCTGCTCAGATCAGGACCGTATAGTCATCAGAAAGGAAGGTACCGGAGATACGGATCATCTTTAGAGATATATGTAATAAGGTGCAACGTGTCACTCTGAAGAAAATACGTTTGTGTTGAAATGTGGAAATAATATTTTTGCACCCTATTAAATATGTTTCAAAAGGTGATCCGTGTCTCCATCACCTTCCTTTTTGAGTAAGTGAGGACAGTTAACGAGCATCTGTGCTAGGCTGCGTTCACACTGCAGGCCTTAGCGCTCAATTCAGATGTATTGCTCAGATCTGATTTATTTAGTTTGCCTGTTCACATAATTATAATTATAATTTTTTTTTTAATGTGGCCCAATATCAGATTCCAGTGTGAACTGGTCACATGCTCCTGAACTGACCCGCATGCACAAACGAACAATAAAGATGATTGACGTAAATATGGAGGACACTGAAGTCACAGTTTATGGTTTCATTTATAAATTGAATGCAGTGGAGGCCAGTTAATACCACACTGTGATAGTGAAAGGGTTAACCATTTGTTGTGTCGCAGTGAAAGGGTGAACCATTTGGTAATGTGGTAGTGAAAGGGTTAAAACAAATCAGACCTGTACATATGAAAGTGGACGGAATCAGGGTTGAAAAGATCAGATTCCATGTGATTTGTGTTGTTCACACTGTTGTGAAAAAATCTGATCTGAGGCAGATTATGAGCAAAACAAATGTATCTGATTTGAGCCACTTTTGCCTGCAGTGTGAACGTAGCCTTAGTGCTTTTATTAGTTGGTCGGTAGGTCCTTCTATCTAGTAGGTCGGTCAAATATTTCACCAGTCGACCAGAAGTTGGCGCTATCCTGCCGTACTGCTGTTGGTCTTTTTAGCAGCGTTAGAACAAAACATTAGGAATCTGTCTTGTTCACATCGCCCCCATATTTCACCGGCTGCTCCGGGCGGTACTACTTTACTCCGCCATAGTTTTTCGTATTAAAATAATAATTTTTTACTGTTAATAGCTATTTAATAGTAGTATTAGTCATCTGCTCACTGAAATGCATCCACACAGTGACATAAACTAAATAACAACAAAATAAAGATGGCGTAGGCAAACGGCCGGCGGTTTCCTTTTTTGCCAAGTTGGACACACAGCGTATCACAAATGATGTGCTAATTCTGACCACGGCAGGGACAGTTGCCAGTTGGCCGTATTTGGGTTTTATACCCCCTTTTAAACAACATCCACGCTGTGAAATGGACAGAAACATATTGTGCTGGCACTGTCGCTTGTCGGGAATCACGTATTATTATGTTTCAGCTCTTTTGCTTTGGAGTCAAACAAAGCGCGTGTCGAGGACGGGGGGGAATTACTCGTGTTTCTTCCAGCTGGTAAATATGCGATTAACTGGGATTACTCCGAGGCGACAATGAAGAGGCCACTTCCTTTCTTGTTCTCCCATTATCCCCTTCCGCTGTTCTCTGCTCTCTCTCCTTTATTCTCTCTCTGCATCTCTCCTTTATTCTCTCTCTCCATTCCTCCTTTATTCTCTCTATCCACCTCTCCTTTATTCTATTTCTACATATCTCATTTATTCTCTCTCTGCATCTCCTTTATTCTCTCTCACCATCTCTCCTTTATTCTCTCTCTGCATCTCTCCTTTATTATATTGCTGCTCTCTCCTTTATTCTCTCTCTCCATCTCTCCTTTATTCTCTCTCTGCATCTCTCCTTTATTCTCTCTGCATCTCCTTTATTCTATCTCCATCTCTCCTTTATTCTCTCTCGCTGCATATCTCCTTTATTCTATCTTTGCATCTCTCCTTTATGATCTCTCCATCTCTCCTTTATTCTCTATCTGCATCTGTCCTTTATTCTCTCTCTGCATCTGTCCTTTGTTCTCTCTCTCTGCATCTCTCATTTATTCTCTCTCTGCATCTCTCCTTTATTCTCTCTATCCATCTCCTTTATTATCTCTATCCATCTATCCTTTATTATCTCTCCATTTCTCCTTTATTATCTATATCCACCTCTCCTTTATTCTCTCTCTACATCTCTCCTTTATTCTCTCTCTGCATCTTGTAGTATATTTTTGGGACAAATATACATATCCTTAGATGGTTATTGTAGATCTTCTTGTGACTGCTGACAGAGCTGTGTCAATAGTTGAACTGCTGAGTCAGGAAGTCTCACAGGAACTCACAAGGAACACATAGTTCATTTAAATACAGTGACAATGGATGAAGATTTGACAACACTTAGTTACTAAGCAACCAAAGTAGGAGCATAGAAACAGATTTGAATGTCTTGATTACTTTAAACACCTAGTCCGGCCTCAAAGGAATTCAGAACAGAGGGGAGTCACCCCCGATGGCTAAAGAACAATGGTTCGGCCAGAAAACAGGGCTAGCATTCAAGTCACAACGAAATGATAAACAGTGGTTGCGTGAGTGGTTAGACTGCTCTTTTAATTCTCCTAGACCACACCGACAAATGGTTAAAATCAGGATATTGAAAATGTAAGTTCCTATAGTCAAGGAAACTTTGATCAAATGATAAATATCACTGACATTAGTTGGTCAATATAGAGAACATTTTTATATTAAATTAGGCCTAGATTAAGAGTGAATTTACTAAAGGGCTAATCTATTGTTTATAAATAATTTAGTTGTCTATCAATATAACTGATTGAATAATATCATTTCACAATGTATAAGGTTAATAGATCTACCAAAGTAACTGGTTAGCTTAGGATCATTTAAGATAATTAATTGGAAAGATCTGTTTTAAAGAAAATACGGTAAAATAAGTACAAATACCTGAAACTAGGAAGCAAGACACACATTTTATATGGAAATGTGTGTCTTTGAAAGAGGAAGCTGGAAATTCATATATTATGTGTTATAAATGTGATAATAACAATGTATTAGTCTGAAAATGAAATTGTAAACTGTGAACTGTGTGTAGGCTGGCAGTTAGACAAGCCACGCCTACTTTTTCAAAGACAAACCGATACTGTTGTGGATTGGAGGAATACCTGAGCTGAGGTCACTAGCCTGTGATGTCATCACCCTGGAATCTGGCCTTTATAACTGGGGCCCCAGGACGGTGAAGATCAGATCATTGAGAATGCAGGAAGAAGATTGAACAAGAGCCTTGACCACGCTACACATCTACGAAGCTATACAGAGACAGAGATCACGGACGACGGTATTGACAAATACCAAGGAACATTCTTGTAACAGTAGTCTGGAGATCCAATGCAAACCTTGAGTTATTGTAACCATTCAGTGTTTTTGAGCAACAAAAATAGTTTTTACAAAGCAGCCATCGTCTTGCTTCTGTTAATAAACTGCCACAAATCAGGTACGCATGTCTGGACCTCCATTTCTACCAAGAAGGTGAAGTGGATTCCCAGGCTGTTTCGGTTCTGCTCTGCTTCAGAACCTGTTGGTTAGTACTCTCGGCGTTGTGTCTCAATACTTTAAAGCTGGGAATCACTTCTCTTCAAAACTGACTGAGCAGGCCGAAAGGCAGAAGGAATTAAGGAGGAAAACTAGTTTAACAGTTGTTTAATAAGAGAGAAAGAGTGTATACAAATTACAATAAGAAGATGCTATGGTTGTTGATCACAAACACTATGCCGTAAGATGATACAACCAGCCTAATATTACAGTATAAAGAATGATAATTGTTGCTGGTCTTTGTTGTCCTGGCTGACAAAACAAAGCAGTCTGTTTTCAGTATAAAGCTGGTCTTTGTTGTCCTGGCTGACAAAACAAAGCAGTCTGTTTTCAGTATAAAGCTGGTCTTTGTTGTCCTGGCTGACAAAACAAAGCAGTCTGTTTTCCCTCCAAAAAGTCCTTTTGTTCTCGTTCTGCCTTGGCCTCCTTGGGGTTGACGGTGGAGATGGTGAGAGAGATCTTGTCCTTGTGGGTTGTTGGTTCAGAGTGTTCTTCTGTTGTTCCTTCCGTTTTTCTCCCCACATCCCACACCCATCTTATAGCCCAAGGCCGTGTCTCGGAGTTGATGACATCATCACATTAGTTCCTCCAATCACAGGACTGCTTAAGCTGGCATTTGAAAATAGGGGTTTGGTTTATAGGCCAACCCTCACATTACTAACAGAGAATATTTTCCCTATAAAATTACTTAAACATTACCTGACTTGTTAATACTTTGATGAATCAAAGTTTATATTGATTACCTAAACACAGATATATTTCTTTATTACTAAGTCTGTTTGACTTTCAGAACATATATCTAACAAATCTAATCTTTCTGTTAGCTTAATAGAATACATTTTAATACCATATAGAACATTGCTTAACAGATTGCAGAATTTGTAACAATCAATTAATCATACTGAACATTAATTGAAAATAGCACAGACACATTAACTAATTGTAGATATTTTAGTATGACCAAACACTAATTATATTTTAACTTACTTATTCAAATTACTATTTTAACAATATACCAGGAAATAGTTAGTTTGGAGATCTCCTGTGTGTGTGTGTGTGTGTGTGTGAATGTGTATGTGTGTGTGTGAATGTGTGTGTGTGTGTGTGTGTGTGTGTGAGTGTGTGTGTGTGTGTGTGTGTGTGTGTGTGTGTGAATGTGTGTGTGTGTGTGTGTGTGTGAGTGTGTGTGTGTGTGTGTGGATGTGTATGTATGTGTGAGTGTGTGTGTGTGTGACTATGTGTGTGTGAGTGTGTGTGTGTGGCTATGTGTGTGTCTCTGTGTGTGTGAGTGTGTGTGTGTGGATGTGTATTCGAAAATGTGTGTCTGTCTGTGTCCTCAGGCCGTAAGCAGATAACACTTCATGGGCGCTTTGATCACTGTGTGTGTGTGTGGATGTGTATGTGTGTGTGTGAGTATGTGAGTGTCTGTGTGTGTGACAGGATACTCCAGCGAGACATGACCTTTTGTCTTTGTTTGATCTTTACAGAGCCCATTGTCCCCGGCCATAGCAGATGGTCCTTGGGTTGCGGTCATAGATAGAATCTTTTGACCACTCAGTTCATGTGTAAATCGACCTGTGTGGCCTACAATGGCAATCACTTCTATGTAACCACACACACATTCATATTTCTTATTGTTTTGAGGCCTAAATATTTCCACACATTAGTTAATCATGAGTCTATGTTTGGGAATTTACTACAGTTCCCCACTCGGATAGTTTACCTATCCTTAATATGTCAAACATAGATATCAATCTCTACACACTACTATCTAGATAACACTTAAGACATTTTAAATCATATTAGGATAAAATATATATCTGATTTGTCACACTCAGATCCTAAAATTCAAATTAGCCATTTCAGTTTTTGTGATCATGTGCAGTCTTTAATACTTGTTCTCGTACCAAGATCAATAGAGCATTTGAGGAGGGGGGTCATGTTTTCTAGATTTGACCCTGCCTCCTCTTTATTGCTCAGAGCTGGTGCAATATCACGACTGCTGGGTGCAACTCAGAAAGCAAATTGCCTTTCTAATACACCCCATCTTCTGTCAAGCACATCTTGACTCGTGGAGATCCTCTCTTAGGGGGTAGAGCCCCCTGCTGTAGTATCTTCTATTCTTCACAGCGATGGGGAGGTCGTTGCTGGCTGCTCGACCCCTTCGCTGGTTGACCCTCGGATCAGTGGAAGAGGTTTGTTTCTCCTCCCCTCCTCCTGGTCGTCGATAGGGGCGATAGCAGCTCCCCCCCTTCGCTTGTTGACCCCCTGGTCAATAGTTGAGGCCTTGCTTCTGTTGACAGCCGGAGTCGTTGCTGAGGCCTAGCTGCCTGTCTCCTCGTTGGTTGTCTGTCGTTCCCTTCTGAAGCCTCAAGACTCGGTCACTGCGTTGGTCAAGACACTCCCGGCCCGAGGTAGGCGTCTCCTGGTTCTCCGCAGTGTTGTGGTTCCCCATGGAACCGCTGGGTAGACACTAGCCAGTGTCCTGGATCAACGGTACCGATGGAGTCCTCGGTCTTCCTTGTACCACTCTCTGATGACTGTGGATCCCCCAATCTCCCCTCCGTATCCTGTAGTGAATATATCGCTCCGGGGCACAGTGGGGATCACTTCTACCACAACAATTGATTGAGAATCCATAATTTTCCATCCCTCAGACTCTCTTTACTGGTCTGAGCTTTTGACAACTTTCTTTTCCAAATCATTTATCTATATATTTCATGGCTTCTAGATCATTAAATTTCAAAATTCTGAAAAATTCACATGGCTCTCATTTTATTATGCTGTCAAAACAGTATACTCTCCACCTCTCGATGTGAAATACACATGAAAACATCGTTACCGTCTTCCTCTGGTTCCGGACAGCTGCATCCCGGACCGGACAGCACTGACATCCATTCTCCCAGTAACCTGTGTGTATGGCAACAATCACAGTCCGCCTTAAACACACATCTTTCACACCACAAGCCAATTATCAATTGCACATGTTCACACCCTACACAAGACTAATTTGGCCAATAGCGACCAAATCTATTGAGCTTCATTAATGTACAGAGAATCATGCTTCCCAACACTATCACCAACCACGACACACCCCCAGCCGCTAAAACTGGGTATTCAAATGGGCGGAGAACAAAAATCCATAACTAGCTCATGTTCCTTCACTTTGTTCCCAGTCCATTTTACAGACATATTCTACCCCGTCCTGATGTGTCGAGATCACTCCCAGCTTGCCAGGTATCCTAAGAAAAAACACACAGAAAGAAAGAAAACAGAAAACAAAACACAAAGAAAACGCTGCCAAATCAATAAATGAAAAAATAAACCAAACTTGTGAGCTTCCTAGCTCATTTTTAACTAAGAAATAAAAAGGGAAATCAAATGAATAAACGAAATGTACACTCCCGGCCTAAGTCAGGAATTGCTCATATCACACTAGAAACGAGAAGTAAAAATAAAAGTAAATAAACACCTATCCAATTGCTCATAACTGTTAATACGCTTCTATCAATACTATAAAATACTAGAAACAACTATGAGTCTTTTTAATTTCTTAATCATGCAGTCCACCTCTTGATCAATCTGAATGTTGACCGAGCATGGATAATTTACTGATCACTAGCTGCCGCAGTGTCACATCATCACCGCTTTGATATCGATTAACTGTTTAACATAATTTAATCCTCTTGTTAGTCTGATTAGTTCATGCATTTGTCAGTCACCCATACATTCGTTTTTAGTAACTTTCATTCATAATCTAATCACCTAACACCTCTATTTACTTTTCATTCTAATCTAATTTAGGAGCATATCTTATCATTCAATATATCCCGCCTCTACCCTAGTCAGTTGCATATATTTTTATTCTGCCGGTGGCCTCTGCAGACATGACCCTTGAAAATGACCTCTCACTCCACAGCTCCAACAACACTGGCGGTCTCCCCCGGGTTGTGGGACCCGGTGGGTCAGTTGCCTGTGACCGGATGACCCTGGGGTCATCGGGCCCAGTACATGTCCTGGCGGTATGCCATCATCGCCATGGTTCCCTGGAGCCTGTTCGGAGGAGAAAGCCACGTACCTATTTGGTCCAGTCACAGTTCCTTGAGAGGGGCCCGTGGTTGGGAGGGGCCCGCCACCTGTTCCTGCACAAACACGCCCTGTTGGAGATATATGGTCCTGCTCTGCACAGTTCCGAGCAATGTGTCCGAGGGTCCCACACGTCCAACAGTGCACCTGCCGCACACGGTAGCCAATCGGATTCCTGCCTTTGCCTACACCTTTTCCTCGTGGTTGCCACCTCGTGGGTGGCCCTATTGGGGTTAGTTGTTGTCCCGGCACGGGACCCCCTTGTGGCCCCAACTGGGCCTGTCTCTGGCCATCTGGTTCTCCAGAGGGAGAGGGAGAGAGGCGATTGGAACCCGTCTCCCCTCCGGGCTGTGTGGGCTGGAGTAGGCCTTGGAGATAGTCCACTACCCGTCTAGCCTCGGCTAGGTGATCTTCGAGAGGGAGGCACGTCTGTAACTGGCAGTCATCTGCAACGGACACTTCAGCGTGGAATACAGCTGTCTCTGGGTCGCTTGCTGCAACGACTCCCTGTGGCGGAGTAAAAGACATTATTTCCAGTCCCTCCGTCTCACTGGACACTAGAGGGGAGTCGATCAAATTCCAGTCAATCAAGTCAACGTCCAATTCGGTCAATGTAATGTCTGCAGAGGTTATCGGCATTATCTTGATTTGGGTACGCATTCTACACCGGCCTCCTTTAACTACAAGGTTCTGTAATGGCCTGAATATCTTTGGCCATCTTTTCGTCACTTTTATTGTGACATCTCCAGTCGTTGAAATAGACAGATTGTCCACCCTTTCCATGGTCAGTGCATCTAACCCTCCGGTTGCCCCTATCTGTGTATTTTCCATTCTCACCTTTCTTCAATCACTCGTAACGTCACCGTTTGGAAAGCAAGTTTCTCTGTATTCAAACTATTTTTACCAAACTTGAGTTAATTTCACCCACACTTTTACATTGGTGTAAACAGGAATTGATAATCTCGGTCTTGTGATACTATACCCCCTGACTGTCAACAGTCTCTTCGATTTCCCTGTTGGGGTTCGGAATTGTCAGCGCCGGCCATCCGTCCTGGAGCAGCTGTGAAAAGAGAGAAGCAAAAAATACACTTAATTATCAGTGACATTTGCCATTCACAATCCATCATTTGTCTTTAAGCATGGAATGTCGGGCATCTCCTAGACTATGATCATATGAGAGCATTTGTGCAATTTTCGTTTTTGATTTATCAATGACACCGCCTCAATCTTTTTTCCAGTTGTCTCCATTGGAAACCCAGATTCTCAATCCTGTTGTCAAGATCCTCCTTATTACCACTCCGGGGAACTTATTTTCCATCCGCTGTTTCCTGAGATGGTGGTCAACAGAAAGTTGTTATTTACAGCCTATCATTTCTAAACATCTGTATCGGACATTGTAATTTAGGTGAATAATCTCACTTTTACCCTAATCGTTCTTTGCAAATGACTATGTGTATGTGTAACTATATTTATTTCTGTCCGTGAAAGCCTAGTATGTATTTCGCTCATATTACATTACACGTATCAGTAACACACATATTTTCCATTCACAATCTCTCACACAGTTATTATATATCCCCCGTAACACCTAACCCTTTAGGTGTTAAAATAACGCGCTCCTCACGGGAACAGAAATCAATTTTCAGTGCCTTATGTCACTGAAGTCCCCGTGCATTTAGAATAGTGTCACACAACCCGTTCATAACCACAGGTGGCGACACCATCCCCATATTGAAAATCCTGCCGACCAATGAGATTCCACTGGCCAACTCGTCCTGTGGCCCACGGCATCACCCCCAGTTTGCAACCTGGAACGTGACACCCCGGGCCCCTTACTCAAGGATATTCAAAAATTATTCCACTCACAACCTCACCCAACCACCGTAACCAGTCACCCAAATATCCACACACAATATAATTCGACGCGCGTAGCGTGGCAGCGAGCCTTTGACGAGTGCACGCATAGCGCACCCCGTTAATGCGCGGTGGCAGACAGCGAGCCCACCCCCGCCACGACGTTTAGCAGTCCCCGTACCCCTGGTAAAATGAAAAATGTGCGCAGTGTGGCAGCGAGCACCGACGAGTCACACACAGCGCACAAAGCGTGGAGGCAGACAGTGAGCCACGACGAACTGTCTACCCACACCCCCATTGCAGGCGAGTAGAGTAATTATGCTCCAACTTACGGCCCACCAACATGAACTGGAACTGAGCCCCAGCCGGGGCCCGTCCAAATGTAAGGAAAGAAGTACGAGCAAAGCGTTTAGGTTGACATGGTAGCCTATACATTTCAGTGTGATTGCATGCAAAGTTTGTCATTTGAATATTTAGCTTTTTTTACTATCTCCTCGATGTCTTGATTGCAGTGTCTTGATTGCAGTGTTTTGTATTGAATTGTATAAAAGAATAAATGACTTGTCGAACAAAGCGTAGCGCCAACGCAGGCAATACCACTGCCAGCACTAGAAATTCCCTAAAAACAACAATAAAACTGAATATGGAACAACATACGCATAATAAGTCCCAAACTCAGCCTACCGCCTTTGAAACCTTACAGTAAACAGCAATAAACAATATACCTAGCACTACACCGCGTTTGAAACTCATAAAAAACTCTATATACAGGCCCTAACCTAGGAGAGAAAGAGAAGCGTTTCGGGGGGGGGCCGAGGGAAGTACATGGAAGAGAGGCGGTGTTGAAATGAGGGGAGCGAGCGAGAGGGGGGGTAAGAGAGAGAGAGAGAGGGAGGGAGAGGGAAAGAGGGGGGGAGGTGAGAGGGAGAGAGGTAAAAGGGAGAGGGAGGGAGGAGGGTGAGAGGGGGGGGGGAGAGAAGGAAAGAAAGAGAGGGGGGGTGTGAAAGAGAAAGAGAGAGGGGAGGTGAGAGGGAGGGGAGGCGAGAGGGAGAGAGAGAAAGAGAAAGAGAAAGAGAGAGAGAGAAAGAGAAAGAGAAAGGGAGAGAGAGAGAGAGAAAGAGAAAGAGAGAGAATAAGAGAGAGAGAGAGAGAGAGGGAGAGAGAGAGGGGGAGAGAGAGGGGGAGAGAGAGAGAGAGAGAGAGAGAGAGAGAGAGAGAGAGAGAGAGAGAGAGAGAGAAAGAGAAAGAGAAAGAGAGAGAGGGAGAGAGAGAGGGCAAGAGAGAGAATAAGAGAGAGAGAGAGAGAGAGGGAGAGAGAGAGGGGGAGAGAGAGGGGGAGAGAGAGAGAGAGAGAGAGAGAGAGAGAGAGAGAGAGAGAGAGAGAGAGAGAAAGAGAAAGAGAAAGAGAAAGAGAGAGAGGGAGAGAGAGAGGGGGAGAAAGAGAGGGGGAGAAAGAGAGGAAGAGAGAGAGAGAGAGAAATAGAGAGAGAGAGAAAGAAAGAGGAAGAGAGAGAGAGAGAGAAAGAGAGAAAGAGAAAGAGAGAGAGAGAGGGAGAGAGAGAGGGGGAGAGAGAGGGGGAGAGAGAGAGAGAGAGAGAGAGAGAGAGAGAGAGAGAGAGAAAGAGAAAGAGAAAGAGAGAGAGGGAGAAAGAGAGGGGGAGAAAGAGAGGGGGAGAAAGAGAGGAAGAGAGAGAGAGAGAGAAATAGAGAGAGAGAGAAAGAAAGATGAAGAGAGAGAGAGAGAGAAAGAGGAAGAGAGAGAGAGAGAGAGAGAGAGAAAGAGAAAGAGAGAGAGAGAGAGAGAGAAAGAGAAAAAGAGAGAGAGAGAGAGAGAGAAAGAGAGAGAGAGAGAATAAGAGAGAAAGAGAGGGGGAGAAAGAGAAGAGAGAGGGAGAGAGAGTGTACAATGAAAACGTTCTGTGAGCAGAATCCAAACATATTCATCCTGTACACTCCTGCCCCCTACTGTATTCCCAATAAACTCCACCCTCCCCTTAACAATGGACGCTCGCCACCCCTACCAAGATGGACGCTCGGCACCCTCCCAAGATGGACGCCCGGCGCCCCTTCTAAGATGGACGCTCGGCGCCCCTTCTAAGATGGACGCCCCCTCGCGAGACATACCGAGAGTCCCGTCATGCCATGACGTCAGCACAGTTAGCTTAGCATGTTAGCTTAGCATATTAGCTTCGTTAGCTTCAACCTAGCGCGCGCTTACGACGTCACATCCGGCGACCGCTTTAGCCGTTAGCGCGGCTAAGTAGCATTAGCTTAGCTGCTCCCATGATCCCATAAAAACGTTCCCAACGACCCGTTCCGCCGCGCGGGCCGTCCCCTCACAACGTTAATATAATACCACATACCCCACAACAGAATCCTACTTCCTTCAAAACGCCAGTGTAGTGATCTAATTAGAAACACAAAAACTTAATAGTAAAACACTAAGTTTGACCCCTCCGTCGTCATTTCCGGCGAGCTTAGAACGACTTCCGGGTCGGGTTTAGAAAATCCCGATCACCTTAAACATTACATAACTATTTTATCCGCCACGAATATGAAAACTTTTAAGTGCATTACATATCCCCGTAATCTCAAGACACTATCGATCGACCTTACACATTTGAATTACGTCCACTTTTCGCTCCGCATGCTCCGGTGTCCAGAGGCTAATACCACAGCTAACGGCTGCTGCGTTCGACGGGCCTCGGAAAACCGGCGTTCTTCTTAAAATTCCCTACGGCCAATCGGTGCCCTAAATTACACAATCATACTCTCACACATCCCACCAATCATTCCTAACCATAAACATTATCACTCCTAACCATAAACATTCGCCAAACATACATTCATACACGCTTCCTAACACAATTAAAAAGTACACAATTAAAAAATACAAAATCAGCATTCACGCACATTTCCGCCTCTCGAACGCCGCACGCGGCGCGACCGGCAAACATTTCATTAAGCACTATTTTGTTACAGCACGCCCGCCCGTGCCCAAGGCTAAAACCAGACCTACTCGTGCTAACTCTTCTACTGTAGAGAATACTATGCAACGGTGTGCTTCAGTCACTACTTTAAGACATACTATGCACGGTGTCTATCCCGGCTTAACTCTGAGCACGAATCTAAGACATGTTCCTATCCCCTTACTTGTTCCGACCGGCAACGGCGCTCCGTTCATAGTGCTAACATTTTTACTATAAAATATACTACGCCGGTGATTACAGAGCCGCCCTCCCCAGCCAGAATATTCAATTTAATTTACCCTTACATCATGATTACATGAGGTTAAATTCTTAGCAACCCCCTCCGCGGTTCGAATAGAGCGCCCATACATTATCACACTCACCTCTTAGTAACTGTACCTAGTCACTTCGAAGACGATCGACCAGTTGTTCTCCTCGTCGACCGGCGTGCAGAAAAAAATTTCTTTGTTGTGTGATAAAACGAGCACTAGATTCACTGAAGTCCGGCACCAAAATGAAGTGGATTCCCAGGCTGTTTCGGTTCTGCTCTGCTTCAGAACCTGTTGGTTAGTACTCTCGGCGTTGTGTCTCAATACTTTAAAGCTGGGAATCACTTCTCTTCAAAACTGACTGAGCAGGCCGAAAGGCAGAAGGAATTAAGGAGGAAAACTAGTTTAACAGTTGTTTAATAAGAGAGAAAGAGTGTATACAAATTACAATAAGAAGATGCTATGGTTGTTGATCACAAACACTATGCCGTAAGATGATACAACCAGCCTAATATTACAGTATAAAGAATGATAATTGTTGCTGGTCTTTGTTGTCCTGGCTGACAAAACAAAGCAGTCTGTTTTCAGTATAAAGCTGGTCTTTGTTGTCCTGGCTGACAAAACAAAGCAGTCTGTTTTCAGTATAAAGCTGGTCTTTGTTGTCCTGGCTGACAAAACAAAGCAGTCTGTTTTCCCTCCAAAAAGTCCTTTTGTTCTCGTTCTGCCTTGGCCTCCTTGGGGTTGACGGTGGAGATGGTGAGAGAGATCTTGTCCTTGTGGGTTGTTGGTTCAGAGTGTTCTTCTGTTGTTCCTTCCGTTTTTCTCCCCACATCCCACACCCATCTTATAGCCCAAGGCCGTGTCTCGGAGTTGATGACATCATCACATTAGTTCCTCCAATCACAGGACTGCTTAAGCTGGCATTTGAAAATAGGGGTTTGGTTTATAGGCCAACCCTCACATTACTAACAGAGAATATTTTCCCTATAAAATTACTTAAACATTACCTGACTTGTTAATACTTTGATGAATCAAAGTTTATATTGATTACCTAAACACAGATATATTTCTTTATTACTAAGTCTGTTTGACTTTCAGAACATATATCTAACAAATCTAATCTTTCTGTTAGCTTAATAGAATACATTTTAATACCATATAGAACATTGCTTAACAGATTGCAGAATTTGTAACAATCAATTAATCATACTGAACATTAATTGAAAATAGCACAGACACATTAACTAATTGTAGATATTTTAGTATGACCAAACACTAATTATATTTTAACTTACTTATTCAAATTACTATTTTAACAATATACCAGGAAATAGTTAGTTTGGAGATCTCCTGTGTGTGTGTGTGTGTGTGTGTGTGAATGTGTATGTGTGTGTGTGAATGTGTGTGTGTGTGTGTGTGTGTGTGTGTGAGTGTGTGTGTGTGTGTGTGTGTGTGTGTGTGTGTGTGTGTGAATGTGTGGTGTGTGTGTGTGTGTGAGTGTGTGTGTGTGTGTGTGGATGTGTATGTATGTGTGAGTGTGTGTGTGTGTGACTATGTGTGTGTGAGTGTGTGTGTGTGGCTATGTGTGTGTCTCTGTGTGTGTGAGTGTGTGTGTGTGGATGTGTATTCGAAAATGTGTGTCTGTCTGTGTCCTCAGGCCGTAAGCAGATAACACTTCATGGGCGCTTTGATCACTGTGTGTGTGTGTGGATGTGTATGTGTGTGTGTGAGTATGTGAGTGTCTGTGTGTGTGACAGGATACTCCAGCGAGACATGACCTTTTGTCTTTGTTTGATCTTTACAGAGCCCATTGTCCCCGGCCATAGCAGATGGTCCTTGGGTTGCGGTCATAGATAGAATCTTTTGACCACTCAGTTCATGTGTAAATCGACCTGTGTGGCCTACAATGGCAATCACTTCTATGTAACCACACACACATTCATATTTCTTATTGTTTTGAGGCCTAAATATTTCCACACATTAGTTAATCATGAGTCTATGTTTGGGAATTTACTACAAAGGGTACAGTTGGGTTAATACCAACACAGGTACATAGAACATAGTACCTTTAAAATGGTACTACAATCTCATTTATTCTCTCTCTCCATCTCTCCTTTATTATCTCTCTCTGCATCTCTCCTTTATTCTCTCTCTGCATCTCTCCTTTATGCTCTCTCTCCATATCTCCTGTATTCTCTCTCTCCATCTCTCCTTTATTCTCTATCTGCATATCTCCTTTATTCTCTCTTTCCATCTCTCCTTTATTTTCTCTCTGCATCTCTCCTTTATTCTCTCTCTCCATATCTCCGTTATTCTCTCTATGCATCTCCTTTATGATCTCTCTCCATCTATTTTATTATATCTCTCCATCTCCTTTATTATATCTCTGCATCTCTCCTTTATTATCTCTCTCCATCTCTCCTTTATTCTTTATCTGCTCTCTCTCTGCATCTCTCCTTTATTATCTCTCTCCATCTC
Source organism: Notolepis coatsorum (assembly GCF_963971535.1). Taxonomy (NCBI): domain Eukaryota; kingdom Metazoa; phylum Chordata; class Actinopteri; order Aulopiformes; family Paralepididae; genus Notolepis; species Notolepis coatsorum. The sequence goes on along the minus strand of NC_140166.1, from coordinate 136,226,119 downwards.
TCCTTTATTATCTCTCTCCATCTCTCCTTTATTATCTCTCTGCATATCTCCTTTATTATCTCTCTCCATCTCTCCTTTATTATCTCTCTACATCTCTCCTCTATTCTCTCTCTGCATCTCTCCTTTATTATCTCTCTGCATCTCCTTTATTATCTCTATGCATCTCTCCTTTATTATCTCTATGCATATCTCCTTTATTATCTCTCTCCATACCCCCTTTATGCTCTATCTGCATCTCTCCTTTATGCTCTCTATCCATCTCTCCTTTATTCTCTATCCATATCTCCGTTATTCTCTCTCTGCATATCTCCTTTATTATCTATACATCTCTCCTTTATTATATCTCTCCACCGCTCCTTTATTCTCTCTCTGCATCTCTCCCTTATTCTCTCTCTACATCTCTCCTTTATTCTCTCTCTACATATCTCCTTTATTCTCTCTCTGCATCTCTCCTTTATTCTCTCTCTGCATATCTCCTTTATTCTCTCTCTGCATCTCTCCTTTATTATCTCTATCCATATCTCCTTTATTCTCTATCTGCATCTCTCCTTTATTCTCTCTCTGCATCTCCTTTATTCTCTCTATCTGCATCTATCCTTTATTCTCTTTATCTGCATATCTCATTTATTCTCTCTCTGCTATCCCTCCTTTATTCTCTATATCCATCTCTCCTTTATTCTCTCTCTGCATCTCTCCTTTATTCTCTCTCTGCATCTCTCCTTTATTCTCTCTCTACATCTCTGTTACGAACGAGGTAAGTGAGTTCCAAGTGGTCGAGGAAATGAGACAGAGAATAGGGTACTCTTCCAAAACAGGTTCCACTGTTTATTATAAGGGTAACAAGAGTATTCAAGTACAGAGAGAGAGAGAGAGCTTAGGTCAGCGCTTTGTTCCAGCAATCTTGTCCGTAGTGTTAGGTGAAGCTCTAGCAAATGACAGAGATAGAGCAAACATTAAATAGGCACATACCAAACATTCCACGCTGTCAATAAGTGACAGCAGTCTGACATCCAATGACAGCACCCAGGTGTGACAGACAATTAGTGTAGACAGCAAATACAAGGTGAACCCAAAACAACATGAAGTAACCCAGGTAGACAGTAGGATACTATCCTAAGGAGGATAGGATCCAGAACGTTACAGTATCCCCCCCCGACGAACGGCACCTGACGTTCGCCTAGGGGCCTCGGGATGCAGCCGCCGGAAATCATCGATCAGGCTGGGATCTAATATGTCCCGTTGAGGCACCCAAGAACGCTCTTCTACCCCGTACCCCTCCCAATCCACCAAGAACTGAAACCCCCTACCCCCCCGCCTACAACTCAGGATTTTCCGCACCGTATAGACAGGCTGACCGTCAATAATGCGGGGCGGAGGAACCGCAGGGAGTGGCGGGGACAAGGGCGATGAGAGGAATGGCTTCAACAGGGACACATGAAACGTCGGATGGACCCTCATAGAGGCCGGAAGGCGTAGCCTGTTAGCCATAGGATTCACCCGACGCACCACTTTCAAGGGGCCTATAAAGCGAGGAGCCAGCTTCCTGGACTCCACCCGGAGAGGGAGATCACGAGTGGAAAGCCAAACCCGCTGTCCCGGACGGAAAACCGGAGCCGGACGATGCTTGCGGTTAGCTTGCCGCTGAGCCTTAACCGAGGCCTTCTGCAGCGCCGTCCGCACTCTGCTCCACGTCCTGCGACAACGAGCCACATGTGCCTGGGCCGACGGCACCTCCACCTCCTGCTCCTGTTCGGGAAACAGAGGAGGTTGAAAACCATATTGACACTGAAAGGGAGACATACCAGTAGAGGAGGAGAGGAGGGTATTATGCGCATACTCAGCCCAGGCCAACCTCCTACTCCACGTCGCCGGACACCCAGCAACGTAGCACCTCAGAACGCCCTCCAGATCCTGGTTGACACGCTCCGTCTGCCCGTTCGTCTGCGGATGGAACCCAGACGACAGGCTGACGGAGGCGCCTAGACCGGCGGCGAACGCCTTCCAGAACCGGACAGGCCGCCACAAAGGAGCGTGTATCCCCCCCCCTCTGTCGGCCACCAAAACCTCCTACGGATAAACTCCAGGGTTCTGGTGGCCCCATGGTGGCCGGTGAGAGAGGATGTATGCGTCCACTGCAGCAGGCGCAAGCGTGCCGCCTTGGGCACATACATCCGACCCGGAGGACCCCCACCGGGATCGGGCTCCCGTGCCTGAGCCGATCTTACCACCCTATCTATGCCCCATGACACGGGTGCCAAAATCAAGGCCTGTGGAATAATAGGGTGGGGCTTCTCCTCTCGACCCGGAAGATCAAACTGATGTGACAGGGCGTCAGGTTTGACGTTATTGGAACCGGGTCGATAGGAGATGGAAAATCGAAATCGAGTGAAGAATAACGTCCACCTGGCCTGCGAGCATTAAGGCGTTTAGCCCCTTGGATGTAAGCCAAGTTCTTATGGTCAGTCCAAACAATGAAAGGATGTGCCGCCCCTCTAACCAATGTCTCCATTCCTCTAGTGCCAATTTGATTGCCAACAACTCCCGATTACCCACGTCGTAGTTACGCTCGGCCGGAGACAGCCGGCGTGAAAAGAAGGCACAAGGATGCACCTTACCGTCCTTTAAACATCTCTGCGAGATTACCCCTCCCACCGCGGTGTCAGAGGCATCCACCTCCACAATGAACGGAGCCTCTGCATCGTGACGGATTAGTACAGGGGCGGAGGTAAATCGACGTTTGAGGTTGCAGAAGGCCGACTCTGCCCTAGGCGACCATTCAAAGCCAGGGAGAGAGGACTTAGTGAGAGCTGTTAATGGATTGACTGAGGCGCTAAAATTGCGAATAAAACGCCTGTAAAAATTAGCAAAGCCCAAAAACCGTTGCAACTCCTTGAGCGACGAAGGCCGTGGCCAATCCAAGACTGCACTCACCTTGGCTGGATCCATGCGCAGATCACCCTTCGTCAACACAAAGCCCAGGAAGGAAACGGTGTCAGTGTGAAACCTCCTTTATTCTCTCTCTGCATATCTCCTTTATTCTCTCTCTGCATATCTCCTTTATTCTCTCTCTGCATATCTCCTTTATTCTCTCTCTGCATCTCTCCTTTATTCCCTCTCCATCTCTCCTTTATTCTCTCTCTGTACCCGAAAAAAACTAAAACAAAAGGCTGGCTGCCACAAAACAGTCACATCTAGAGACCTCAAAACCTACTCTAGCGAGGCCTTCAACCTTGAACTGGAGAGTCTGGACTGGTCAGATGAACTCAATGGTACACTGGTTGACGAAACATGGCTTGGTTTCAAAACCAAATTCTCAGCAATACTAAACGACATGGCCCCCCTAAGAACCACCAGGGTAAAAAATCGCGCTGAGCCGTGGATGCACTCCGAAATACTGGCCGCTATGAAAACCAGAGACAAAAAATGCTCTGAGTTTCGTAAAAGTCAGTCAAAGCTTACTAAAAGCACGAGCAGTGAACTCCAAGCCCACGTGACTGAACTCAAACTAGAAAGAAACAGACTAAGAAACGACGTAAACTCCATGATCAAAACTGCAAAAAAGAATTTCATCAATGACAAAACTGAGGAAAACAAAAACAAACCACGTGAACTTTGGAAATTACTCAATAATCAACTAGGATGCAGTAAAAAACTTAAAACCAGATTCTCAAACATAAACATAAAAACGGACAACACGCTCATCACAGACAAGCTGGATGTAGCCAATTACTTAAACATTTTCTTCACAAACATAGCCACAACACTGGTAAACAAACTACCCTCCCACTCAGGGCTTTATGGGGTAGAACACATAGTAGCTTACTACAAAAACCTAGGGGTCCGCAAGGACGACTTCAAGCTGGAAATGGTAACAACAGATGAGGTACTCAATAAACTGAGCGCCCTCCAACCTAACAAGGCCACTGGCCATGACAACATCCCCTCCAAATTCCTCAGAGACTCAGCAGCCGCCATCACACCAATCATCACACACATAATAAACCTCTCCATAAAACAGGGACACGTCCCCAAGGACTTCAAAATTGCGAGGGTGACCCCTCTGCACAAAAAGGGCAGCAAATTAGACCCAGGCAACTACCGCCCTGTTTCTATTCTCACCTCCATCTCGAAAGTCATGGAAAAAATAGTCTACGAACAGGTCGAAAAGTACCTAGCGGAAAAAAATCTAATCTACGAATTCCAATCTGGCTTCAGAACATCCCACTCCACTGACACATGCCTTCTCTATTTGAATGACCACATCAAACAAGAGGTGGACGCAGGCAAATACTGCGGCATGGTCATGCTGGACCTACAAAAGGCCTTTGACACGGTCAATCACTCCATTCTGATTGACAAGCTAAAAGCAATTGGTTTTGATAGTCTATCAGTGAGCTGGATGCAATCCTACCTTGAGGGGAGGGAACAGATGGTGGAGGTAAACGGTACCCTATCCCCCCCCCTCACAGTGAGCTGTGGTGTTCCACAAGGAAGCATACTAGGACCGCTACTGTTCCTAATTTATGCAAATGACATGTCGTCAGCTTGTGACTGCAACTTGTTCCTGTTTGCGGACGACTCAGCCCTGCTGGTCTCTGACAAGAACAAGTTACAGGTTGAAAAAACCCTCAGCTCGGAACTAGGCAGAATCTGCATATGGCTCGCTGATAACAAACTATCATTACACATGGGCAAAACAGAGTCCATTCTCTTCGGTTCAAATAACAAACTCAGCAAGACCGACGGCTTCTCAGTTACAGTGGGTGACAATATTGTCACAAGGAAAGATGAAATTACCTACCTGGGTTCCATCCTAGAGGCTAATCTCTCCTGTGACAAAATGGCATCCAATGTAATAAAAAAAGTCAACCAACGAACTCGATTCTTGTACCGGATCTCCTCTCTGGTAAACAAGAACACCCTGAAGACTCTGGCAGGAGCACTCATTCAGGGGTACTACGACTATGCTTGCACCTCATGGTACCAAAGCACCTCAAAGGCGCTAAAAACAAAATTACAAACATCTCAAAACAAACTGGTCAGACTACTGCTTGACCTTACTCCTAGAACCCACCTCACCCCTGCCCACTTTGACAACCTAGGATGGCTTAGAGTAGACGACAGAGTACAACAACTTGCAATGGGCCTGGTCTACAAGATACACTACACGACCAAGGTACCCATGTACATGTCAAAATACTTCCCAAAGGTCAGTGAATACCACGATCACAACACCAGAGGGAGCTCCACAAATCATGTTAAACCCAGATTCGGCTCAAATAAGGGACTAAACACGTTTCGCAATTATGCCACATCAATGTGGAACGCCCTACCCAAAGCTGTAAAGGAATGTGGATCACTACCCACTTTCAAAACCTCTCTCAAGGGACACCTACGGGAGACTGCAATTCAACACTGGCCCCTGTAAATATCCTAACCCAACCCCCTCCAATGTACAGTCATTTACCTAGTATGGTTTTGTCAATAGTTCAATGTACAATTGTGTTTGTTTGTACAGTGTCTCCCCCCCCCCCCTCAATGTACAGTGTTACTTGTTTATACAGTGTGCCCCCCGGCCCCCCCCCCCCCCCCCCCACCCCCCAACCACCTCCAATGTAAATTACCCAGTATGGTTGTCAATATCCCAATGTACCCAACCCCCCCCACCCAACCTCCTACAATGTACAGTTTCTACGTCAAATGTATATACTCCCTTTTCTTGACTCCTTCTGTATCACAAACAGTACTGTATTTGCAAATCTGGTATGTCATAAATGTATAGATGTAGCAGTACTGACTATCTGTATGTCATGTATGTCATATATGTCTATATGAATTGAAAATGGGGGACCCTGATGGAAACAAGACAAACGTCTTTCTCAGGTCTGCATCCCCTTAACAATTGTATGTATTGAGCCGTACTGTATTGTACCCATTCTGCAATCTGTTAAATAAAGTTTTCATTCATTCATTCACACTCTGCATATCTCCTTTATTCTCTCTATGCATCTCTCCTTTATTTTCTCTCCATCTCTCCTTTATTCTCTAGCTGCATCTCTCCTTTATTCTCTCTCCATCTGTCCTTTCCCACTCGTTCCCTTTTCTCTCGTCACCTTTCATCGTCTCTCTCGCTTCTCTCTACTAATTTATCGGTGTCTGATTTTTCTAAGTCAGTTTTCAAGCCGTTGTTTGTTCTCGAAATTAACAGTGAGGTGTCGCCCTCATTTGCACCGTCGTCGAGATTACAAGTTCAAACAGTTCAAGTACATTTAAAGGGGAATACAATAATGAGGTAGGGAGGTCTGTGATCATGTTCTTGAATTAAAAACAGTTACATACTGAGGTAGGGAGGTTTCTGGTCATGTGTTTAAATGAAAAACAGTTCAGTTTCATACTGAGGTAGGGAGGTTTGTGATCATGTGACCCTCGAGTCAACCTTCAAAAAACCCACTACCTGTCTCCCTAGTGACCGAAACTGCGATCTCAGTCAAACATATCTTTTTCATGTATTGTTCCAATTTTCTTTCATGAATATCATTATTAACTACAGTCCTCACCATACATATCGAATATTTATTCATTTTCAGGATTTTAACCATTTCTTAAATTAGGGTTAGGGTTAGGGTTGGAGTTAGGGTTAGGGGGTTAGGGTTAGGGTTACCCTAACTAACCCTAACCCTAACCCTAACCTGTCCAGTTCTGCGACTAGGGTGAAAGGTGTGACACTCGTTGTTCACACGCTTAATAGTGATTGTTTAAAAAAAAAAGAAAAAACATGGATTATTGTAATGTGAGTCCAAGATGTGATACTGAGCTACTTTTTTGGCATATACATAAAATCTAGCCAACGCTATCCACAAACACACGTAAAAAGGGCTTTTTGACCAGAACTGTGACAAGGGTGACTCGAGGGTTAAATAAAAAACAGTTACATACTGAGGTAGGGAGGTTTGTGGTCATGTGTTTAAATAAAAAAAACAGTTACATACTGAGGTAGGGAGGTTTGTGATCAGGTTCTTAAATAAAAAAAACACTTGCATACTGAGGTAGGGAGGTCTGTGATCATGTGTTTAAATTAAAAACGGTTACATACTGAGGTAGGGAGGTCTGTGATCGTGTTTTAAACTAAAAACAGTTACCTACCTACTGAGGTAGGGAGGTCTGTGATTGTGTTTTTAAATTGTCCAGAGGATAGTGGAGTATTGCTCTTTAGTGTGAGTTGAAGATCATTCCAGGATGCTGGTGCATCAAAACAAAAGTTCAGACTGAACTTGCGGGGCCGTGTCAGCTAATCGTTTGGGTGCAGGGTCAAAGAAGGTCTGACATAATTCCAATCGAGCATCATTGGGATATATGGTGGCCAAATTGCAGTTGACTCTCATTTAACTCCATGACTAAGGGAATTCCCTTTGGGGAGGATCGCTGGGTGGATCGCTGGGAGGATCGCTGGGTGGATCGCTGGGTGGATCGCTGGGAGGATCGCTGGGAGGATCGCTGGGAGGATCGCTGGGAGGATCGCTGGGAGGATCGCTGGGTGGATCAATGGGTGGATCGCTGGGAGGATCGCTGGGTGGATCACTGGGTGGATCACTGGGTGGATCGCTGGGAGGATCACTGGGTGGATCTTCTGGGTGGATCGCTGGGAGGATCACTGGGGGGATCGCTGGGAGGATCACTGGGTGGATCGCTGGGAGGATCGCTGGGTGGATCACTGGGGGGATCACTGGGTGGATCACTGGGTGGATCCAGACCAGGGCCGCATTTCTAGTTTTTGCCAACCAAGATTTTTAGTGTGATAGTAAAGGGTTAACATTCTGTAGTGTGGTAGTGAAAAGGTTAACCTTTTGCTGTGTGGCAGTGAAATAGTTAACCGTCTGTATTGTCGCAGTGAAAGGGTTAACCATTTGGTAGTGCGGCAGTGAAAGGGTTAAGATAAGATAATATTCCTTCATTGATCCCCTTGGGGGAAATCCAGGCGGCATAGCAGCACGGTACAGATCAGGGACATGGTAGACAGACATACATGTTGGCAATATTTGGCTCATATTTCTGAATATAAAAATATGAGAAAAATAAAACGGTGGAAACAATATAATTAACTCAGATTCAGATTCAAATGATTCGATGATGTCGGGGAGGTTGCGACCCTCTCTGCGCCGCCCCCCTGTCTCCCTGTCTCCGGCTGTCTCGGAACGATGACCGGAGTGTTGAACGTCCCGTGATTAAGACTTTGCGCTGCCCCTGTGCCTCAAATAGATTCGCTATCAGCTCTATCTTTAATTTTTCTAAATGTTCAGTTGCTATTGCATGCACTCATTTGTGTTTCACTACACACATGAGTGCATGCTTACCAACTGTTAGTCTGCAACACTACTATCACCGACATCTAAGAAGGGAGATCCCCCCTTGAACGGCCCTTCTAAGGTTTCTCTCCTCCACACTGCCTGTGGTGCATTTTTCCCTATTGTTAGGTTTTAGTGAGTTTTTCCTTACCTTCGCGTGGTGTATGTCTGGGAGTGCTTGCATTCATTCATTTATTTGCATTTATTTTAAATTTGTTGGACCTTATGGTGTTCTTGTTTTGTTCTTGATTTATTGTTATGTTTCTTCTTGACTTGTTTAAAGAAGACGTGTCCGGCCCATGGGGCCATTAACGTGTGTTGTCGGGCCTTACAAATAAATTTGATTTGATTTGATTTAGGTCATAGAATTATAGTACAGTGGAGAAGTAAAAAAATTAAAATAGAAAAAAATAGGCAGTGTAAACAATATAACAATATAATTAACTCATATAGTATTTCCAATGCTTACTGTGAAGCGTACCGGCCATCTTGATGACGCGAAGACCTAAGAAGCTATTATCTCCTTGTAGCCGTTATGAAGAATCAATGACGTGTTTTGTTTTTTTTCTTGGCCCGCAGCCTACCAATTAGCGTACGTGTCTGCCCCTAGGTCTCTGTACCAAACGCTGTGGACCGTTGGTCTGGGCCCTGTCAGATCAGGAGCAGGGCTTTTATTAAACACCACCCCTGCCTCCTCCAAGGTTCCTGAGCAGACATAGCCAATCTCCAGTCTCCTATCACACCCAGAGGAAGCCACATTACCAGTCTAACCGCCATTATAGGAAGAGCGGCTACCTGGCCGAGACAATTTCTTAAGGATAATTGGACACAGGTGCAAACGAGCACAGATAGAAGATTGTTCCTTTTAATATTCAGGGGATGTTGGCCACGTAGCCAAGCTGTCTGTTCCCCAGAGGTCTGAGCCATAGTTGCCGATGTCTTGTAATGTCAAACAAAAGGTTCCCGGTTCGATTCCCATTCCTCCTGGGCAGCGCGTCGAAGTGTCCTTGGGGAGAGACACTTATATCCCCTAACTGCTGCCGATCAACAGGTTGTCGGCACCTCGCACGGCCACCTCCGCCGTCGGTGTGTGAATGTGTGAGTGAATGGGTGAATGTGAGGAACAAAATTGGTAAAGTGCTTTGGATAAAAGCTGCTATATAAATGCTTATTTACATGTAAGGTTGGGTCATTGGTCCTTTACTGTGCTAGTTTTGCACTGGATATCTTTGTATTGGCTTACACATGTGATAGTAAAGGGTTAACCTTCTGTAGTGTTGTAGTGAAAGGGTTAACCATTTGGTACTGCAGCAGTGAAAGGGTTAATGTCCCCAGAGTTTGCACTGAATTAGGAAAATCTGCGTTTAGCTTCTGTGCCCCCGATACGTGGAATGTTTTGCACAGCACATTACAACTCAATACCTTAATATCCATCGGTCAGTTTAAATCTATAATGGCCAACCATTTCACCTCGGTCTGTAATTGTTTTGATTGATTTTAATAGTTTAATCGATTGACTTTTCTGTTTTGCATTGTGTTTTGTATTGTGTTTTGTTCCTCTCTACGTCATTGTAACTGAGAGCCTGATATTTTTAGATTAAAGGTGCTGTAAGTGGTATTAAGTACAAATTTGTGCTCGTCAGGCGATTAAACTATTTATCTAATTAATTACAGAATCTGTAATTAATTAATCTAATTAATCACATTTTAATCGGATAACCATTTTAGGCCTGATATTCTATATTCTATAATCATATTTCAAATGGCATGTGTCCGGATGGCAGAATTCAGTACTGTATCTACAAAACCTTCTGTTTAATCATCTTCCATTTATTCATTTGCTTAGATTTTTCAGGTCTGGTCAATTTTAGCATGGTGTTATTCACAGTCAAAGATAATTTTTTTTTTTACTTAAGCCTAGTAACAGACACAGTATTTCTGACACTGGGAATACATTCCCTGAGATCCATAGATGTCCCTAGAATCAGATACCAAGAACATGCAAATGGACCATATTAAAAAAAAGTCTGTATGAATGAATGAGATTAATTTTTTTTAATAAAAAATTAAAAAAATTATGTTTTTAATACATTTTGAGTTAATCATAATGCGATAATTTTCTGTGTAATTAATTTATCTAATTAATGCGATGAACTGACAGCCCTAGTTAAAATAAGTGTTAAATAGCTCGACATTCCAACAGCCATCACTGATATGGAATGTTTGGTCAGTAAAATGGGTCTCCCAGTCCCTCCACTCTGCAGTAAACACAAAATACATTTTCTGGTATCCCTACCCAATCAGGAGAGAGAACCTTATTTCAAGAAATCTAGCCAAGCCAAATTTGCTTACTGCACTGGTAGATTATTTTACTTGTTTCACGGACACATTTGCTTAAAACTAGTTTATATTTCTTATATCTTGTCATTACCATTTTTTCATTGTGGAGTTCTCTCTCCCGATTGCATAAAGTGGGAATGGGATACCAGGATGTATTTAGTGTTTACTGCAGAGTGGAGGGACTGGGAGACCCATGTTACTGACCAGACACTCTATATCAGTGATGGCTGTCGGAGTGTAGAGCTATTATTTTAACATGTAGACCACTTATTTTAACAAAGAAAAAAAAACAATTACAGCTCCTTTAAATAAAGATTGCATGAATGAATTAATGCATTACCAGTGGTGGAAGAAGTACACAGTTATTTTACTTAAGTAAAAGTAGAAATACTTTTTTAAATGAGTACTCTGGTAAGTCCCCCATTCAAATTCTACTTAAGTAAAAGTAGAGAAGTATTTGCTATTGAATGTACTTAAGTATCTAAAGTAAAAGTACACATTCTATATGACGTTTGTGTATCTGTGACTGGTGTACTTAGACGGCGTTGTGTATAAGATGACAGACAGGGAGACTGTTGGTTGCATTTATTTTCACCCTGTTGTTACAAAGGCACAAAATGCAGCAGCATTAGGGATACAGTCATGACGTTCTGCAACACGAGCTGCGATTGGGAAAAGACGTGACGACCATTAGCATGTTACCAGTGCATGTGCTGTGTGTAAACCACCTACATGCTAGCTACTAAAGTGCAGTTCTGTTCCATTAGGGGCTCTGCTTGGCATCACACTGCACTCCCTCGCGTACGTGCACGCGCACTGAATAAATTCCACAAATATACCTTTAATACCAGTATTAGTCTGACCACACCCCTCATCAGCTTACCTTCATAAGCAGGTGTGTGGTCACCTGCTCTCCTCCGTCTCGCTTTCACCACAAGGAAGTGCCTCGGTAGTACCCCACTTGACGTGTTGTTAGTTGAAAAGAGTTGCGACGGGTTTACATTGTGCTTAATTTTTTCTTCTCTCACATCTGTTGTACAAGAAAAAGTTGGGTCATAATGTATTCCGCGGAGAGTAGACCCGCTAGACCTACTCTTCACCAGCGGTTCTCCATTCCCGCCTCCGTCGTGCGCTTCGGTGCTGGGCTGTTGCCACTCTCGTGGTTGCCGACCCAGCCCGGGAGACTGCCGGTGGATAGTTTGCCTCACCGAAGAGCCGAGGGTTCGGTGCCGTCGCTCCGGCGATGGCCTGATCTCGACTCTGGTTCCTCTGGTTCTGGGGAATCGCCCGTTGGTGAACGGGGGGTTGTCTTGGAGCCAGAGGATTTGCGACGCAAACTTTTCGCGTCTGCTCGCCCTGGGTTTGGGGAACTGCTGGAGACCAGCGAAGATGCGTCCGGCTCGGGATTTCCAATGGAAATCCAGGGCCCGTGCCCTGGAAAGCGTCGCGGTTCCGGCGGCGTCCGGTGAGCTCTCGCTGGCCCTTGAAAATCCGGGGGAGAAGGTGGGTTGTGCGTGGGTGTAGTCGTGGGGTCAAGCCACGGTCTGCTCACCCTGTGCGTTGAGTTGCTTGAGTGCCTCTTCGCGCGGTCGGGTCCGTCGCCCTCTCGGTAGACCTCTAATAGGGAGGGTGCCCTCCATTAGGGGGGGTCGGGGGGGCTCGGCCCTCCCTGTTCTGTTGGTTGTGGGGGGCCTTCAGCGGGGTGTATTTGTCAGCCAGCGGCTCCGCTTGGCCTCCCTTTGTGCAGTGTGATGCCAAGCAGAGCCCCTAATGGAACAGAATGTTAGGTTATAGCTATAACCAAGTTCTGTTAATTAGGGGTGACGCTTGGCATCAGACGGCCGCTGCAGCCCTTGACCTCACCTTGTGGTGAAAGCTTGGGAAGGAGGAGAGCAGGTGACCACACACCTGCTTATGAAGGTAAGCTGATGAGGGGTGTGGTCAGACTAATACTGGTATTAAAGGTACATTTGTGGAATTTATTCAGTGCGCGTGCACGTACGCGAGGGAGTGCAGTGTGATGCCAAGCGTCACTCCTAATTAACAGAACTTGGTTATAGCTATAACCTAACGTTATCAAGTTCCCTAACAGGCCTGTACACTGCGATGATATGATCGCGAATTGCCCCTTTAATTGGCCGTTGCGATTGGTAAATATTATCTGGGGGCGGGCTTGCGAGTAGTGCTTTCAAGCCTTGCATTCGCATTTCACTCCTAAATTATCCAAGGCGTGTGATCCAGGGCTCGAGACTAACGATGTCCCGCCGTCCCGGGGATGATCAAATATTGATTTGGGACGAACAGAAATCTTTGCTGGGACGCATCCGGGACGGAGAGGATTTTTTTTTCACAGGAAATGTCAATTGGACGACTGTCAGTGAATGAATGAATGAATGAATGAATGAATGAAAACTTTATTTAACAGATTGCAGAATGGGTACAATACAGTACGGCTCAATACATACAATTGTTAAGGGGATGCAGACCTGAGAAAGACGTGTGTCTTGTTTCCATCAGGGTCCCCCATTTTCAATTCATATAGACATATATGACATACATGACATACAGATAGTCAGTACTGCTACATCTATACATTTATGACATACCAGATTTGCAAATACAGTACTGTTTGTGATACAGAAGGAGTCAAGAAAAGGGAGTATATACATTTGACGTAGAAACTGTACATTGGAGGAGGTTGGGTGGGGGGGGGTTGGGTACATTGGGATATTGACAACCATACCGGGTAATTTACATTGGAGGTGGTTGGGGGGGGGGGGGGGCGGGGGGCACACTGTATAAACAAGTAACACTGTACATTGAGGGGGGGGGGAGGAGACACTGTACAAACAAACACAATTGTACATTGAACTATTGACAACCATACTAGGTAAATGACTGTACATTGGAGGGGGTTGGGTTAGGATATTTACAGGGGCCAGTGTTGAATTGCAGTCTCCCGTAGGTGTCCCTTGAGAGAGGTTTTGAAAGTGGGTAGTGATCCACATTCCTTTACAGCTTTGGGTAGGGCGTTCCACATTGATGTGGCATAATTGCGAAACGTGTTTAGTCCCTTATTTGAGCCGAATCTGGGTTTAACATGATTTGTGGAGCTCCCTCTGGTGTTGTGATCGTGGTATTCACTGACCTTTGGGAAGTATTTTGACATGTACATGGGTACCTTGGTCGTGTAGTGTATCTTGTAGACCAGGCCCATTGCAAGTTGTTGTACTCTGTCGTCTACTCTAAGCCATCCTAGGTTGTCAAAGTGGGCAGGGGTGAGGTGGGTTCTAGGAGTAAGGTCAAGCAGTAGTCTGACCAGTTTGTTTTGAGATGTTTGTAATTTTGTTTTTAGCGCCTTTGAGGTGCTTTGGTACCATGAGGTGCAAGCATAGTCGTAGTACCCCTGAATGAGTGCTCCTGCCAGAGTCTTCAGGGTGTTCTTGTTTACCAGAGAGGAGATCCGGTACAAGAATCGAGTTCGTTGGTTGACTTTTTTTATTACATTGGATGCCATTTTGTCACAGGAGAGATTAGCCTCTAGGATGGTGCGCGCATATATTGCTGTCAAATGGTTAATGTCTCGTGCTGACTAAGTTCACTGAAGTCTAAACGTAGCGTGATTTGCCAAATCCAATGACTATCTCCGCCTCCCAACGCAGCAATACGCTCATCCAGCATCAAGTTACTTCCTACCCACCTCTCCTCCGGTACAGTACTGCAGCTACATGCTAGCTAACCTAGCTCATGTTAGCGTCGTCACTGAACCACCTCGCGTACACAATTAATGACATGTTGCGGACAGCCATATCGGTGACAATGTTTAGCTTTTAGTGCCAAATGATAAGAGTCTGAGGCGGAGTCTCAAAAGAGAATGTTGAATATTTATTGTGCAAAAATCACAACATCCTCTCCAACGGAGCCTTGTAGCCGAGTAGGGTATATCTGCAGAGCCACTTGGTAACGAGTGCAACACCGTGTAATGTCCGTGTGGATCGTTGGAGTAGGGTATATCTGCAGTGCTGCAGCCCCGTATAGATTTGTATTAGTATCATAATCAATCACCTGTTGTTGAATAAATACCATTACTTTCTAGTTATTACTAAAAAACAGTATATATAAAACAGTAGCTGTATACAAAAAAAAAAAAAAAAAAGTATAATTTATATAATTTAAAGGGGAACTATCTTATAAATGGCCTTTTTGAGTGTTTAGCATTGTTTCCTAGCTATGTGAACTTATATTAATATGATCTATGTCTCAAAATTCTCATATTGGCGCATTCTTCCAATTCTCCTCTCACAATATTCACCCTCACTGAACTGAGTCGTTTGAAAATGTGCCTATGTGATGTCATATAGTCACTGCTGCATGTTAATGTGGCTCCTCAGGCACCTGCACCTGCACCCCAGTCCACATCAGCTCAAAACAGCTCGAGATCTTGAGGTAGAAAAATGCTGTTTTTGAGGACTTGATTAGAAATATAAAACAATGAATAAAAAAAATATATATATTACAGAGGTGTTCCATAGACTCACAGGAATTGTGTAAAAGTGCCCAAATAGTGAAAGAAATAGTAAAATAGTTCCCCTTTAATTAAAAAAAATTTAAAAAATAAATGTATGCACTGGTATTTTTGGGACGGTTACATTCACTTTGGGACGGTTAAAATTGTATTTCGGGACGGTTCTGGGACGGTGGTGAAAAAAGTTAGTCTGGAGCCCTGGTGATGACGCCACTCACGCGAGCTGTCAGTGCGACACAATGTCGTGGTGCTATGAAAGAATCTGTCGGCAATGAATGAACTTACTGCGATCACAGATAGCCTGAGTGAAAAAAAGGAGTGAATCTAGGTCACGCTATATACTTGGTACTTGTAGTCTAACGTGCGATTAAAGACCATGTCCCTATCTGCGTAGTCTATACATCCAACACCAAATCCCATAATTCCTAGCAAAACGAAACTGAATGTGGCCTCTCTTCCTTTCAATATGGACTATTGCATCGCCAAAGAAGCACCTCATTTCAATACATTTAAGATACAAATTTTGCTCTACAAGAACAACGGAGTGGATATCAGTCCATCTTATGACAACCACGTCCGATGTGGAGAGATGATAAGATGATGATGATTGACGTGATGATGTGATGATTGATTGACGGGGACACGGACACTTCTAACGTTCAGGTTCAGCCATTAGGTGAGTAGTAGTAGCCCACTATTAGGACGTGAAATACTGTCTACTTAAATTTATAAAATATCAACCTATCTATCTATCTAATAATGAGACAATATGCAAATAAGATAATACTAATAATTGTCACGGTGTCCCCGTATATGAAATGAAAGTGGCTTGCAACTTTACTGGCTGTCACAAACTGTTTATTTCTCGTTTAGCATAGTATTACATTCCACTTCTATAAACAATCAAAGTCCTACCGTAAGAGCCTCATACGGGTCAATTAAACCTTTTTGATTAGTCTTTCCTTCGAGCTAAGTTGGACTGAACATTTCACTGTCAAAAGCGCAAATGTAAATAAGGTTGCGTCGCAACACGGTTTTCAAAATAAAGGTCACATATACAAATACCTCTCAATTCTTACTAAAAAAAGTCCCGGATATACATAAACATTAATTGGCATAGATCTCTATAAACGGCCCAACACATTGATCACTTTAGGCACACCCTGAAACCAGTAACATCACAAATATGAAGCAGGTAATTACCCATACAAATAATAAACCTTTCATGGGGTTATTTACAATAATAATTCATTTGATTTCTAAAGCACTTTTCATTGTGAAACAAATGTATGCAGAGTTTCTTGTCCTCCTGATTAATGCAATGGTGTGTGTGTGTTGTGGTGATCTCATTCAAGGAGCACTACACAAGCGCGCGCACACACACACACACACAGTTTGTTGTTTTTGTTCTATTAGTGATTTACACACTTTCTCGGTTGGTTCATTATAAAAGATACAAACCTGAAAACAAACGCACTTAAATGTTAAATAAAAGGACCACAGTAATGAGGCAGGAGGAACATATTTTTTTAATAATGGTAAAATTGTTATTAAAAAATTTGCCCCTAAAAAATATTTTTTGCCCCTAAATGTCTCATTTAGGGGCAAGTGTGCCCCTAGTGAAAAAGCTTAGCGTACAGCCCCTGCCTAACACGGTCAAACCTCCCACAAAACAACTGCACTGGTACATATTATCAACATGAGTTACATTACAAACTCGTTTCAACAGTTTAGGAATATAATATATTTAACAACTTTTAGACCGAAGTCTATCATTGAACATAAGAGTTAGACCTCACCTGTCTCAATCCACGGAGACACTAGCGTATTAAACAGAACCAGACAATATACGTGCTCCGGGAGGGCGGTGCCGATTTCAAAATAAAAGACTTAGCTCCCAAAAGTGCAATAGAATTAAACGAAAAGCAATGAATAAAACGTTAAGGATTATTAGTGGAATGTATTAAATTGTATTTTGTGATGGGGAGTAATTATCCATACAAGGCAACAAGGCACTTGTTACATATCCATTGACCTCTGTAGGTCATGTTAAAGTGGCAGGTGGTCCAGTTATTAGGTCATGTTAAAGTGGCAGGTGGTCCAGTTATGCTGCTATGATTACATTCTCTTGAAGTTGACAATTGACAAGCTTCCAATGTGAAAGTATATATCTTCATACATTTTTTATTTTGTATATTATGTTTTCTATGCAAAATCCTTTTTTTCAAAGTAACTAGTGTTTCCCATTAATTACCTAGGGCCGCCACAGTTTTATAATGAATACAAAAAATGTATTAACACATCCACCGCCGGAAACGCTTTAAAACGTTATTGCCCGCCATGCTTTGACTGCCAGACCACGCTCTACAGCGATATTGAGATCAATATAAAAAAATTTCGCCATGGCATTCATAATTCATATATACACCTCCGGCGCTGCAGCTGGACCCTACGGCTCAATACAACAACGGCTCAATACCGCCGCCTGGTGGATGGTCGGGCGAGTTACACTGGTAAACAGGATATGGCTGCTGTGCGTCGATTAAATTCATCCGGCGTCAGATATTGTCGCAAGGCTCCCGACAGACACTATGTACATAATGGATCGCTTTATAAACTTAATAATCGATATGATTTCGGCGTTTATTGCGACATACAAACCGGAAATGGACCTAGGCGATCGACGTCCTATACCTGGGATCTTTCACCGCCAGTCTCATTGACGCACGGTAAGAGGACGCTGACGCTATTTTCAGCCCAATTGTTTATTTTTTCACTGCAAACCGATCTGATCAATGTATCACCCATACTACATAAAGCATTTACTGACGATCACGGAATTATAAACGACCCCCCCCCCACCCTTTCATCCGTGCATGATGACGCATAACGTATAGGATCATATACAGTTGAATTTTTAATATAGCGTGTATCGGGAATAAACGGCAATTGATAATCTATATAAGTTTATGCCGATAACTCACATTCTATGAATTACTGCAGAAAACGATAAAAACATACTTATATTCTAGAAGGTATTTTTGTATGAATCTATGAATGAAAAAGTATAACGTTCCTACATCCTGAACGATAGATAATCGATGTTGAATGGGCCATAGTAATGTCAATTTAGCAATACAATTTAAAAAGTTATAGCCCTGCAAAAAAGGTGAACATCTCTATAGGCTTAGAGTGGTGGCAGACTGGCTATATTGATGGATATAACCAGTGGCAGGGAATGTGTTAATACAAATAAAAAAAAATAATAAAAATGTATATATTTTTTTATATAAAGTTTGCCGATAGGGATGTATCAGTAGTATTGGCAGTGGTAGTAGTCGTAATAGTAATCCAGTATATATTTTTATTTTCTAAAAAATAAACCAGTTCAACACAGGTAACGACTTTTGCTTCATTTCTTTGATGGCTCAAATGTATGCTCTAGTCGATTTTGTGTTTTGAGCACAAAGTTTATCATAGCCTCTTTATTTTGCTCTCAAAGTGCACCAGATTTATGCATTTAACTTACAAAATAAAAATAAAAATCCGGGGGGCATGCACCCAGACCCCCCTAGAGGGCCCAAGGTTCACCCACCACAGTCTCACAACATCCTGTGGCAAACACTTATGGGTTCAGATAAATTTAGTGGAGTAAAAAAGTACAATATTTCCCTTGAAATGTAGTGGAGTAAATCAAATCAAATCAAATGTATTTGTAAGGCCCGAAATCACAAGGTAATGTCCCCATGGGCTGAACAAGTCTTCTTTAATAAACAAGTCAAGAAGAAACATCACAATAATCAAGAACAAAAACCCACCAGGAAATCCAAAATAAATGTAAAATAAATAAATGCAACACTTATTTACTTCACAGCGAAGTTAAGGAAAAACTCACAAAAACCCAGCAATAGGAAAAAGCACCACAGGTGACGTGGAGTCAAAGTATAAAGTTCCCTAAAATGGAAATACTCAAGTGCAGTACTTGAGTAAAACTACTTAGTTACTTTCCGCCACTGTGCGTTGTCCAGGAGAGGAGCAGGGCCGCTCGTCCCTCCCTGGCAGAAAGAGTGTGTTTATAAATATAGAATACAATAGAATAGAAATACTTTAATCATCCCGAGGGAAATTTGACACTACAAATCGCTCACAGTAAACATTTAGACATTTAGACGGAACAAAGTCACGAATAAGAATAACAAAACAAATTGCCTAATAAGAATAGAATAGGCCTAAGAATAAGATAATAATAATAATAATAATAATAATAATAATAATAATAATAATAATAATAATAATAATAATAATAATAATAATAATAATAATAATAATAATAATAGACCGGGATTCACATTTCGTAATTTATGTACAGTATATACATTCTAGTATAAAATATACAGTAAAAATAATACAGAAGTCTACAGTAAGTGTAATATTGAACAGTGTTGTTTTAAAAGTAAAAGTCCAGGGAGATGGTGACTGTCACCCTGTGCTCAGTGATGTTTCCGGGCCGGTGGAGAAACAGAAACAGGAAGTGCAGCGTGTGCAGAGTTCACACCGCCGTGTCGCTAAAGCGTGGGATTAGACGGGGAAGGGGCCCGGCGCTACCGGCGGATGGGATTAGGTTTTGTTTTGCCTGGCAAGGGGGGCGCCAGCGCCCATCACCCACAGTGTGTATGTGTCGGGGCACGGTTTGATTGATTGATTGAAAATCGTATTAACAGATTGCAGAATGGGTACAATACAGTACGGCTCAATACACACAATTGTTAATAAGGGATGCAGACCAGAGAAAGACGTTTGTCTTGTTTACATCATCAGGGTTCCCCATTTTCAATTCATCAAGACATTTATGACATACTACACGACATACAGATATACAGATAATATATATCATGACATTTATGACATACAGATATACAGTACTGTTACATTTATGACATACAAGATACACAAATATACCAGTACTGTTTACCAGAGATCCTAACAGAAACTATTATACATTCGAGGGGGAGGAAACTGTACATTAGAAGGGGGTTGGGTGGGGTGGGGGGGGGGGGGGGGGGGGGGGGGGGGGGGGTCAGGGTTTGGACATTTAGGGGGCCCAGACCAGTCCCGGTCCTACGAACAAGCCCCCCCCCCCCCCCCCCCCCCCCAGCAGTGCATCCGGCAGTGTGGCTACATGGGGAAGAGCTCCGGAGTCATTAGATGAGATTACATTAAAATTGACGTGTCATCGTGCAGCACAAGTAGCCTACAGTACATGGGAAAATAAGTGTGGCATCCAACCAGAGTGCAAATGTAACAGTAAAGTACAATAGTAATATACAATGTACAGGTGATTAAACTGGGCACACAATATATTAATTAGTACTATAGTATAGTGCTAATCAGATGTATGTACAGAGTTGTAGTATAGTATATAGTATATGTAGTATACGATGGTAGTAGTCATACTGGCCAGCAGCGTGGCTAGTAAGAGTAGGTAAGAGATGTACAGATGTAGATATAGTGTGTGTTGTTGTCCAGCAGGGGCGCTCTGTCCTCTGGACCTGGTGGTGTTGTTGTCCAGCAGGGAGACACTCTGTCCTCTGGACCTGGTGGTGTTGTTGTCCAGCAGGGAGACTCTCTGTCCTCTGGACCTGGTGGTGTTGTTGTCCAGCAGGGAGACACTCTGTCCTCTGGACCTGGTGGTGTTGTTGTCCAGCAGGGAGACACTCTGTCCTCTGGACCTGGTGGTGTTGTTGTCCAGCAGGGAGACACTCTGTACTCTGGACCTGGTGGTGTTGTTGTCCAGCAGGGAGACACTCTGTCCTCTGGACCTGGTGGTGTTGTTGTCCAGCAGGGAGACACTCTGTCCTCTAGACCTGGTGGTGTTGTTGTCCAGCAGGGAGACACTCTGTCCTCTAGACCTGGTGGTGTTGTTGTCCAGCAGGGAGACACTCTGTCCTCTGGACCTGGTGGTGTTGTTGTCCAGCAGGGAGCACTCTGTCCTCTGGACCTGGTGGTGTTGTTGTCCAGCAGGGAGACACTCTGTCCTCTGGACCTGGTGGTGTTGTTGTTCAGCAGGGAGACTCTCTGTCCTCTGGACCTGGTGGTGTTGTTGTCCAGCAGGGAGACACTCTGTCCTCTGGACCTGGTGGTGTTGTTGTCCAGCAGGGAGACACTCTGTCCTCTGGACCTGGTGGTGTTGTTGTCCAGCAGGGAGACACTCTGTCCTCTAGACCTGGTGGTGTTGTTGTCCAGCAGGGGGCACTCTGTCCTCTGCACCTGGTGGTGTTGTTGTCCAGCAAGGAGACACTCTGTCCTCTGGACCTGGTGGTGTTGTTGTCCAGCAGGGGGCACTCTGTCCTCTGGACCTGGTGGTGTTGTTGTCCAGCAGGGAGACTCTCTGTCCTCTGGACCTGGTGGTGTTGTTGTCCAGCAGGGAGACACTCTGTCCTCTAGACCTGGTGGTGTTGTTGTCCAGCAGGGAGACACTCTGTCCTCTAGACCTGGTGGTGTTGTTGTCCAGCAGGGAGACATTCTGTCCTCTGGACCTGGTGGTGTTGTTGTCCAGCAGGGAGACACTCTGTCCTCTGGACCTGGTGGTGTTGTTGTCCAGCAGGGAGACACTCTGTCCTCTGGACCTGGTGGTGTTGTTGTCCAGCAGTAACTCACGATATGATACTGATAACAATAATATCACAATACACAATATCTGCGATAATCGATATATTGCAAGAAATTTCATCTACGATACTAGGATACATCATGATTATGTGTAAGTAGAAAGCTTTATTGTCATTGCACAATACAGTAGCCTACAACGAAATGTGTTAACTGAAGAAGAAAAAGTACCCATACCAAAGGCAAAAAGCAGGAATTATGTATTTATTCACAGAATTGACAGATTCTTTAGTGTGTATCACAAACTGTGGCCAATTGTACCTGAAACAATGTACAACAAATTATAATGCCTCTTTAACACACGGACCACAACTTGATATTATTATTCATTATTAATTATGTCCCCAATGGAAAACATTGTCACCATCTGCAATAAGAATATATATGTATACATCATCTGTTTTATCTAATAAGATCACATCTGTTCACCTCACTCTATAATTTGTATTGCAGTTAAATGGGGTTATCAAGCCCAAATTATTATAAAAAAATTCGTACAAAAAGTATATTGATACTTGGCATCACTGTATCGATATAATATCTGCACAAAAAATCTTGCGATATATTGCTGTATTGATTACTCTACTATTGATTATGGAAGCCGTTGAGCCTACGCAGCCCAAGGCTGGGTGCTTCCACCCTGCCTTGTAAAGCGTGTTGATTCTATAATAGAAAAGCGCTGTATAAACACAAGGCTCATTCATTCAGCACAGCAAACGTGTAAAAAGTGGTATTATTACATCTGTATGCACGGTGATATGAAGGCTTTTATCACCATATAGGGTATTCTTCATTCAGGTTGGCTGTGAACACTGCGTTCAGAATACATAATACTACGGGGGGGCGGCTGGGTAGCGCAGCGGACTAAGCATCTGCCTACCATCACAGAGACACTGGTATCGAATCCAGCTGTCAGCGGTACCTCCGGCTTGGTCGGTCGTCCATACTAACCAATTGGCAGTGTTAGCGGGTGGGAAGCCGGCGGGGTGTGTGTCCTGGTCGTTGTAAACAGCGACTCCTACAGGTCGGTCGGGGCGCCTGATCAGCGAGGGAGGGAACTGGGGGAAGCAGTGTGAGCCTCCCACGCGCTACGCTCACCCAGTGAGAGTCCTCGCTGTCAGGTGAAAAGAAGCGGCTGGCTGACTCTGCATGTATCGGAAGGGGACATGTGATAGTATCTATCAACCCTCCCTAGATCGGCAAGTGGGGGGCAAATGCGCGCAACGACCAGGAAGGGGAGGGGGGAATTGGCATAACGGCAAAAATTGGGATGGGAGAAAAATACAGAAAAAAGGAGGAGAAAAAGTAGATACAAAATAAAAGAATACATAATACTACATAATATATTTCAAAACAAACATACATAAAGGAAACACACGCAGAACCTTCCTGGTGTGAAATTCGGTGCGTAAAGTATTGGAACATACCGTACACATGTATGTGCATTATGCTCTAGCCTTTTGTCTGTGTTTAGTTTCTATGACGAACTGATTCTCCGGGCAATGGGTTTGTTGTATTGTAGATGTGAGCTATTTTATGCAAATGCATGTAAATGAGAGCTTTTTTTAGCTTTTTTTTATTTAGGTAATCAATAAGACTATATACATTAATATACAGAAATATGTAGTAAAATGTACAGTAATAAGTGTAAAAATTGTAAAGTGTAAAGTGACCAGGAATATTATGCCATACTGTACTCGGATTGGACTGGAAACAGGGATCACAGGTGCACTCCTCCTCCTCCCCAGATCCAAAGCCAGTTCCTTGGTCTTTGTCACATTTAGCTGGAGGTGGTTCTTATCGCACCATGTGACGAAGTCCGCCACCAGTGCCCGGTATTCCTCCTCATCACCATCCTTTATACATCCCACTATCGCAGAGTCATCAGAAAACTTCTGAAGGTGGCAGGACTCTGACCGATAGTGGAAGTCGTTGGTGTAGACGGTGAAGAGGAAGGGAGAGAGGACTGTCCCCTGTGGGACCCCGGTGTTGCTGACCAGTCTGTCTGACACACAGCCTTGTAGGCGCACATACTGCAGTCTGCCCGTCAGATGGTCAACAACCCCACATCGCCTTGCCTTTCCACATTATAAGTGTGGAAAGGCAAAAGTGCCCTTTTCATGTTGTCAGAAATCTATTTCAATCTCGTTCATAGATTTGAATGACAAAAATCTATTACAATCTTTTCAGGAGGTTTTACTGTCGGTTCTCTGCTCATTTTATGCCCTTCTATATTTATGCCAGTTTTATGCTCATTTTATGCCTCATCATGTCTATTTTATGTCCTTTTGTGTCTGCATTACTCAGTGTGAAGCACTTTGGGCTGCAATTCCTGTATGAAAGGTGCTATAGAAATAAAGTTTATTATTATTATTATTAATGCGGCTATTCGATTCACACTTACTAAGTGATGTGAAATGGGAACCAGCATGTTGTGTTCTTCAAGGTCATCACTGTCGGACAGCGTAGGAACGATGTATTTCTTCCACTCCTTGGATAGTGTTCAGATACTGAAATATTCTGATAAATACTACATGCCGAAGTACTTACTGTACAGTATACAGTATAGCAACACAAATATAAAATACACGGCATCTTTCAAAATCAGTTGAATGGAAAAATAAAAGCGCTTTGATCTGCATGGTGCTGGCGAGGTTATAGAAGCGCTCGGTCGCTTTCTCTGTTCTCAGCCCAGAGTCCTCGTACAAAATATTCCATGTTGCATCAGAAAGCGCTCGCTTGTGCAAACGTTGTTTGTGTTGGCATGGCGACTCGGTGTCCGTCGTTACATTGGTCAACTTTGATGCAATGAGGGCTGCTGATGCAGGCGTGCACTTCAATGGTACAACTTTTATATAAATATATATATATTTTTAAACACTTCTAGAAGCAAAATAGTCAGAACAACAAGCAGAACAACATGCAGAACAACAAGCAGAACAACAAGCAGAACAACAAGCAGAACAACAAGCAGAACAACAAGCAGAACAACAAGCAGAACAACAAGCAGAACTACAGGCAGAACAACAGGCAGAACAACAGGCAGAACAACAAGCAGAACAACAAGCAGAACTACAGGCAGAACAACAGGCAGAACAACAGGCAGAATATAAGGACCGACTTTAGTTCATCTGACTCCGGTTGTTTATTTCGTCGCAGTAGTTCTGAAACTAGTTCTGAAAGTCATCTGCTCATTGAAATGTGTCTGTTAGAATAAAGACGGCGGCGAAGTGAATAAAGGCAAGATTGGTTTGTTGACATCCGGCCATCTTGTATTTCCATATTCCGTTTACCTACCAATCGTTTAAAAAGAAGAAGAAGAAGAAAAAAGCACAAACATAGCGGTTGTTTCATTTGGGTGTAGAACGGCATGCCTCGTTAACTCTGAGCCTCTGTGGCCCATTTTGAGTTTGTCTCCGATGCCTTCGCCTTCGTCTTCGTCTTTGAGGCCACCATCACAAGCCAGTCCTCGTAAACATTGGCAGTGACACGGACTCTTTGAACGGCGTGAGGGACACATTTGGTTAGTTACCCGCATGCTAATTATCTGGAGAGTGTCTCGGTAATTGCTCTGATTGACACATCTAAAGAGGCACTTGAAAGATTATGGATCCTGACTGTCGCTTTGAAGGTCTCAGGGTATTTATTGAGGGGTATTTATTACGCAAGCCCTCCCTCGCATCTCCAATAGGAAAACACACATGCACACACACACACGCGCACACACACACACACATATTGTGACCGATGGTCTCCCTTTGTAATCTCTGTTCAGATTTAAAAAAAAAAAATTCGAGTATGAAAGTACAGGATGTAAGCTTTCAAAGGACGTGTCATACATTGAGAATATTTGAAGAAGATGTGCTTATTTGAATCTAGTTGAACCTCGAGTCTCAGAGCAGAGAAAAACAGAGAAAATCCAATCTAAAGTTTGGCTCCATTTTTGTGTCACAAGCTGCCTTGTTTAAACAAAGGTTTTTACTATTTAGAGATACTCTAACTGTTAGCTGTTACAGTAAATTATGTTCTTACATATTCAAACTATGATAAAAAGAAAGTGATTTTCCAGACTTTTTTATTCATTTTTTCAACAACATAGACAATACAGTTCAATACACATACAAATTTATAAAGACATAGTATCAAAAAAAAATACAAAAATAAGAAAAGAAAAAAGGGTGACATGGGTCCTTTCTATATTTACATTGTTTATTTACATTTCCATTTGTTTTCCTGTTTCCTTTTCACTCTTCTGTGATGTCGTTCTCTTTCTCCCTATATTCCTCCCACTTTTCACATTTTGTCTCAAATTTCTTCCAGACTTTTTTTTAATCCCCAATTGAATCGTTATGCCAATTCCCTTCCTGGTCTTTGCATGCATTGCCCCACTGTCAGTCTGGGGAGGATGTAGAACTACCACATGCCTACTCCGATACATGTGGAGTCGCCAGTTTCACTGGGAGGTTCACACTATCTCCCCCAGATCCCCTCCCTGCTGAACAGGCGCCCCGACCGACCAGTAGGAGTCGCTGTTTGGAACAACCAGGACACATACCCCGCCTGCTAACACTGCCAATTGTGTTAGTAGGGACGACTGACCTAGACGGAGGTACCGCTGACATTGGATTTGATCCCAGAGTCTCTGCGGTGGTAGGCAAGTGTTCAGACATCTCCACTACCCAGTCAAAGTCTGAGTCAAAGTCCGAGTCACCAAAGAAGAGCCTGAGTCGAGACCCAGTTAAGTCCCCATTACCCCTAGTCCAAGTCCGAGTCCAAGTCATCAAGGTTGAGTCACCTCCACTCTGGCAGTCAAAGAGCTGACGTACAAATGAAAAAAGGTCTACATTAAACATAAATGACACAGCGGTAACCGTTTCAAAGGGAGTTTATTTACTTTGTGACACAATAGCCAAACAAATGCACTCGCCATCAATATCATATGCCAAATGATTAGGGCATATTACAAAAAAATAAATCAATTAACTAGTCCGAGTCCTCGTCTGCACCTTCCGAGTCCGAATGCAGTCAATGCTCGAGTCCCAAGTCCAAGTCCGAGTCATCAGTGCTCAAGTCCAAGTCGAGTCACAAGTCCTGAAAATCTGTCCAGAACTCGAGTCCTACAACACTGCCATGCAGACGCACAGAGGAAGGAGAAACCCTTGCTGTGCTGCAGCCCTTTTGTACGCCGGTGCCCTTGTTTGCACTCAGTCGCCAGGGCAACCCCCCTCCCCCGCTGGCGGGCCTGGCGCAGGGCTGGCACGGCACAATGGCACATACAGCTGGCATGGCAGGAGCCACAGAGTGTGACTTTCATTAACTCCCCCGCCTCGCTATCGCTCCCGCCTGGCTCACTCACTCACTCACTCACTGAACAGCACGTGCTCCGCCCCTCCGCCCTCCCCCCTCCCCCCTCCCCCCTCCACATGACTCCTTCTAATAGTTACAAATAATGTTGTTCCTTCAATTACTTCAGTTGGGAGTTTGCTGACGAATGATTTTTATTTTTATTTTTTTTATAAGTCCCGGTTGAGTCATCGTGATGAAGTGACAAACGTCAGATAGTGACGGAGCCGCTCCAATTAACGGCCAGCGCCGCGCCGCCGCCGCCGTCAAACACACATATTGACTTATTGTTGCCATAAATCAAAACGATTCGCCTGGTGCGGAGAGGCGTCTGTGCCGGTGTGTCGTGTGATCTGGGCAGGACGGTGTCCCCTGGTGATGTGGTGGTGTTTAACCTACTACTGTGTGAATGTAATAGTCAAAAGAAAAACATGTTTTTTTTTTTAGGGCTGTCAAAGTTAATGCTTTAATTTTTCGAGATTAATTTAAATTATTTAAAGCGTTAACACTAGCACAGCCATGGAGAAAATGTCACTAATTCCCGCCAGGAACGAGTCAGATGACCCGACAGCTTATATGAGAAATATGAGAAAAATAAACAGTGTAAACTATATAATTACCTCTGAATATAAAAATATGAGGTTTACCACAATGAAATGTAGGTTTGAGTGACGTAAAAACATATATATATATATATGTATATATTATAATTATTATATTTTTTTTTATGGAAGAGCCACACATTGACGGGCAAAGAGCCACATGCGGGTTGGCCACCCCTGCGCTAGACGCTCGCAAAGTGCTGTGACTTTCATCTGTTCCAACGGCCCATTTGTGGAATAACGTTCTAATTACATTTTCCTGAAGTCATTTAGAAATTTCAGAAACCGTGCTGCAGATAAAACGGGTACTTTTAGGAAAAGTCATTGAGTGACAGAGCTGGAGCTCGACCGAGTGACGAGGATACATTTATTGAAAATGCCTCGGGGTCATGTGACCCCTTGTCGGCTGTGCTAGTGTTAAACAAGATTCATCTAGATTAATCTATGGAGTGTTCAACGTTCTGAACTTTCAGCAGTATCTTCGCGTGTTCTTTTTTTGCATTGACTTGCATTGCATTTGAAAATCATCTGACATGAAGATGGAACACATTTTTGTTGTTAATATGATTTATATTACTGGTAGTTCATACAAGACCTTATCATCCTCTAAGCAAATTTGCACTTTAACATAGGCATGGGTTGTTTTTATTTCTGTTAGCGCTGCTGATATAAGAAAGAGGTCTTTAAAGCTGAGTCAATGTTGATGCTTTTGTTGAACATGTGTATTTCACAGGAGAGAAACTGTATTCAAAGATCAAAGAAAACTATTAATATAGTCTTTGAATCTAAATATACTTTCTTTGTGTTGATTCTACATTAATTCCATGATTTTACTCAAGTAAATATCTGTTACAAGCTTCGGTCTTAAGTAGAAAAATGCGATTAATTGCGATTCATCTAGATTAAATACAGAAAATTGTGCGATTAATTTGTAAAAAAAATCGTAATCTATTGACGGCACTCGTTTTTTTATATTCCGATAAAATTGTATCGCCTATATTTATGTATTTCTACTATGACCCTGCCCATACCTGTACCTCCCCCTCCCCCATGCTGCTACGACGCCCCCGAATTTCCCCCAAGGGGATCAATAAAGGAATATTTTATCTTATATATATATTTATTTATTAGATTTGACAGACCAGCTTTATAAGGATCCTGTTCTAACAGTGTCATGTCTCTTGTGCTTTAATAGTGTCATGTGTGTCTCTTGTCCCCTGTTCTGTTGGATGTGTATAAGTGCAGCTGTTTGCCGTATTCATGCCTTAAATTGCCCCTTGCGGGACTAATTCAGTTTTTAATTGAATTGAATTGATAAAGAGAGAGATATAAAGAAGTAGAGAGCGAGACAGAAACAGACATAAAGAGAGAGAGAGAAGTAGAGAGTGAGAGAGAAACAGACATAAAGAGAGAGACATAGAAAGTGAGACAGAAACAGACATAAAGAGAGAGATAGAGACTTAGAGAGAGAAGTAGAGAACGAGAGAGAAACAGACATAAAGAGAGAGAGAGACATAGAGAGAAAAACTGCACTTTTTTTGTACTGACCGAAGTTATTTATTAGATTTGACAGATCAGCTATATAAGGATCCTCTTCTAACAGTGTCATGTCTTTTGTGCTTTAATAGTGTCATGTATGTCGCTTGTCTCTATGTCTAAGTGCAGCTGTTTGCCGTATTCATGCCTTAAATTGCCCCTTGTGGGACTAATTCAGTTTTTTTAATTGAATTGAATTATCTGTGCGGCGCTTGGTATTGGGTAAACCTACTTGGTATGCCAGGGCATTGTCACGCGTATGTGGGGATGCAAATTGGCTTGTTAGTGGAAAACGTCTGTCAAAGTTTTGTCTACAAGATGCCTTCCTTTTGGACGGTATTTTTGGATCACACCACAAGGTTAAGAATGTGCTTAAGAGGACGTCAACTATACCTGGGGAAATACAGACCCCTACTAATATACCCTGCAATACTTCGCGTCGTCGACAAACAAGGAGCAAAGGTTCTCCTCAACTCGCCTGAAGATGCAGCCAATTCCTGTCTGAACAGGAGCAGAATAGTGTATAAATGGCCTTTTAAATCTCAGTTATGCAAGGTCACCATATAGTACAACCTTTAATAACCGAGGATTTGGGACAGAGAGACCTACGTGCTCAGAGTTTTTGAATGCTTTCCCCGACGTGTTTATATTATTGCGGACATATTGGATTTAAGATTGGAACACTCCAGAACATACTGGAACATTCACACAATGTAAAAATGACATATTGGAATAATCTAGAACATCGAAGCATTCTTTGATATATGGAGCATTCTGGAATATCAGCAATACGTGGTCATTCATTCTACCAGAAGCCCCTCGGGGGAATAATCAACAGCTATCTAGATGCAGAACCACAGAGCCATCATAGCCGGCCGGCTGAAAGATCACTCTACACAACGATCATCGCCCACCCCGGTCGGGGGAAATGCTGCATATACGTATTTAAAAATTGTTTTTTATTAATGGGAAATAATTTCACTACTTCTCCAATTAATACTTTAGATGTTTAAGCATAGCAATGCTCTTTTAAGATCTAAGTTAATGTTCTCTTCCTTTTACTTTTTTTTTTTTTTTTTTTTTTTTTTTTCATCATCCGCTCTCTCTGATTTATTGAGGCTCTCTCTTCAGTTCAATACCTTCATATTATTCATGGGTTACTATAAATTACTATAAATTACAAGTTCATATAAAATGTAAGTGATTAAGGCATGACAATTGAAGCTTATTTTTGGTCTTTATTTTTAGTTTATCTCATTTAAATTTTTATTTATTTATTTTTTACGGGTAAGTGGCCAAGCCACAGTCGACATTCTACTTATGGTAGAATTTAGAGTGTTAGATCCTATGGTATACATAGGAATGTTAAGGATAATTGGATCATTCTGGGATATCCGGTGGTGCAAGGGAGAGAGTCATACGCAAAGGTTGTGTTCATGGAACACAATCCTGTACGACTCTCGGTGGGAGGGAAGGGTAGGGGATTTTTATTTGTATATATGTATGTTTTTAAGCTCGGCTCTCAACGGGACCTCACTAGTGGGATGTATATCTATTATTGCCTCGCACTCTAGAAGCATTACCAAAAATTACAATGCAACATGTATAGACTATGGCTAGTTTGAATATAATGATATGGAACACCGGGGGAATAAATAACCAACTCAAACGCAAAAGCGTGCTCACACTGATGAAAAAAGAACATGTGGACATTGCTCTGCTAAGCGAAACACACATTCTAGGGAAAGACATAGGTAAATTAGCGGACAACATATACCATAATATCAGTCACTCCTCTATTGGTACGAGAACTCGGGGTGTAGCAATAGTCGTTAAACGTAAGTTGAATATTGTACTAAAGGGAGTATGGTCTGATGTAGAAGGTCGGATAACTATAGCTAAGATTGAACATAAGAACAGGAAAATAGCGTTGATAGCGGTATACGCCCCAAATTTGTACGAAGAAGATTTCTTCACTACACTAACCAATGCAATGTTAGACATTCCCGATTACTCATTTATAATAGGAGCGGATTTTAATGCCATCTGGAACCCAAGGATAGACAAATCTTACCTCGCCTTTTCCAGCGAACAAAAGAATTCATCGAAGGCATTAAAGGATTGGTCAAAGATTACAGGTGTAAAGGACTTATGGCGGTTACTTAATCCCACGACCCGAAAGTACTCTTGTCGATCTGCGAGACATAAGACACTATCCAGAATAGATTATGTCTTTGCATCACAGAGACTATTTGATAATTATGAAGTGGAAATGATACCCAACGCACTATCAGATCACTGTTATTTACTCCTTAAAGGTACATTTGGTATACTATCCTCCCGAGCCCCAAGATGGCGATTTAACTCGTTGCTGCTTAACAACAAGGAATTCATTACACAACTCAAAGAAGCTCTTATAGTATTCCAACGGGAGAATGCAAACTCGGTGCAAGACCCCAGAATAATATGGATGTCGGTAAAGGGAATGATCAAAGACTTCACGGATAGCTTTTCCTCCAAAATGCGCAAGAATCAAAGCACAAAACTGGATGAGCTGGAAACGCTTTACTCAACGTTATTTAATTCTCTGAAATACAACAACTCAACTCGACTAGAAAATCAAGTTAACGTACTAAAAATAGAGATCAATGCCATATACAGACAACAATCGGAAATACAAATACGCAGCACAAGACAACAGCAGTACTCCCATGGTTCCAAACCCAGCCACCTATTAGCCATGCGATTAAGAATTAATGCAACATTTGCAGATATAACTACCATTAGAGCACAACAAGTACTTGTAACAGATCCTGTAAAAATAAACGATACATTCAAAGTATTCTACTCCGATTTATATAAATCAGAAATGACCTTCGATCAAAACAAAATGGACACATTTCTTAATCAAATTATTCTCCCTAAACTTTCAGAGGATGACGCTAAACAGTTAGAAATACCGATCACACTAGAGGAACTCAAGAAGGCCATAACCGCAATGAAAAGTGGTAAGGCTCCAGGAAGAGACGGTTTCCCATCAGAAATGTACCTTTCTTGTTGGGACATAATTGGCCCCTTATTACTAAATATGATCTTATACTCAGTCAAGGAGGGGAACTTCCATAAAATTGACAATATTGCACTCATAACAGTCCTCCTTAAAAAAGACAAAGACCCCAACGAGTGCGGTAGTTATAGACCTGTAAGCCTCCTCGGAACAGATATCAAACTGTACTCTAAGGTATTAGCCATCAGATTACAAAAGCATATGACGTCTTTAGTTCACCCGGACCAAACTGGCTTCATAGGAGGCCGCCTGATCACTGAGAACATAAGACGTATACTGCACGTACTTGATGCCGACAAGGAGGACACCATACCTAAGGCGATGCTGTCCCTGGATGCTATGAAGGCCTTTGACAGGCTGGAATGGTCGTATCTGTGGGCAGTGCTAGAAAGGATGGGGTTAGGAAAAGGATTCATCGATATGATTAAAGTATTATACAAAGACCCATCGGCCATGATTACAACAGGCACAATCATCTCTGAAATATTTTCGGTATCACGCTCTGCCAGACAGGGTTGTCCTCTTAGTCCCGGACTGTTCAATCTATCATTAGAGCCTTTAGCACAATATATAAGACAATCCCAATCCATAGAACCTATCGTAATCAAGGGCACACAACAAAAAATTTGTTTATATGCGGACGATGTAATATTGTTCATGAAAAACCCCAACACCACATTGCCTCATCTGCTCAAGTTGATTGAGGACTTTGGTGATTTATCGGGATTTAAGATAAATTGGCCGAAGTCGGCTTTCCTTCCACTTAACACCCCTGCAAAAAAAGATACAACCCTCCCAGGACAGATACCGATGGTAAAACATTTCAGATGCTTGGGAGTGGAAATATTCCCTACCATAAGACAAACGGTGAAGCACAACTACACAAAAATCCAAAACAAAATCAAAGACGACCTTGATAGATGGGCAAAACTTAAGAACACAGTACAAGCACGGATATCAATAGTTAAGATGGATGTACTACCTAAAATCAACTTCTTCTGTTCAATGCTACCGTTACCCCCTCCAGAGGGTTACTGGAAAAGATTACACTCCTCCACATACAAATTTATTTGGAATAACAAACCACCACGTATAAAAAGATCCACCGCACAGAGAAATAAAGCAGATGGTGGCATGGCATTTCCAGATTTTTTCCTATATTTTAAGGCATACTCATTAAGTCCATTGACAACATGGTTTGACTCCCAAGCATTAGCATCTTGGAGAAAAATAGAAGAAAACATAGTAGCCCCACATAGACTGAAGGACATAGCATACACTAAACTACCAATCAAGCACTGAACGAAAATTTGGCCCCATAATTACTCATGCGATCCGGATATGGCGTGAATCACAAAAAATAAATCCTAACCCACAAGAATGGCACAATCATACTCCCTTATTCAATAACAATGCTCTCTTAATTGGGAAACGACCTATAAGATTCCCTATATGGGAAGAGCAAGGCATACACTCATTAGGGGATGTTTTTAACAAACAGGGTTTTTGTAGTGATAAAGAAATACGCAAAAAATTTAATCTCACCAAGTCCACATGGCTTTTTCACAAACAGTTAGAGCTATGTTTGAAGTCTCACGGTGTTCCATTAGACAGACCAATTGAACACCACAGATACCACAAATTCTTCTACTCAAGAGAGACATCGAGAGGTTTTGTTTCAGAATTTTATCATCAATTACTAACGTCCTCGTATGAAACCCTCCAACTTGACTCTGTCTGGAGGAGGGATATACCAGACCTGGAAAATGACTTTGATTGGCAAGGAGCCTGGGCAAATGTCCGACTTACATCAAGGAACCCGGATCATCAACAAATCAATCTTAACTATATTCACAGGACATACTTGACTCCTATAAGACTGTGCCGAATGGGGCTCAAACAAGATTCCAAATGCACCCAATGTACAAATGGGGACGAAGGGACATTTATGCACATGTATTGGGACTGCTCACCAGTTAAGGCATTCTGGAAAGATGTGACCCAACAAATATCAAAACTCGTATCTTGGAATATACCTGTACACCCCTCGGTATTGCTGTTGAATGATGTTTTTGAGTTTGCAGTGAATCCACAGCTAAAGAGATTGGTTTTATCGGGTATCACAGTAGCCAAAAAGCTGATCGCATCACGCTGGTTTCAACCGGAAAAAATGTGCCGTAAAGTTTGGTTTCTTACATATCTCGATGTAATTTACCATGAAATATCTACAGCAAGAATTCTGGGTCTCAATGAATCCAAAATGTCAATGTGGTTAGAAGTGGTGGAGAGAATAAAAGCTAGCTTATAATGGTAGTGTCTGGTTAGGTGCGAGGGATAGTGGAGGTACTTCTCAAGGTGGGGTCCGGGAGGGGGGGGTTCGAGCTGAGCATATGTGTGTAGGTTTTTTTTTTTAGATAACAGGTATTATGGGTATATCTTATATAAAACAACTAACCAAAAGGTGATCTCATTGGATGTGCCCTGACAATTAATGCTTGTATATCTTATCGTGTGTTGTCATGTTTGTTTATATGTTTGTTTAAAAAATAATAAAAAAATAAAATACAAAAAGAGGACGTCAGCTTGAAATGGATTTTCTAAAAAATAAAAAAAAATAAGACAATTTAGCCTCAGTTTGAAGAAAAGAGCTTTCTCTCCTTTCCGCATGCGGGCAGATTTGCATAATTGTCCCATAATGCCCGAATTAGCATCTGTAAATCTTAATTTGATAATGCATCTCCTCCTTGAGGTGGCGCGATGGAATTGGATTACGGTCTCCTTGGATCTCATTAGTGTTGTTTGACAAAGGTCCTTTTCATAACACAGCGATGTCATCAGCCGAATTCTCCCAACGGAATTAATTCCGTTTTGCAGTCGCCTGTGTTGGTCTGGAGACACCCGGTTAATTCCACCCCCCCGCCCCCCGGCCCCCTCCAGCCCTCCTTATTTTCTCCTTCAGTGAGCTAAGTCTCTCTCTCCTCCTCAAAACACTTCACCAAACTACATCTCCTTCCATAGTTCGCCATTTTGCCATGTTGTCGACTCTTTATCGCTGTCGTTTATCTGCCAGTTTTTCAGGCCTCTCCACCTGAAGAGGAGTGAAAGGGGCCCTCTCCTATTATACAGAAACCTTGTGTCATTGTAGCCCACCCGTACCCGCACTCGATACGTTTAACCCTTCCACTGCCACACTACAGAAGGTTAACCTTTCACTACCACACTACCGTATGTAGAATCAAGAATCAAGAGGTTTATTTGTCACATACATACCAGGGCATACAGTGAAATGCGGGTGGTCATGCCCGCATCAATTGTGCAATAATACAATAATAAAATAGACATAGAAAAAAATAACAGGTAAGACATAAGATGTGCATGATAAATACCTGAGGGCACTATGTACACTACTATACAATATACAATTTCAACTCTGTCATTATTATACTTAATGTATCTAAACTATATTATACAAGACTGTGGTAGTATTATAGTACTAGTGTGGTATAGTGAAAGGGTTAACCCTTTGTCGTGTGGCAGTGAAAGGGTTAACATTCTGTATTGTCACAGTGAAAGGGTTAACCATTAAGCTAGTGTGGTAGTGAAAGGGTTAATCCATAGTCAGATCTGATAGTTTTTATTCTTTTTCCTAATATGAAATCGTGTATCGGCGCATCTCGTGTCTAAGGTTACGCCGACGACAGAGCCTTGTTCGCCCTTCTGATCTCATCTCTC
Source organism: Notolepis coatsorum (assembly GCF_963971535.1). NCBI lineage: Eukaryota > Metazoa > Chordata > Actinopteri > Aulopiformes > Paralepididae > Notolepis > Notolepis coatsorum. The sequence goes on along the minus strand of NC_140166.1, from coordinate 136,189,966 downwards.
GCCTTTTCCCCTTTTCCAGGAAACCAGGATCAACTGCATCCGCATCGCTCGCAAAGGTAACTCAACACAAAGTGATGTTTTGTATATCCACAACACAATCTCGTCAACCTTGAACGAAGTGTGTTAGCCTTGCTCTCTTATTGTACATAAATGAGAGTTTTTTTTTTAACTTAGTTACTTACTTACAGATTCAGATAGCTTTATTGTTGCATCTTTGTCATATTTCCCCATACAAAAAAGAGCAAGATTATTGGGTCTTGCCCCCCTCGACCTACAGCATGTCAATAAAATACACAATAGAACAATACAATACACAAAAACACAATAAAAACCAGCATAATAATGATGAAAAACGGGACAGTGCCGAGTGTGGTTAATGTAAAAAGTGCAACAGTCGAATAAAATCAACGTAAAGTACTTAAAATACGTAAAATACATAAATATATACAATAAAATCTGAAGTGTTCATGATGGCTTGATGAAAGTATGATTCTTTATTTTTACTTAGTTACCCAACTCATTACTGTATTTGAAGTTCACTTGCCCGTAAGCTGATGTGAATCTTGATCATTGAAATTGAGAGTATAGGCAGGGGTGTAAAAAGTACCCAGAAATTATACCTAAGTGAAAGTATGGGTACCGTCTCAAAATCGTACGCAAGTAAAAGTCAGAGTATCTGGCTAAAAACACACTTGAGTAAAAGTAAAAAAGTTTCTACTTTTAAATGTACTTAAGTACTAAAAAGTAAAAGTAAAAACTTTTTTTTATTCCGGGGCAATGAAATGTTCCGTTTCGTCCTCTTCATCACTCGTACTATCGTTTGTGGCCATCTTCTTTATTTTTTTTTTTCTACTTTTTCGCCCCATTTTCTATTTTTCTCCCATCCCAATTTCGTATTGTCCAATTCTACCCTCCCCTGTCTCTAACGTTGTTAGACCATGCCTCCCACTGGTCGGCTGCAATGTGGACCAAGCCTTGCATCACATGTCCCCTCCGGTACACAAGGAAGCAGCCGTTGCATCTTTTTCACCTGCGCAGCGCGATCTCTCAGTGGCGAGGAGTAACGCGTGGGAGGCTCACGCTGCCCCCGATACTTCCTGATTCTGCTGTACAGTCGGACCAACCGACCTGTAGGAGTCGCTGTCCACCACGTCCAATCCCCACCCACCGGCTTTCCCACCCCCTAATACTGCCAATTGTATTAGTATGAACAACCAGCCAAGCCGGAAGCAACGGCGAGAGCTGGGCTCGAACCCAGCATATCCTGCGTTAGTGGCGAGCGCCTTGCCCACTGCACCACTTAGCCGCCCTGTTTGTGGCCATCTTCTGTAGCTTGTCACTCTGACTGTATTCTTCTGATAGCAGGTGTTTAATCAAAGTTCCCCGCTTTCTAGTCTTGCACAAGGACCAATCAGCATGGGTATGGGCGGGTTCATTTTCCATTGATGAGGATATGATTGGCTGTTTTTAAATAAAGTGCGGCCGCAGGATTAATATCCTTGATGTTAGTTCGGCCAGAGAAACAAATATACTAATTAAAATAGTTGGACCTGCAAGATTTGTACTTTGTACTTTGTAGGTCTGCATTTTAAATGTAAGGAGTAAAAAGTATGTTTTTTTTCCTCTGAAATGTAATTGATTGTAAAAAAAAATTTAAACAGTACTTAAGTATTGTAACAAAGTACAAATAATCAAGTACTTTACACCCCTGAGTATAGGTTATGGGGCTTTTGAGGAAATAAAACAAAATACTACAATTAAGGAGAAAAAAACCCAACTCGTGTTCATCTGACTTCGTCACCGTAGTCTTAGTGTTTTGAAACGCCCAGAAGCGAGCTAGTCATCTGCTCGTTACTTGGAACGCGTCCGTTGTGATCAGAGAGAATAAAGACGGCAGCGAAGTGAATAAAGGCAGATGGTTTGTTGACATCATGCCATCTTTTATTTTCGTCTTCCATTTACCCACCCATTCCACAAAGAAAAAAAGTGTGAATGTAGCGGTTGTTTCATTTGGGTGTAGATTATAACAGCATGCCTCGTTAATTCTGAGCCCGTTTGAGTATTTTCTTTTATATAATAATAATAATAATAATAATAATAATAATAATAATAATAATAATAATAATAATAATAATAATAATAATAATAATAATAATAATAATAATAATAATAATAATAATAATAATAATAATAATAATATAACAAATCTCAAGGCGCTACAGTGTAGAAGAACATAAGAAATAGTAAGAGAGTAGAGAGTAGAGCAGGGCTATTCAACTGGCGGCCCGCGGGCCAGATCCGGCCCGCGGGATGATTCTGACCGGCCCGCCAAAGATTACATGATAATAAAAAAAAATAAAAAAAAATAAAAAAAATATATTTTTTTTAATATTTTTTATTTTTTTTTTTTTTACTTTTTTATTTTCATGTCAACGTTAACACGCACAATTGAGCCAAAAGTCACTCAATTAATGACAGATTTCATTGATAAATTGAGGGAAAACTTTGCAAGTCGATTTGATGAATTTGACATGTCCAGAGAATTGATGCATTTTGTGAGCAACCCATTTGCCAATGTAGCTGCTATTTCCACAAAAGGACAAGAGTTCCTTGCATCACTTCACATTGATGAAGGTCTCCTGCAACTTGAAATAATTGACATGCAAGCATCATCTGCTCTGAAGCAGGCACTTGAGAATGAATCCACCACAACATTTTGGATAAAGTGTATTCATGTCAAGACATTCCCCAAAATAAGAACGCTGGCAATATCTGTGCTAACAATGTTTGGCTCAACATACACCTGTGAATCCAGTTTCTCTCACTTGAATGCCATTAAAACAAGCAACGTGCCTCCTTGACAAATGAGCATTTGCATCACTGTTTGCGGGTAGCCCTCACTTCCTATGAACCCTCTTTCTCTGCCATTGCCCAGTCAAAGAAGTGCAATTGCTCTCATTAGATGTGTGTATGTAGGCTAGGCCTGTCTGCCCCCCACCCCCCTGATGTTTGAGAGTTAAGAGTGGACAATAAGTGCTAATAAGATGCTGTGATTTGCTGTTGTTGCACAGACATGAAGCACTTTTTCATAAGCTCATCTGCACTATAAATGTGTTTTTTTGTTCAAGTGTTGATGTTAGAATGTTCAGATGCACATCATGCACTTTTGTTGTTTGTTTTTTATTTTATTTTTATATTGAAATGTTGAAGAGGAGATGTTGCAGTTGTTGCACAGTCATAAATGAAGCACTTTCTGCAGGAGATGTTGCAGATGTGGCACATAAATGAAGCACTTTTTTTGAAAAGTATACTACTTTTGCAATGTAGTTAAATAAAAGTTGTGAAAATGTGGTTGCGTGTTGTGTCAAGTGTACATATATTCATAGCACGGGGAGGCGCCGTGGCAGTCCGGCCCCTGGCCCCTTGGGTTTCTGACAATGTGGCCCCCTGAACAATTTAGTTGAATAGCCCTGGAGTAGAGAGTAGAAAGAACATAAAATAAGAAGGGCTAAACTAGTAAAAGAGTAAAAATAATGTGAAATGTGAAGGGCTAAAACTAGTAAAAGAGTAAAAGAACATAAAATAAGAAGGGCTAAAACTAGTAAAAGAGTAAAAGAACATAAAATAAGAAGGGCTAAAACTAGTAAAAGAGTAAAAGAACATAAAATAAGAAAATCAACAAAAGGCTCTAAAAAGATGTGTTTTGATGCCCTTTTTAAAAGCATTCTCGGTCTGTGGTGCTTTCAGACGGTCAGGATATACAGCACACGGGTCAGACCCAAAAATCGGCCCGCCTGGCATTTTCATCCACACCCCTAGACTGAATTCACTTATCAGTTCACTTTGGCCCCGCTGCCCCTCCTACAGTAGGTGCAGTTCAACTGGCCTGTGATAGAAATCAAGCGCACCTCGGTCTCACTGGGCGGCGATACAAACGTCCAGACTTTTCAAACGAACGCACAGAGCGTTAATCTGCACCGGCATTGTGTTTTTATTAATTAAAAATGCATCAATCTGCTTTCTTGAACCATCGGAGGAGAAGGACCCGATATTTAGTCTTCAGTTGAATGAATTTAAACTCGAGGCACGGTATTATTCGGTTGCATCCTATTTTATTTATCCAGTGAATCGTTTGCTAATTCGTCATATACATACTCTGAAATCAAATCCGTGGAAATTATTAGCTTTGCGAGAGATAAGCGAAAGCCACGGAGACGCTGAGGTGAGAGGTTTTCTATGTGAACAGAAGTGCATTTACAAGGTCATCTCTTTTGTTTTATTTGTCACATGTCGTGTATGTGTGACATGTGCCAAATGCAGTCAATGCTCGAGTCCCAAGTCCGAGTCTGAGTCATCGGTGCTCAAGTCCAATTCGAGTCACGAGTCCTGAAAATCAGTCAGTACTACAACACTGGTGTGAGTGAACGGGTGAATGATTGTAAAGCACTTTGGATAAAAGCTGCTATATATATATGCACCATTTACCATCATATACATTGTTGATCACATCATCGACACGTTATCCGCCTTCCATCTTACCGCTGCGTCGCCGGGCAGACGGCATGAATATTTTAGGCAACCAACTTGTGTTTAGCGTTTCTCTGATTGGCCACTACGCCCATGTGACCGCGGCAGCGCGAGAGAGCTGCAGCGCGGAAATAGGCTGTCTATTGCCATTCTCTAAGACAAACTCTAACCTTAACCAGCTCCTTAACAGCGCCTAAACTTAACCCTTCTAACCTTAACCAACTCCGAAACAATGCTTAAAGTTAACATGCCTAAACTTAACCGGCGAAAGAATGCACGTAAAAAAAAAAATTGAAGGGAATCGAACTGGTCACCAACAAACCGCAGGATCCACAGCAAGGCGGCACTACCAGTTGAGCTAGTTGTCGATGTTAAAAGAGGGGGGATTACTGCTACATAATGCTGCCGCGACAGAGCTCCGCGCGCTCTGCTGCTGCCGCGGGGGCGTGGCTAGACACAAGTTGGTTGCCTTTAATATTTAGGCGGGCAGACGAGACCCAATAAGAGATAGTTTCCCCGCGGCTGTTTAGCCACAAACCTCAAGGAAAAGGCCAACAGGCGGCGCAGGATTAGAGGTCTTTCATCCATCCAGCCTGTCGGAGGCCAGCTGCCGGGTCGTATCAAAGGCAGAGTCGGTCCCACTAGACCTACATCTGAGGACCTTGACCTACGCCGGGTCCACGAGGGCCCTCCACATCAAAACATCCAGATGGAGGTACCTGAGAGAGGGGGGGGGGGGGGGGAGGGAGAGAGAGAGAGGGGGGGAGGGAGACAGAGAGGAGAGAGGGGAGAGAGAGAGATGATGGAGAGAGGGAGAGGAGAGAGAGAGATAGAGAGAGAGAGATAGGAGAGAGATAGGAGAGAGGCAGGGGTAGGAGAGAGAGAGAGATGGAGGGAGAGGATAGAGAGAGTGAGATGGAGGGAGAGGAGAGAGAGAGAGAGGAGAGATGGAGGGAGAGGAGCGAGAGAGAGAGAGAGAGAGCCTCATACCCCTTGCCTCCTCAGCTACAGCGACTCAAAGGGATCAGACATGAAAAGGGCAGGAAATTGACTCTGAGTCCCGCTGGCAGGAGAACCCCCCCCCCCCCCCCCCTCTCTGCCCCCCACCTCTCTGCCACAGTGCACTGATGTCAGATCAGTAAATAGAAGTCATGTATTTATAGTTATCACAGCAGCGCTGCAGTAAGCACAGCCGCACAGGTAAATTGACTTGGCGGGGCGTCGTTTCCTCTGGTGGACACACACAGACAGAGACACACACACACACACACACACACACACACACACACACACACACACACACACACACACACACACACACACACACACACACACATACACACACACACACACACACACACACACACACACACACACACACACACACACACACACACACACACACACACACACACACACACACACACACAGACTGTGCTTACTTTTGTTAATATTTATAGTTTTAAGAGTTTTGTTTGTACCAACGGTTGGTGCATTTAATGTGTATGACCGTCAGTCACTCATAGACATTGGATTACGGGGAAACTTACCAACTGGATTACTCTCTGGATCAGCTCGCCGAACAACAACAATGGCCTGTGGAGATCTTGAGGACAATGGGACCAGACCTTGGCCCACGTAACCAAGGATCCAGGCGACGAGGAAGGAGAGCCGGCGTCCGAAACAGACTGCGAGCCAGGCAACACCGAACGCCACTACCCAGCATATTGCTAGCCAATGGCAATGTACAATCAATAGACAATAAAAGAGCAAGGATTCAATTCCAAAGAGACTGTAACGTTCTCTGCTTCACCGAGACGTGGTTGACGCCGGACGTCCCAGACCACGCCATTCAACCAGCCGATCACTTCTTCATCCACCGCAAGGATCGTACAGCAGAATCCGGCAAACAGCGAGGAGGTGGAATAGCCTTCATGTTGAACAACAATTGGAGCGATCCAGGCAACGTGAAGGAGCTTTCAAACCACTGCTCCCCCAACCTGGAGTATATATCCATCAAGTGTCTGCCTTTCTTTCTCCCGAGAGAGTTAACGTCGATCATCTTGGACCACAACTAAACACAGGCGACGCGCTGACCAAACTACACAACGAGGTAAATAAACTCCAGGCAGCGAATGTTGCCGCTGCCATTGTGGTTGTGGGTGATTTCAATAGCGCCAATCTGAGAAGAGTATTGCCGGACTTCTACCAGCATGTGACTTGTAACACCAGAGGCGGTAAAATTTTAGACCATTGTTACTCGCAATTTAAATGTGGTTACAAATCTCATTCTGCCAGTGGTTTCGGCAAATCTGATCATAACGCTTTCTTCCTCCTCCCAAAATTTAAACAAAGTATCAAGCGCACCCCGGTAGTCTCGCGAGAGGTGCAGAAATGGTCTGTGGGATCAGAGGAAACGCTACAGGCTGCACTAGAATGTACAGACTGGAGTGTGTTCCACGATAACACAGATAACATTAATGACTACACAGAGACAGTGCTGGACTTCGTTTGTACTTTGGTGGAAGAAACAATCCCCACTACCACAATTAGAGTCTACCCAAACCAAAAACCCTGGGTAGACAAATCCGTCCGTGAGGCTCTGAAGGCACGCACCTCATCCTACAACGCCGGGCTTGTGGCAGGCAACATGAATGACCACAAGGGGCGATATGCAACGTGAGAAGGGCAGTGAAAGAAGAAAAGAGGCGCTACAGGGATAAAATTGAACTTCAATATGAACAGGCTGACTCTAGACCTATGTGGCAGGGCCTCAGAACGATGACAGATTACAAAGGCACCTCCCTCAAACTGAACAGTGACATCTCCTTAGCAAATGATCTCAATACCTTCTATGCGAGGTTTGAGGCTGGGAATAACAGCACCAGCCTACAATCCACTGCAATGGAGGGGGGGGGGCTGCTGAGGGAGACTCAGTGTTCAGGGTAACAGAACATGAGGTGAGGAGGACCTTTAAGAAAGTGAATATCAGGAAGGCAGCAGGACCGGACGGTATCCCCGGCCGTGTCCTAAAAGTCTGTGCCGACCAACTGGCCCCGGTATTCACTAACATATTTAACCTGTCCTTGGAACAGGCTGTCATCCCCACCTGTCTGAAGAAGTCCACTATTATCCCTGTACCCAAAAAATCCAAGCCTGCTTGCCTCAACGACTACCGCCCTGTAGCTCTCACCTCCATAGCCATGAAGTGCTTTGAGAAGCTAGTAAAGGGCTACATCTGCTCCTCCCTCCCCATCAACCTGGACCCCCTGTAATTTGCATACCACCCCAACAGGTCCACGGAGGACGCCATAGCCCATGTGCTGCACACAGCAGCATCACACCTGGACAAGAGGAAGGGGAACTATGTGAGAATGCTGTTCATCGACTACAGCTCAGCATTCAATACCATAGTCCCCTCCAAACTCATAGCCAAGCTTAGGGACCTGGGCCCTCATTCATCAACCCGACTTACGCACAGATTTGTGCTTAACCTGTGCGTACGACCATTTTTAAGCAAAGAGTGGGATTCATCAATTTCAACTTGAACTTGACTCCGTGCTTATGTGTACGCACAGCTCGGAGCACACTTAGCTGACGCCCAGTGGTAGAAAATCGCTACTACGGCATAAGCGCTCCTCAGTTCTGCATTAGTTTCAAGGCGGAAATAAGCTTCCGTGCATTAGTGTTCAACTTCTGTATGACCCGTAATTCATTATAGTTCATTATAAAATAGCGACAGTAGTGTAATTATAACGGGCTCACACGCGAACAAGAGGTTGGCCTGCTTGTTTGGCACGGGGGGGCAGACGCAAAACACCAACCTCCAAACGCGATTAAATATTGTTTCAAATAAAAAGCGAATTATTTTGTGTTTCATGTTTCCAAATAAGATTGGTCACGAAATGCTTTCTACTTCAATTTGTTGGTTAGAATAGATGACCTCCGTTGAAACTTCACTGAGACTAACAGTCTATTTGTGAGCTCCCGCTCAGATGTGATAATAATAACAATCATAATAATAGCTTCATTTTATATAGCGCCTTTCAAGAGACAAATGCAGTTATGTGAATAGAAAGGGATTCCACTAAGTCAATGTTGCGATGCGCATTTGCCTGATACATGTTGTTGCTGCATGCCGGGAGGAAGGCGATGCTGAATGTTTTCAATTCATTAAATAAAACGGATACTTTTTGCAAGGGTTTACTGACTGTCATACAAATAATCAACCAACTACATACTGTAACTTTTCAGTGCACGTTCTTATTTACATTGTGACAACAGCCTTGTGAGTTCCCGCAATGACCCGCACACAGACATGATGGAATTCAAGTTCAAGTTTGTATTGATCACATATAGGCAGGCTACACATGGCGTATCGCTACATCATTGGCAGTGAGATTCATTGTTCTTGTATATGCTCTCGTATTATTGTTTATATAGGCTACCCAATACTGACATCAAAATAGATTGTATGACTCTAGAAATCATATGCAGCAGGTAGAAAATTGACGGAAAATCCGTCGCGATTTGGAATAAAATTGAGGAGAACTTTAATCCCTGGGTATTAATCAAACAAAACGGGAAAAGGCAGTCATATTCCAGCATGGTCTTTATTAGTGTTTGCGCTGCCCAGGCAGCAATGGTTAATAGATATCATATCCGACATCTACGTGTACACGTCTGTCAGCCTGTCACATAACACGCTTCCCTCGGCTTAGTCCATTTTTCCACATTTCATGGGGGTGCCCATTACCGTATATGGTTAATCGGGGCGGTTCTGGTATGCAAATACTTAAAACAGTGCACAAGCTCAAACGTAGGATCAAAGTCATATTTATCAAGAAAGGTGTGCGTAGAACCTGCGTACGCACGTGTGGTGAATCCCGTTTTTTTTGTGCATGCACTGATTCTAAATTCTGTGCTTACGTGTGGAAATAAAACATTTTCTACGCCACGTTGATGAATGAGGGCCCTGGGCTTGAACTATGACCTCTGCCAGTGGGTCTTGGACACAGAGAGACACACACAGACAGAGAGACACACACACAGAGACACACACAGAGACACACACACACAGAGAGAGAGAGACACACACACACACACACACACACACACACACACACACACACACACACACACACACACACACACACACACACACACAGAGACAGAGACACACACACACACACCGAGAGACACACAGAGACAGAGACACACACAGACAGAGACAGAGACACACACACACACAGAGACACACACACACACACACACACACACACAGATAGACACACACACACACACACACACACACACACACACACACACACACACACACACACACACACACACACACACACACACACACACACACACACAGAGACAGATACACACACAGACAGAGACACACACACATACAGAGACACACACACAGAGACAGATACACACACACACAGACAGAGACACAAACACACACACACACACACACACAGACAGACAGAGACACACACACACAGCAACAGAGAGAGAGACACACACACACACACAGAGAGAGACACACACAGACAGAGAGACACACACACAGAGACACACACAGAGACACACACACAGATACAGAGACACACACACACACAGAGACAGAGACACACGCACACACACACACACACATACATACAGAGACACACACACACACACAGAGACAGAGACACACACACACACAGAGACAGAGACACACACACAGAGACAGAGACACACACACACAGAGACAGAGACACACACACACACACACACATAGAGACAGACACAGACACACACACACACAAAGACACACACAGAGACCGACAGAGACACACACAGAGACACACACACACACACACAGAGACAGACACACACAGATACACACACACACACACACACACACACACACAGACACACACACACATAGACAGACACACACACAGAGACACACATACACAGACAGACAGAGACACAGACACACACACACACACACACACACACACACACACACACACACACACACACACACACACACACACACAGACAGAGAGACACACACACACAGACACAGAGACAGACAGAGAAACACACACATAGAGACACACACAGAGACACACACAGTCAGAGACACACACAGAGAAAGACAGAGACACACACAGTCAGAGACACACACACAGAGAAAGACAGAGACACACACAGAGACAGACAGAGACACACACAGACAAATAAACATGTAATAAACATAAACACACAAACACAGATAGACAGACAGACAGACAGACAGACAGACACACAGATAAAGACACACACACACACACCCAGACAGACACACACACATACACAGAAAGACACACACACACACACACACACACACACACACACACACACACACACACACACACACACACACACACACACACACACACACACACACACACACACACACACACACCCTGTTGGACCCCGATTAATTACACGTCCTCACATTGACGAGCCTCTCTGGAAAGAAAAAAATAATTGGCATTCCAACACGGATATCAAAATCAATTAACACGTCTCCGAGAATCCCTCAGGATCCGATCCGTCTGCGTTAAACCGACGCGGGAAAAAAGAAAAAGAGAAACGTTATACCGTACGTGTGTAATGTATTAAAATGACAGAAATCTCTCCAGGAACGACTTTCCAATTTCAAGGTAGGGAAGGTCAGAGGTTACCTGTGATCTCTGCGCTCCCTCTACTGTGGACGCGGCGGGGGGCGGGGGGGGGGGGGCCCTTGCCGGAGCCTATATACTCTTATCGGGGGGTGGGGGAGCCCATCACTGGCAAAGTGGAGGCAAATGATTCTGGCTCGGATAACAAAGCGGGGAGATTACATTTCAACTTCCAGGTGACAGTTTAATTAAAGGATCCCCTGGCACGGCCAACACAACAATACACTTCCTCTAAGTGCCAATTTCCACCGGCGGGGCGCTCGGTGCTCGGCGCCCGGCCCGGGGACTCATGTGGAAATCTTATTTCATGCTCACCTCGTGGGCTTAATAGAAATTCTCGGGGGGGGGGGGGCTAAACACGGCGTGGAGCATCGTATCTGTCCAAAATGTCAGGAGGGACTGAAATTGATCCCCCCCCCCCCCCTACCTTTACCTTCTCCTCATCTACGTCCTTAACATGTAAAAATGAACTCCCGTATTTCAGTTTATAGATTAAATTTGAAACGGAGTTACGGTACGAACGGCCGGCCTGCGCTGTTTCGATGAGGCGCGCTGAGGAGTCGGACTGAATTGGTTTGTTATTTTCAGTATCTCTGGTGCCCGGGATTGAAACCACTTGGGAGGAGGGAGGAGGGGGGGGACTTCCACATCTTTGGATCTACAGTCGGACTGTCAGGCTGAATCCTTCCTGCCGGATACGGCCCGGTCTGTAAACAGAACTGCGAGTCGCAGACACGGAATATTAACCCTTTTCCCCGCTAACTGTCTGTAGTGGGGTAGTGAAAGGTTAACCTTATGTAGTGTGGCAGTGAAAGGGTTAGCCTGTGGTGTGGTAGTGAAAGGGTTAAACGTCTGTAGTGTGGTAGTGAAATTGTTAACTGTCTCTAGTGTGGTAGTGAAAGGGTTTACCTTCAGTAGTGAGGTAGTGAAAGGGTTAACCGTCTGTAGTGTGGTAGTGAAAGGGTTTACCTTCAGTAGTGAGGTAGTGAAAGGGTTAACCGTCTGTAGTGTGGTAGTGAAAGGGCTAACCGTCTGTAGTGTGGTAGTGAAAGGGTTAACCTGCTGTTGTGTGGCAGTGAAAGGGTTAGCCGTCTGTGTATTGTTGCAGTGAAAGGGTTAACCGTTTGGTAGTGCGGCAGTGAAAGGGTTAAAGAGGGATCGGAACTCAAAAAGCGAACACTGGGAATTATTCTGCGTTTTAGCCTGAGCGGTCCGGGAACCGGTACGAGATTGATATCACGCCATAAATCCATCTCTACAGAATGTATGAATTAATGTTTTTTTTTTTTTTTTTTTTTAAGGTAGCCAAGAGTACAAATATTATTCCCAGCTCACGCCAGCCCCTGTCAATCATCTGACTTCTAGCGTGACTTTTAATTTCTCTTATTTTTCGGGATCATATCCCACAAACCTGAACGTTATTGTCATAAAACAGAACGTTAGTTAGTTTCTCTGGCAGATTAATTTACATATTTAAAAGATATTATTACAGTAGATTTCATTCACGGTTTTTGCTGCAATGTCAGGGGCGCTGCAATGTTTGCTGCAATGATTAGGGGTGATACTAAATCCAGATTGAAATCTGCCATTGGAAAGGGGAGATGTGGCCCAATCCATAGATGTGCGACTTGGCCAGGGGTAATTTATAAGCCTGATATTCTATATTCTATAATCATATTTCAATTGTTTTCAATATTCCATGTCTGGTAAATTTTAGCATGGTGTTATTCACCGTCAAAGATGAAAAAAGAAAAGAAAGAATTTATATTCTCCTTTTGGTTCATTACAATTTAGTAACAGACACAATATTTCTTTTTTTTATCAAGGTTTTTTTATTTGAGATTTTGTTTTTACAGGTGGTCCCACATGGGCCAAAAGAAAATAAAAATACAATAAGGCCCTCCCTCCCTCCCTCCCCCCACTCCTATACCAGACAAAATCATTCTACAATATCTTAGATCGTTTGTTAATCATTGTTTTTCCTTTTAGCTTTTAAATCACCCGACAGCAGTCACATATCCCTTGTATTCTGCAGATAGAGAAGAAGAAAAGTAAGAACATAATAGGAAAAATAAACCGTAACAAGCTGAGAGACCAGGGAAGCCAGTCAGATCGCCTCCGTCACAATATCCGCTTCCATACACTCAAAGAAAGTTAGGAAAGGATCCCAAATATTGTGGAATTTTTCGGTACAGCCTCTGATAGTATACCTGATATTCTCCAGTTTAATATGATACATGACCTCTCTCATCCAGTGGCCGAAGACAGGTGGTCCCGGGTCCTTCCATTTGAATAGTATCAGCCTTCTGGCCAAAAGTTAGCAGAAGGCCAACATTCTAGATTCCCACCATCTAAAGTGGATGTCCGCTGGGGCCACTTCGAACAATGCAATATTTGGTGATGGCTCCACTTCCTTTCCAAATATCTTAGAGAAGGTGTCAAAGATGGTCTGCCAGTAGGTGTGCAACTTTGGGCACGTCCAGAACATGTGGAGCAGAGTGGCTGGAGCCTGTCTACAGCGGTTGCATAGAGTCGGGATATATCTTAGAGAGCCTGTCTTTAGATCAATGCAGTCGGTGTACAATTTTAAATTGGATAACCGCATGTTTAAGGCAAATGGAAGAGGAGAAAATCCCCTGTATTATCTTGTCTTATGTGACCTCTGTGATTGGTTCACCTAAGTCAGTCTCCCATCTGCCCCTGAGGAGGTCTAAAGGTGTCGAGTTGCTTCTATTAAGTAGTTCATAAATTCAGCTTATAGCCTGTTTCTGGATCAGTTTACAGTTCAAGATTGAGTCTAAAAGGGAGGCCGGAGGGCACACTGGGTAGCAGTCCGAGTTCGAAGTTACGAAGCTCCGGAGTTGCAAGTATGTATAGAAGTGTGACCTAGGGATCTTGTATTTCTGTACTAGCTGATCAAAGGAGGCAAAGTTGCCGTCTATATAGAGGTCAGACAGCGTAATCACTCCACTCCCAACCCAACTGTCAAAGGCCTTATCCATCGTTGATGGGACAAACATTTCTTGTGATCGGAGCAGCCAGTGATAGTTCCCTGAGGGAGAAGGTTCTTCTAAATTGGTTCCACACTTTTATCGAGTGGATGACAACTGGGTTCGAGGTAAAGCTAGATATGGGCTGTGTGAACGGGAGCTTAGCACATAACAAGGCAGATAGGGAGGTGGATTTAACTGACGCACTCTCCAGTACTGTCCACCAGGGGGCTGTGTCCTCCCCCCTTACCCAGTATAATAACGATCTTATGTTTGCTGCCCAGTAGTAGTAAATAAAGTTTGGAAGCGCCATCCCACCCATTACGCGGGGTCTCTGCAGCATAGATCTTTTGATCCGGGGCGGTTTTTTGTTCCAGATAAAGGAAGATATCTGGTTGTTTATCTTGGAGAAGAATGTTTTGGTCAGAAAGACTGGAAGACTCTGAAATACATATAGACATTTCGGCAATACATTCATCTTTATTGTGTTGATCGTCTAACTACACACCCTCAAGACCCCTACACTCTGCATCTTCTAACTACACACCCTCAAGACCCCTACGCTCTGCATCTTCTAACTACACACCCTCAAGACCCCTACGCTCTGCATCTTCTAACTACATGCCCTCAAGACCCCTACACTCTGCATCTTCTAACTACACACCCTCAAGACCCCTACGCTCTGCATCTTCTAACTACACACCATCAAGACCCCTACGCTCTAAATAGTTTGGTCACCAACACTCCTATCTACAGTAAGCTCCTAGGGCGGCTAGGTGGTGTAGTGGGCAAGGCGTTCGCCATCAACGCTGGAGACGCTGGGTTCGAATCCAGCTCTCTGCATTGCTATCAGCTTGGCTGGTCGTTCATACTAACACAATTGGCAGTGTTAGGGGTGGGAAAGCTGATGGGTGGGTCCTGGGCGTTGTGGACAGCGACCCCTACAGTTCGGTCGGGGCGCCTGCACAGCGAGGGTAGGATCTGGAGGGAGGTAGTGTGACCTTCCACACGTTACACTCTCCGCGTCGGAGGAAAGCATGTGACAGTCTCCGGCCTCCCGGACCAACAGTAGGGGGGAGTGCGCAACAACCAGGAAGGGGGTTGGGAATTGGCATAACGACTAAACAGTGGGATGGGAGAAAAATCGGAAAAAGGAGGGGGGAAAAAGATAATAAATTACAGTAAGCTCCTGGGGGGTCATCAAAGAGAAGCCGGCTATTCTTGGTCCTCGTTCCACGATGGTTGCACCACAGTCAGGACAGTCGAAATAAGCCCAAGTTTCTGCCATCAACTAAAAACACACTTCTTCGAACAATATCTGAAATTGAAGAAAGAAAAAAAGAATAACCTTCTTACTGTCTTTTTACTATTATGTACCTTACTACTATGCTACTGTTCTTATTCTACTACCTATCATGCTAGTATGTCTATACCAGGCCACGTGAGCGGATCGGCGCGGGGGAGAAATCCGCTCTTCGCTCTTTAAAGCTTGGTCCGCTCCGCTAATCGCTCATGTTGACCCCGCCCCCAAGTCGCTCTCCGCTCGCTCACCGCTCACGTTGAATCGAGCGCTCCGCCCTCCCCGCAGCACAGATATTAAATTTTTTTTGGAGCATGGTGTAAATTTGCTCAAACTACAACAGTCTACACCCCCTGGGCCCCTTAACAATTGTTTGTATTGAGCCGCATTGTAATTGTACCCATTCTGCAATGTTAAATAACATTGTTTATCCATTCACTAGCTCTATTAAGCGATGATAGCTAGCCTAGCCACAATGTTATGGTCGCTGCCATTAACGTTAGCATGTAAGCTAACGACAACAACAATGGCGTCAAAACTTTTTCTAACATCCTGTGAGTGACAAAGCCTGAACAGGATATCACAGGTTCACCCTTCTCAATTCTCATTGGTTGAAAATGGCCTTCATGTTTGTACATCGCCATCTGTTGCTTTGCCATTGTACTGCATGTATATATTACATCAACAGTGTTAAACCACTGTGTGAGCGGCCCGGAGTGGATTGGAGCGGAGGAGAACTCTCGCTCCGGACGTCGCGCCGACCCATTTTAAAACCCACTCCTCGCTCACGTCAAAACCGCTCGCTCCCCGCGCCGCTCACGCTCCAATCCGCTCACATGCACTGGTCTATACTACTATGCAGTCAGAGTATAATACTCAAGTCTAACACTATTTGACAAACAACGCCACTGACCCTTAGCTGCCAGAGTTGTACCCTTCCTGCCAACCTGTCGTTCACAATTTGCTTTGGATAAAGGCGTCGGCTAAATGACTAAATGTAAATGTATAACACCGTCCCGTTAAAATAAAACCCAGGTGCCGCCCCGTCGCCGACGAGAAACATCCCACGGAATATACCGTAAGTAGATTACATTGTCCCACTTTTTTTGTCAGATTTGGGAGGAGGCGTAATAAGACACCCCTGGCTGAAGAGGGAGAGGCCTCTCTCTCTCTCTCTCCGCCTCCCTTCTGCCCCAGATCTGGTACCCCCAGCAGGCTGCCATCGAGACCCTTTACCCCCAGGCCTGCTCTGACTTTCTCCTGCTCTGGAGAGAGGTTGTCTCGGGGTCCCAGCAGCCCCCCGAAGAGCCCGGAGGACAGGCTGACCCCCTCCCCCCCCCATACTATGAGGAAACTAGATCAGGGGGCTCCTGGAAGCATGTCTCTCGCAGTATTATTCAATTAAAATTCAAAAGAGATCCAGTTTGAGAAGAGGCCCCGCGAAACAAAGGTCCCGGAACGTCATTATGTCCGACTGGCGTCGCGATTCAGTGCCTATATATTGAAGTAGCCTAAAAATAATATATATATTAACCTTCATACTGTCCTTTACTAGTATGCACTTTGCACTAGGGGATCCACATCCTTTATACTACCTATATTACTACCTATTGTGATAATATGTCTATACTAGTTCATCTACATTGCCTATATATTACTATTGTGATAATTATGTCTATACTAGTTCAAGTTTTGTTTTATTTGTTTATTTAAAGCAGGGGTCAGCAACCTTTTTGACATGGAGTGCCTGTTTGAAATATAGTTGTAACTAGTGTGCCTCAACAATATTCTATGCATCGTAATTTTTTTTCTCATAATCAGGTCTTTTTAATGATAATTTTTACATTATTACATCATTATTGTTATTGTTATTATTAACAATATTATTATGATGGTTGTATCAACCCTAAATCTGAGTTGGGGGGGGGGGGGGGAATGCAATGCAGACAAACAGCTGCATACAGTGCGACCATTTCACTCACATTTGCCCATTCATTTTTGGACACATCACACACCATCGTACTGTACATGTGCTGTCATAGCTCCACCTACAGGCCTAATGGAGAACACCAGGATGCACGCGTGCCTAGGGTTGCCTACCCCTGATTTAAAGGATCCCCATTAGCTTATGCCGTATTTACATAGTTTGCTAATCTTACTGGGGTCCACACACAATCAACATGATAATAATAAATAATACAGTAAATTAATACAAATATATTTAACAATAAAATGTAAGAAATAAGTCAAATTAAGAGAATAATTGATACAGTACAAATATATAATAGAATATATATAATATCAACCAAATCCAGTTTAACCCAAAGAGTCATTGTCATCCTACAGTGAACCAAAAGCAAACATCTCTATAAGCGTCCAATCAACCCAACTAAGCAAACAAAGACAATTAAACAACCTGTCATCAAACACCTAATAAGTGCATCTTCAGTCACATATAATGTACATGTACATTACAGTGAAATGCTTGGTTCTGTATGAGCCCCCTGATATTGTGTTTTCATACAGTAAAAAAGTTAAAGAATAAAGGCCAAACACTATACAAAATATACAACATACAAAACTAAGATATACAAAATGTAAAAAAAAAAATGCAAAAATGAGGTAGTGCACATTTTTTAAGAATAATTTCATTAGCTTCCATCACCATATTATTCTATCTCTCTCTCCCCCTGTCCCCTAATCTCTCTCCCCCTCCCTCTCTATCCCCCTTTCTCTCTCCCCCCTCTCTCTATATCCCCCCTCCCTCTGTCTCCCCCCCCTCTCTCTCTCTCCCTCCCACTCTCTCTCTCTCCCTCCCCCGCTCTCTCCCTGTCCCCTCCGCGTCTATGCTTTTACCAACGCGTTTGTGTTTCCGGGTTCCCGTTTTGCGCTCTGATTGGCCATAGACCTACGCTAGTACGCCCCCCTCGTAAGTAGAGAGTCGGCGCTGCACTCAATCGATTCATTCAACAGGAAGCGGTTTGCGAGTACAATACACCATCACGCCAGAGTGGATAAAGAAATGCTCCAGAAATGAATATGCGTAGGGAAAGGCTTAACGAGTCAGCACGAGAGCGCACACAAAAGCACACATGCATGATATCTGATTTATTAACGCCAAATAATGGACGGCGACTGCAATTGGCACTTGAAAAGTGTAAATGATGGATTAGTCAGTTACAATTCATGACAGCTTGTATAGCTCAACTGGTTAGTGCCCTGCCTGTGGATCATATGGTTTCCGGTTCTAATCTCTTGCTTACTTTAAAAATTTTTCGTAACGTTAAATAATCTATCCACTCTGGTGTCCCAAAAACGACAATAACACCACCGTATGCATACTGCACCTTATGTGAATACTGTGATACTGTGAATACTGTATATTTCAGTTGGTTAGATAGTCAATTCTATTGACTTATTTGTTTACACTGGTTTGTGTTGTTTTCACTACCTGTGTACCCCAGGGGCGGATTTAGGATTGTAGAAGATCCGGGGCTTAGCCCAGATGGGCCCCCTTTTTTTTTTTAATAGTTTATTTTTTATTTTATTTTTTTTGCAGGCAAGGGGTGGTTTGGAGGGGCTCAGGCACGACCCCCTCCACGACAGATTTCTTTTGAATTTAATGAACCTGTACGTGCAATTTCCTGCAATATAGAGCCTTCAATCTTGACCAATAAAGCTGCTCTTTTCACTATTAAACTCAGTTAACCATAACATAGTTATGGTTAGATTTATATATTGGGGGGGGATATATCATATTTTCCATATAATCAAAAAGTGGTGGAGCAAGATTATACCTTTGCTCCCCCAAGTTCAATAGTGGGAGAGCAGAGATGCTCCGAATGCTCTTATGGCCAGGCGTCTATGATTCACTGATACAAAGTAAAATAGTGCAGTGCAATAAAATAGTTAGTAAAATAGAATAAAATAATGCAATAGTGCATTGCAATAAAATAGTTATCATCGTATTTAATCGGGAGGCCGGTAAGGAGTGCATTACAGTAGTCGAGTTGGCTTGAGATAAAGGCATGGATCTGGTTTTCAGCATCCTTTTGATTTATAAATGGCCGTACTTTAGCTATGTTTCTAAGGTGGAAGAATTAAGTTTTTGTCAACTTGTTGATTGTGATTTAAAGCTTAGGTCTGAGTCTACCATAACACCAAGACTTAACTCACTCAAATACAGTTAGCAGCTGGATAGACCACAGATGGAAATTAGCTTCTGCTAAATCTGGTGCAAACATATTTTCATGTAACAATGATGAATTGTAATTTTTTTTCTTTTTTTTTTTTCTTTTTTTTTAAATAGATTCGGGGCTTTTCAGAATACATCCGGGGCTTGAGCCCAGGTAGCCACCCCCTAGCTCCGCCCCTGGTGTACCCCCCCCCCATGCTGCTATGATGCCTGAATTACCCCAAGGGGATCAATAAAGGAATATCTTATCTTATCAACCAGAGTGGATAAATTAATTAATGTTACAGGAAAAAAAAGAAGTATGCAAGAGATTCAAACCGGGGACCATATGGTCCACAGGCAGGGGACTAACCAGTTGAGCTATACAAGCTGTCATGAATTGTTATTATAAAATACAATATTATAAAATCCTGTCAGGAAGTGTGCCTCAAAGCATTTACCGGCATTTCTAAGCACTTTAAACTTACCAGAACTTTAGCGCACATAAAGTCACACGGAAACGGCTGTTCCTGGAGGCAGTACTGTGATATGCATTTGCATTTCAGCGTCCTGCTACGCTCATAGCGAGGGGGGCGTACTAGCGTAGGTCAGTGGCCAATCAGAGCGCAAAACGGGAACCCGGAAACACGAACGCGTTGGTAAAAGCATAGACGCATCCCCTCCCTCTCTCTCCCCCTCTCTATTTATCTCCCTCCCCCTCTCTCTCTCTCTCCCTCCTCTCTCTCTCTCCCTCCCCCTCTCTCTCTCCCTCCCCCTCTCTCTCTCCCCCCATCCCTCTTTCTTTATCTGTTGGCAGCTTGACGTTGTTCTGTGTGAATAGGGAACATCTCCTCGTCGATATATACCCAGCGATGTGCTTTCTCAGACCGTCTCCGCTCACAGGGTGGCTGTTTGCCCTGATCTTACAGTAGATCCAGTTTCTGTTGTTTTTGATGCCAGAGTGCATCCATCACTGGCTCTGGCACAGGCTTCCCTGTCAGCGTCAGTGTTTTTTTATGCGTCAAGTTTCACATTGTCGTGCTCCCAAATCAGATATTGTATTTTTCGCGGTTTCAAACTCTTTGCTCCCCCTCATAGTTTACAATGGACAGCTTATGTGAATACTGTATACTTCATCAGATCATATATATTTAGCATCTAGCATTTTTCTTTTTTTTATCCACTTTTTCTCCTCTTTTTTCTATTTTTCTCCCATCCCAATTCCAGTGTGCCAATCCCCCCCCCCCCCCCCTGTCTTGAACATTGCTCGCATATGCCCCCCACTGGCCGGTTGCAGGGAGGATAGAAGCCTTGCATCACGTGTCCCCTCCGATACACGAGAAGGCACCCTGTCACATCTTTTCACCTGCCAGCGCGGACTCTCATCGGCGAGGTGTAACGTGTGGGAGGCTCACACTACCCCCCCCCCGCCATTTTCCTGTCTCTGCTGTGCAGGCGTCCCCCCAACCGACCTGTAGGAGTCGCTGTCCACAACGTCCAGATTACCACCCATCGACTTCCCACCTGCTAACTCTGCCAATTGAGTTAGTATGACGGCCGGCCCAAGCCGGAGGCAACGGCGACAGCCGAAGTCGAACATGGTGTCTATTGCGTTGGTGACGAGCGCAATGTCCGCTGCGCCACCCAGCCGCATCAGCATCTAGCATTTTTTATTATTATTATATATTAGATTCAATTTACAGTAGATTATATATTGCATATATTTAGCTTTTTTTTTTTTATTTGTTTTATTATATATTAGATTAGATTTAGATTATTGGATTATTAGATTATATATTGTAACTATTTATTGTAGGGAAAATATAACTGAGAGGGCGTACATACCCTCATCTCACACCTTCTTGCCCATATGCACATGTCCAGAGTTAATTATATTGATTTGTTATATTGTTTACACTGCTTTTTTATTCTATTTTTACTTCTCCACTGTACTATAATTATGTCACCTGTACCATGTCTTATACTATACCTGTACCCCCCTCCTCCACCCCTCCCCCCATGCTGATATGATGCCTGAATTCCCCCAAGGGGATCAATAAAGGAATATCTTATCTTATCTTACAGCTATTGAACATGTAACGTTACCTACTGTATCTTCCTGCTGCTTTTTGGCTAGCAGCCGACGTGACCTCGCTCTGACCTGCTCGCGCGCCACACCTCGTCTACCGAGGACCGCGTACAAACGTAATCCAACGTTATAAATAAAACACATTGCACTGTTCGTGACCTCTAGTATAGAGCTTTATGCTATGAAATGAATAACCTGCTATTATGATAATGATTTTCCCAGTATCTCACAGACACCAGGGCACCTTAACTTGTATGAATAGGTTGGGTGGATGAATAGAAACCACAAGAAAGAAAAAAAAAAAGAAGAAAAAAAACACATTTCATTGATTCTATGATACTGAGAATTTAATCAAAGACTTAAGCAGGGCACGTGAAGGTAAACACTTCATAAAGGTCCATTCAAATACATAACATATGTGTGTGGGACAGACACTAGCTTGGAATCTGTTCAAGTTTAAGTTCAAGTTCTTTATTTGTCAAATACACAACAATACAGGGGGGCATTGCAGGTAATGACATGTTCGTGTTTCGAGCTCAGACTCTTAACACTTTGGATGCCAGCGACGCGTTTTGTCGTTAGTTAATGCCGACCTATGAATGCCACCAACTAGGGCTGGGCGATATGGCCAAAAACGTTATCGCGATAAAATTATAAAATTATTTTCATATAACTCGATATCGATAATTATCGTCTATATAATGTCTGTCAAGTTTAATTAACTTCTTATGCCCGGCGCCGATGGACGGGCTATTAATAGACTTGTTTTTCTGCTGCAAATGTCTCGAGTTGATGTCGTCATCAGTCCGCTCACGTTAGCAGTTAGCCAGAGCGAGCAGTGTATCCCATGACAATGTACTAAATATCCCTAAAATACTCTGTTCCGCCCCAATACATTGCAACGACGTCCACCGTATACCACACACTACTATAACCGTGGCATCAGAATTCACGCCACACACATACTCGGCACGTAAATATATAAAATAGCGCCGTGCAAGCTAATTATCCTAGCCAGCCAAACTATACAATTGCGCAGTGCAAGCTAATTATCCTAGCCAGCCATATTTCCAATGTACTAAATATCCCTAAAATACTCTGTTCCGCCCACTATAAGTTATTATTATTATTATTATTATTATTATTAAATATCAAAAATATCCATCACTACTCGTCACAAGTCATCAACATCAGGGTTCGTACATGGGCAGTAAAAAAAATCAATCAAAACATCTGCACCTATCTCAAACCCCACCCTGTTTTCTTGATCCTCCAATCACAACCACTTTATTGACACCTACCAACCTCTGGCTCATTTTAATAAAGTATTTAAGTTCAGGCTGCTTCTATATAAGTATTTCCTAAACTTTTCTTCACCGCTGTACCGGCTATAATTTCCCCGTCGTGCATCTTCTCTTGTTACAAATGTCTAATATAGATCCTGAAAGTCTAATATAGATCCCGAACGTCTAATATAGATCCCGAATGTCTAATATAGATCCCGAACGTCTAATATAGATCCCGGAAGTCTAATATAGATCCTGAAAGCCTAATATAGATCTTGAAAGCCTAATATCGATCTTGAAAGCCTAATATAGATCTTGAAAGCCTAATATAGATCCTGAAAGTCTAATATAGATCCTGAAAGTCCAATATAGATCCTGAAAGTCTAATATAGATCTTGAAAGCCTAATATAGATCCTGAAAGCCTAATATATATCCTGGAAGTCTAATATAGACCCTGAAAGCCTAATACAGATCCTGAAAGCCTAATATAGATCCTGAAAGCCTAATATAGATCCTGAAAGTCTAATATATAATAGAGATCCTGAAAGCCTAATATAGATCCTGAAAGCCTAATATACAATATAGATCCTGAAAGCCTAATATAGATCCTGAAAGCCTAATATAGATCCTGAAAGTCTAATATAGATCCTGAAAGTCTAATATAGATCCTGAAAGTCTAATATAGATCCTGAAAGCCTAATATAGATCCTGAAAGTCTAATATAGATCCTGAAAGCCTAATATAGATCCTGAAAGTCTAATATAGATCCTGAAAGTCTAATATAGATCCTGAAAGTCTAATATAGATCCTGAAAGCCTAATATAGATCCTGAAAGCCTAATATAGATCCTAAAAGTCTAATATATAATATAGATCCTGAAAGCCTAATATATAATATAGATCCTGAAAGTCTAATATATAATATAGATCCTGAAAGTCTAAATATAATATAGATCCTGAAAGCCTAATATAGATCCTGAAAGTCTAATATATAATATAGTTCCTGAAAGCCTAATATAGATCCTGAAAGTCTAATATATAATATAGATCCTGAAAGTCTAATATATAATATAGATCCTGAAAGTCTAATATATAATATAGATCCTGAAAGTCTAATATATAATAGAGATCCTGAAAGTCTAATATAGATCCTGAAAGTCTAATATATAATATAGATCCTGAAAGTCTAATATATAATATAGATCCTGAAAGTCTAATATATAATATAGATCCTGAAAGCCTCTCAGATGCAGGACTCAATGTTTCCCAACCTTTCTTTTGTTGATGAGCTGTTTGAGAACACTGTGTCTCTCTCTCTCTCTCTCTCTCTCTCTCTCTCTCTCTCTCTCTCTCTCTCTCTCTCTCTCTCTCTCTCTCTCTCTCTCTCTCTCTCTCTCTCTCTCTCTCTCTCTCTCTCTCTCTCTCTCTCGCTCTCTCTCTCTCACACTATATCTCTCTCTAACCCCCTTATCACCCCTTCCCTGACAGGGAGCGACGCGAGCGAGCGTGATTGCGAAAATGATTAAAATGTATTCGTTTCAATCAGACTATCCTGACCTGCCGCGAGCGACAGCGAACTGAGTGGCGATGTCGCTCCCCCCTCAATTATTCGCTCGCTGTGTCTCTAGTTGAGCGATTACGCGGCCGAGTCCCGCCCCTAAACACTTTTTATTGGTCAAGAATTGCAGGCCCCCCACGTGTGCTTCCAGGTAACACACACACACACAGACACACTCGGACACGCGCCGCCTCATATCAGGACAGTGTCGCGTGCAATTTCGTCTCCAGTTCGCTCGCTCGCTGCCTGTCAGGAACCGGTGTATATCTCTCTATCTCACTCTGTCTCTATCTCTTCTCTATCTCTCTCTCCTTCTCTCTCTCTCTTTCTCTCTAACCCCCTTATATCTCTCTCTCTCTCTCTCTCTTTCTCTCTCTCTCTCTCTCTCTCTCTCTCTCTCTCTCTCTCTCTCTATCTCTATCTCTATCTCTATCTCTATCTCTATCTCTCTCTCTCTCTCTCTCTCTCTCTCTCTCTCTCTCTCTCTCTCTCTCTCTCTCTCTCTCTCTCTCTCTATCTCTCTCTCTCTCTCTCTCTCTCTCGCTCTCTCTCTCACACACACACTATATCTCTCTCACCCCCCCTCTCTCACCCCCCTCCATGTCACATGTCACCTGTGTTAACCTGTGCCCCCCCTCACTGTAGCGGCCTGTAAGGACCACCGCAGGGCTCTGGAGGTGTCTCAGCACTCCGAGGAGATGGGCCTGATCCTGGGGGTGTGTGCCGGGGGCCTGGTGGTCCTCATCCTGCTCCTGGGGGCCGTCATCATCATCATCAAGAAAGGGTAAGAGGAGGCAACCTGCAGAGTGACACTGGATCAGAGCAACGCCTCCCAGCGAGGTCTCAGACGTGCACTGTAAAAACTGGGAATTGAGCTGGAATTCAAGGAATTTGAACCATTTATGAATTGCATTTTACACAGTTTTGGTTGAATAAAATAATCTGATAGTTTAAAAATGACCAGATGATGCTCAGTTTTTACAGTGTACTTCATCCACCACAGGAACAAAGGTACATACTGTTACGAAACGTGAATATATAAGTTATGCTAGGCCTGTCCCCGACTAAGGATTTGTATAGTCGACTTTGATTGGCCAACTTTTTTTTTTGTTTTTTGGGGGATCATTCCATTTGGGCTGTGGGGGGTGTCTGAAGGCATCGACTGAAGGCTTCTTGTCCTCTGCAAAAGCATGTAATTGGTCCACTGATGGATACATCTTGATATGTCTAGTGTGTGAAATCCTCTTTCAGTGCCTCTCTGTGCCCGTTTTCTTAGGCAGTTAGCCTCGCTGGTATAATAATAATAATAATAATAATAATAATAATAATAATTAATTTAATTTATATAGCGCTTCTCAATAACCCGAAGTCGCTGACAGTAGTCGGGAGCAAGAGTACAAACAAAGAAATGAAAGCAAAGAAACAAAAACAAAGAAACAATAAAGAAACAAAAACAAAAGGAACATGAGACCATGGGGGAAACAGGGAAGACACTAAGGCTGAGGTTACACCTTTCGTATCATCTTCGTATTGTTTTCTTATACGCATCGCCGCGTATCGCCGCGACGTCATGCGCCTCGAGTCACACTTTCGTTTTTTTTTCGTTTTTGTCACCAGAGCACACTGATGAAGTACACTGCCAAAGCAGTAGGTGGCAGTAGGTGGCAAACATGAAGGCAATTTCAACCAATCAGAACGAATGTGCCAATACACTTCCTGGAAGCTCCAGCAAAGAAAATGTCAACAAGGCAGGCGCCTATGCCGCGCCACCATCTTGCTCAATGCAGCAATTCTTTTTTCAGCAAAGCCTAATAAAAGTGCAATAAACAAAACGGATACATTCACTGTGTGTTCTGCCTGTCATTTGTTGATGAAACAAAACTAACATCAACACAAGTGACCACCAAGAGCGGATAGTTTAGGCTAAAAAACGATCGGTATCATTGTAGCATTGTTAGCTGCATGCTAACGTCAATGGAGTATGCCATTATAACATATAGCATTGTGGCTAGAAGCTAACGTTAGCTCACGCTACTTAGCCAGCATCAAAACTGATGATATCGCGAGCTATCAGTAGTTAGATAACATTAGAGACAACGCTGTGTGTATTAAACAAAGGTGAATAGATGACTGGGCCATTTTGTTTAATGCTTGTTAAGTTGAAAGAGGAACTCTGAGCTAACAGGGTCTGAATCCTGATAGCTCACGTTAGCCAGCTGCTCATGCCATCGGTAATGCTAGCAGAATGAATGGATGTAAACTTTATTTAACATATTGCATATGGGTACAATACAATACGGCTCAATACAAACAATTGTTAAGGGAATGCAGACTGTTGTAGCTTGGACTGGGGTCCTTATAACAATAACTTGACAACACATGGTAGCTGAAGCTATTTGGGACACGGAGCTCTGTCCCAAACACACACACACACACACTCTGCTGTCACCGGAAGGGCACGCAGATGGTATCTACTGCGCATGGGCGTTTTCGCAACAACGGCTAGCGTGCTGACTACACGCTGTTTGTCGACTCGTTTTTTTGCGTATCTCCAAACGCAAACACAATTTTGCGTTTCAGCCGTATCCACAAAAAAACGCCAAAAAACGCGTTTCTGTGTAGATAGGACATGATACGTCGTCAAAAACGTATAAAAAAACGCCAGGAATACACTAGTCTAACCTCAGCCTAAGACAGCATGATAGCACAAAAAAGACTGGAGACAGACATCAATCAGGTTGGAGGGGGGGGGGTTGCAGGCAAGGGAGAACTGGTGGGTTTTGAGGCGAGCTTTGAAGGTGGAGAGTGTAGGGGAGTCTCTGATGGACTGGGGGAGGGAGTTCCAGAGTCGGGGTGCAGTACGAGAGAAGGCCCGATCTCCAAAGTTTTTAAGCTTGGATGTCGGGACAGTGAGGGAGGCAGTGGAGGAGGACCGGAGGGAACGGGTGGGGCGGTAGGGGAGAAGGAGATCAGTCAGGTAGGGGGGGGCCAGGCTGTGGAGGGCTTTGAAGGTGAGGAGTAGTGTTTTAAAGTTTATGCAGTGTTTGATCGGGAGCCAGTGGAGAGAGTGGAGGACAGGAGTGATGTGTTCGCGGGACCGGGTGTTAGTGAGGAGGCGGGCGGCTGAATTTTGGACCATTTGCAGTTTATGGAGGGAGCGTGAGGTGATACCAGTGAGGAGGGAGTTGCAATAGTCCAGGCGGGAGGAGATGAAGGCGTGAATGAGGGATTCAGCAGCAGGGGGGGAGAGGCAGTGACGGATTTTTGCGATGTTGCGGAGATGAAAGTAGGATATTTTTACGATGGAACGGACGTGGGGGTCAAATGAGCACCATTAGCGTTAGCCACACTTCTAGGCCTCTTTGCTTTTGGAAATAATGATTAAAAAAAATATTAAAGAAATTATAATCATTTGTATGATTTCTTTTGCATTCGACTAAGAGGTTGGCAGTCGACTATGGCTCCTTTCGATCGATTAGTCGGCTAGTCGAGGTCAGCCCTAACTTATACAATACGTAAATATATTATTTATAGCTATAACATAACGTACATTATGTATCTTTTCCCCGTTGTTGATACGTACTTTATGTACATATTCTAAGCGAGACCGGGCGGACCGGTCCGAACGCTCACATCACTTTACTGCGAGTATGTTTGCGTCTTGAGAGCATTTTTACAAACACCCCCACTTCTTTTTTTCTTTCCTCTGGTTTGATGTTACTGTGAACGGTTGTTGGGGAACAGTTAGCCAATTCTTTGTTATTATTAGCTGAGATCTTCTGGAAAGGCACGGCCGTTGGAATCGGATCCAGGAGTAAGAATAGAATAGAATAGAATAGAATAGAATAGAATAGTAGTACTTTATTGATCCAGAGGGAAATTCAGCACTACAGGTCGCTCACAATAAACATTTAGGTAGACAAAAATCTAAAATAAGAATAGAAATACAGTCAAGGATATACATTCTAAAATATACAGCCACAAATATGGTAATATACAGTAAAATGTACAGTACAAATTTAAAAACGTAGATGTAAAATGTCCAGGAAGATATGCAAGATGTGTACTGTTACTCTGTGCTCTGAGGCAGTGAGGCGTTATATAGTCTGATGGCTGTTGGCATGAAGCACTTCCTGTGACACGTTCAGTGTTGCATCTTGGGAGTCTGCGTCTAACACTGAACGTGCTCCTTCTATCGGCCAAGTCCGTGTATAGACCACCGCAACACTGCCGGTACTTTCAGCTGATGGGTTGAGCGCAACCGGCGCATGCATGAGTTTCGGGACACTTGGGGTTGGTCTCTCCGTATTCAGGAGACTCAGGCATTTAATAAAGTCTATTGGATCATGTCTCCAGCACCCCGACAGTCATAGCTGCACAACCACTTAATGTCAAGGCTCTCATCAACATTCATTCATTTTATCCCCCCGCGCTCTCCCATGAGCTCCATGTAACGCGGAAGTGATGGCGTGATGGTGTGGAGCTTAGCAAGGCTCCTCCTCTCTGACACCACCGCCAGAGAGTCTAGCTCCACCCCCAGATAGTCTAGCTCCACCCCCAGAGAGTCTAGCTCCACCCCCAGAGAGTCTAGCTCCACCCCCAGATAGTCTAGCTCCACCCCCAGATAGTCTAGCTCCACCCCCAGAGAGTCTAGCTCCACCCCCAGATAGTCTAGCTCCACCCCCAGAGAGTCTAGCTCCACCCCCAGATAGTCTAGCTCCACCCCCAGAGAGTCTAGCTCCACCCCCAGATAGTCTAGCTCCACCCCCACCACGAGGGCAGGAGAAGCAAGGTTTCGATTCCCTTATGTTACACCAGAGGAACAAACCAACACTCATTTGCAGAGCTTATCCGAGTGTGAAGAATTTAATTAAAGGCAGATGCAATTCAATTAGCTACTTGATTATGCACGCCTGACCCTTAATTGAGATGGCAATTAGGAGGGAAAAGGTGTGGTTTATTACCCCAGTCATCCCAAAGGTCCGGCGATACGATACGAGAGGTAAATACATCTATAAGTGGATCCCAGCTGAGACGGCCGAGTCAGTACCTCAAACTGTCTGGTATACATAACCCTAGACCAGTGGTTCTCAAACGCTTTCCTGTCAATGTCGTATACATACCCTAATACAAGAAACAGCCAAGAAACCTGTCCAACATATACATACCATTGTACAAGAAACAGCCAGGAAACCTGTCCAATGTATACATACTAGGGGTGTAAAGGTACACGTATCCATACCGAACCGAACCGTTTCAGTGTGTACCGTACCGTACCGTACTGAACGGCTGTGTAGTGTACCGAACGAATACAACGGTATGTTAACCACCAACAACCGCCCACCGGGGGCTGTTTTTTTCACAATCTAATATAATAAAAAAAAAAAATTTTTACAAGTCGATTATTAATTTCAATATAGAATATTCGTTGACAGCCCTACACGTACAATTAGTTACTGCACACTACATCACCCCTGAGTGGAACATGGAAAGCCAAACTTTCCCCTACTGTACCGAAAACCTCGTACCGAACCGTAACTTCAAAACCGAGGTACGTACCGTACCGTGGTTTTTGTGTACCGTTACACCCCTAATACATACCCTAGTACAATAAACAGCCAGGAAACCTGTCCAATGTATACATACCCTACAAGAAACAGCCAGGAAACCGGTCCCAACGTATATATAAAGAAGCTTGAATTCAAATGCCAAATGAGAGGTTGCTTAAGGCCACGGTTCTCACCGTTAAGTGGCCTCCACAGATGGGATGACGTTGTTGTGTGAGCATCACCACCATTAGTCCTGATGGCTCTCCTAAGCCACCATGAAGCTACAGCTGTTAGAGAGATGATGACTGAAGCTGAATCTGCTCTGGCGCCAGGCCACACGGTGTACTCATTAAAACGGATCACATGTATTTTCAATTAAAGGGGTCACATTTTTTTATTTGATTGTCTTTGCTGTGGTCTGCTCCGTCAGCGCCCCGCTCGCTGTGTGTATATATATTTATTTATATATGTATATTTATATTTGCCTGTGTCACACGGGCCTCTTGCCCAGCCGAGCACACGTTAACCCTTTCGCTACCACACTGCATAGGGTTAACCTTTTAACTATCACACTACAGAATGTTAACCCTTTCACTACCACACTACATAAGGTTAACCTTTCACTACCACACTACAGAACGTTAACCTTTCACTACCACACTACAGAACGTTAACCTTTCACTACCACACTACAGGTTAACCTTTCACTACCACACTACAGGTTAACCTTTCACTACCACATTACAGAACGTTAACCTTTCACTACCACACTACAGAACGTTAACCTTTCACTACCACACTAGAGACGGTTAACCTTTCACTACCACATTACAGAACGTTAACCTTTCACTACCACACTACAGAAGGTTAACCTTTCACTACCACACTACAGAACGTTAACCTTTCACTACCACACTACAGAAGGTTAACCTTTCACTACCACACTACAGCATGTTAACCTTTCACTACCACACTACAGAAGGTTAACCTTTCACTACCACACTACAGAAGGTTAACCATTTCACTGCCACACCACAGGTTAACCCTTTCACTACCACACTACAGAATGTTAACCTTTCACTACCACACTAGAGACGGTTAACCTTTCACTACCACATTACAAAGGGTTAACCTTTCACTACCACACTACAGAAGGTTAACCATTTCACTGCCACACCACAGGTTAACCCTTTCACGACCACACTACAGAATGTTAACCTTTCACTACCACACTAGAGACGGTTAACCATTTCACTACCACACTACAGAAGGTTAACCTTTCACTACCACACTACAGAAGGTTAACCCTTTCACTGCCACACAACAGGTTAACCCTTTCACTACCACACTACAGAAGGTTAACATTTCACTACCACACTACATACAGTTAACCCTTTCACTACCACACTAGAGACGATTAACCTGTTCACTACCACACTACAGACAGTTAACCCTTTCACTACCACACTACAGAAGGTTAACCCTTCACTACCACACTACAGGCGGTTAACCTTTCACTACCATACTACAGAAGATTAACCCGTGCACTACCACACTGCAGAAGGTGAACCCTTTCACACACTACAGTACATACGGTTAACCCGTTCACTACCACACAACATATTGTTAACCCTTTCACTACCACACTACAGATGGTTAACCATGTCACTACCACACTACAGAAGGTTAACATTTCACTACCACATGACACACGGTTAACCCTTTCACTACCACACTACAGCCGGTTAACCATTTCACTACCACACTACATAAGGTTAATACTTTCACTACCACACGTCAAACGGTTAACCTGTTCGCCTAAATATTAAAGGCAACCAACTTGTGTCTAGCCACGCCCAACCGCCGCGGAGCTCTGTCGCGACAGCATTATGTAGCAGTAATCCCCCCTCTTTTAACATCGACAACTAGCTCAACTGGTAGCGCAGCCTTGCTGTGGATCCTGCGGTCCGTTGGTGACAAGTTCGATTCCCTTCAATTTTATTTTTTTGATTTTTTTTAACGTGCATTCTTTTGCCGGTTAAGTTTAGGCATGTTAACTTTAAGCATTGTTTCGGAGTTGGTTAAGGTTAAGGTTAGGCATTGTTTCGGAGTTGGTTAAGGTTAGAAGGGTTAAGTTTAGGCGCTGTTAAGGAGCTGGTTAAGGTTAGAGTTTGTCTTAGAGAATGGCAATAGACAGCCTATTTCCGCGCTGCAGCTCTCTCGCGCTGCCGCGGTCACATGGGCGTAGTGGCCAATCAGAGAAACGCTAAACACAAGTTGGTTGCCTAAAATATTCACGCAACCCGTTCACTACCACACTACATAATGTTAACCCTTTCACTACCATACACTGTAAACCCGAATAAGTTTCCAGAACTTAAAAAAATTTAGGCCATACCATGCGTCAATTTTTTTAAGTTGATAAACTCAAATGTTTTCAGTTGGCTAAGACTTACAATTCTCAGTTAAGGCAACTCAAATATGGTCTGTTACTGTGACTTAAGGTTCTCAGTTAAGTCAAATCAAATATGGTCAGTTACTCTGACTTACAGTTCTCAAGTGGAGTCAACTCAAATATGTTCAGTTACTGTGACTTACAGTTCTCAGTTAAGGCAATTCAAATATATTCAGTTACTGTGACTTAAGGTTCTCAAGTGGTGTCAACTCAAATATGTTCAGTTACTGTGACTTACAGTTCTCAGTTAAGGCAATTCAAATATATTCAGTTACTGTGACTTAATGTTCTCAAGTGGTGTCAACTCAAATATGTTCAGTTACTGTGACTTACAGTTCTCAGTTAAGGCAATTCAAATATATTCAGTTACTGTGACTTAAGGTTCTCAAGTGGTGTCAACTCAAAATGTTCAGTTACTGTGACTTACAGTTCTCAGTTAAGGCAGTTCAAATATGTTCAGTTACTGTGACTTAAGGTTCTCAAGTGGTGTCAACTCAAATATGTTCAGTTACTGTGACGTACAGTTCTCAGTTAAGGCAATGCAAATATATTCAGTTACTGTGACTTAAGGTTCTCAAGTGGTGTCAACTCAAATATGTTCAGTTACTGTGACTTACAGTTCTCAGTTAAGGCAGTTCAAATATGTTCAGTTACTGTGACTTAAGGTTCTCAAGTGGTGTCAACTCAAATATGTTCAGTTACTGTGACTTACAGTTCTCAGTTAAGGCAGTTCAAATATGTTCAGTTACTGTGACTTAAGGTTCTAAAGTGGTGTCAACTCAAATATGTTCAGTTACTGTGACTTACAGTTCTCAGTTAAGGCAGTTCAAATATGTTCAGTTACTGTGACTTAAGGTTCTCAAGTGGTGTCAACTCAAATATGTTCAGTTACTGTGACTTATAGTTCTCAGTTAAGGCAGTTCAAATATGTTCAGTTACTGTGACTTAAGGTTCTCAAGTGGAGGCAACTCAAATATGTTCAGTTACTGTGACTTAAGGTTCAACCTTAAATCCATGTGATTAAGTTAACAGAACTCAACGACATTGAGGCCATCCCATGCCTCATTTCTTTTAAGTTAATCAACTCAAATTTTTAAGTTAATCAACTCAAATATTTGCAGTTACTATAACTTAAGGTTCAGTTTTAAAATCCATGTGAAAAAGTTTACAGAAAAATAACTACACAAGCACATTATATCAACTTCAAACAACTATTTTATTTTTTTCTATTCAAAGAGTATAAAAGAGTATACATATATAATCTGTATGTTAGCAATGTACAATAACACTGTAAACACCGTACACTGTTTTTGGACTATATATGTTAACAATACCGACCAGGTATTAGTGCCTTGCAAAGTGCAGATATGAAGTTTTCCCCTTTTTTTGTATGCATTTAGGAGGTTTTGTTCTTCATCGAAACTATTTATCTTACAAAAACATTGTGTTACAACTTCAAACTCTTTATATTTATTTCTATTCAAAGAGTATACATCTATTTATCTTACAAAAACATTGTGTTGCCCTCTCCAACATTATGGCAATGTTAAAATTGAAAATATATATATATAGAAAATATATATAGAAAATAAATACATGCATGTTATAACATGTACATACAATGTAATGTATATTACACATTTAATCCCTCTGGTCACAATAGTGTAATAATGTTTGTTATAAGGCTCTGAAAATGTTACTGAATGATGTATCAATGTATTTCCAGCAAATATTGAAATAATAAAGGGTCTCAATATGTGCAGTGCACATGACCAGAGCCGTTTACATCCTGGCTGAATTACTCAAATTTGTATAGTGTGGTCATAGAATGAGCAAACATGTTGACGGCAACTATTGTGACCGTTGGGATAACACAGTGTATCTATGTACAGTACAGAATAAAATGTATAGATTATCTGAAAATTGTCAATCCGCTTGGCACATGTAAAATTCACAAACGTTGTGCTGTATATTGGGTCCTGCCAATGTGGAACCAAAATACCAATCCACATTACATGCTATACAGCTGGCAATACTGTTAATAGTGCACATACCTACATATGGAAATGCAGCTGCATGTATTTGCTCCATGATGTATCATGGAACAAGATGGTGTTTTCATTGAAAGAGTTAGTCAGAATGTCAGAGGCACCATCCGTCATTTAGAGCAGGCTATGTTTGCAGAATGATAACTAGAACACTACAGTACTCTGTACTAAGAACACTATACAGTACACTAACTATACTGCCCTGTCAAGGCAGACCGCAGTAACTTCCAAACAGTGAAACTGAGAAAAATGGCTTTAAAGTTTTTTGACTTGCCATCCAAAATGTGTTATAGGTAGATAGATGATAGTACCCAGATTTAACATGTATTAATGAAGTAATCTTTAGGCATACAAAAATATGACGTAGTTATTTTAATTAACCCCAAAAAAGCAGATACTGCACTCTGCTGCACGATTTCCTTAAATAATTATACAGGTAATGTACAGGCAAAGTGCAGTAACTTCAAATGCAATGTTGTTTTCCCTCCAGCTTTCATAACTTCACCTAGCCATTTTATTTGGATCATCATCATTCCAATATATTCAGGTATTAAATTTCATTTTCAAAATGGCTAGGTTAAGTTATGAAAGCTGGAGGGAAAACAACATTGTATTTGAAGTTACTGCACTTTGCCTGTACATTACCTGTATAATTATTTAAGGAAATCGTGCAGCAGAGTGCAATATCTGCTTTTTTGGGGTTAATTAAAATAATTATGTCATATTTTTGTATGCCTAAAGATTACTTCATTAATACATGTTAAATCTGGGTACTATCATCTATTTACCTATAACACATTTTGGATGGCAAGTCAAAACACTTTAAAGCCATTTTTCACTGTTTGGAAGTTACTGCGGTCTGCCTGGGTTTTGAGTGTGATTTTGTAGTTACTGCAGTTTTTAAAACCCCATATCTCCAAAACTGAGCGACATTAACATCTGAAACTTGGTCACAAGATAAAACATTTATTGACAAGGTCAATTTCACTCATAACTAAATTTTTACTTTTTTCAAGTTACTGCGGTTAGCCCTTGACAGGGCAGTATACTACTGCCTACAAGGTCTCAAGGATACAGTCCCACTCTCAGCATACAAGATCGATGGTCTGCTGCTGCTGACTCCCAAGCGATTCATTCAAGTGAAACGGAACTGAGTCCAGCTAATGGTGAATAGTTATTTTATTAATCAATTATTGTGTCTTTATTCACTCTAGTTGTGTAATTGACCAGTTCATATTCTGTATAAGTTCATATTCTGTATATGTTAATAATAACGCTTCTGTGTTGCGTTTATGGCTCCTGGTATATCGCCTTGTACTCTGTACTGAGAACACTAACTCTACCACTGCCTACAAGCAATGGAAGCAGTCAGAGCAGAGTGGCATTTATGCCCATTGCCTCCTATTGTTCCTCGAGAAACCAACGTTTGGGACTTGGATGTTGCCTTTGAGATTCTGATAAACTCTTTCAACTCTAAAACTTACTTGGATGAAATTACAATAATGCCAGCTATAGACGGTTAAGAAAATTCGAACTGTAAAACTCCCAAATGTAAACATATTACATAAAAAATAAAGAACAAGGTACATTGAGTAGTTTGGACCTATTGGCTGAACATCTGCAAAGTAGTACAGCAACTTTTGAAGGTATTATTTTGACATGACAAGACATTTCAGATGAGTTTCTATAGACACACTTTTGAGGTGTTGGTAAGTGCTTTGGGGTAGTGCATAGATTAGTCCAAACATTACAGGAAGGAATCACCAAATCTGGGGAAGCTGATCATGATATGACTTTCAATGACAATAGAGATTGTCACAGGCTGGTAGTGAACTGGACTTGTGTCATGATCACTGATTACAGTAAGGAATAGAAACTCATCTGAAAGAAGGATGTGGGGTGAGGTATTAATTTCCTTGTCATGTCAAAATAATACCTTCAAAAGTTTAATGCAAGAGCGGTCAGGTGACGTAGCGGAGATTGCGTTCGTCACCAACGCTGGAGACACTGGATTCGCGTGTTCGAATCCAACTCCCTGCGTTGTCACCAGCTTGGCTGGCCGTTCACACTAATACAATTCGGCAGTATTAGGGGGTGGGGAAGCTGGCGGGTGGGAATCTGGCGTTGTGGACAGCGACGCCTACAGGTCAGGTCTCGGCGCTTGCTAAGCGGGGCAGGACTTGGTGGAGATAGCGTGCCCTCCCACGCGTTACACTTCACCAATGAGAGCCCTCGCTGCCAAGTGAAAAGACGTCACTGGCTGTCGGCGCATGTCTCGGGGGAAGCGTGCGATCGACTCGGGACGCCCTTATACCGACTCGTAGGAGAACATGCATACAGCACCAGGTAGGGGAGGGGGGGGGGGGGGGGGGGGGGGAATTGGCACAACGACTAATTGGGACGGGGAGAAAATCCATTGAAAAATCAGAAGAAAAAAAAATGATTGCATCATCAAGTCATTCTTGAGAGTCTGCAACCTGGGCAACAGTTTACCAGCTTCTAGACCTAGTAAAATCTTCTGAATGAATTCAAACGTGTTGGTAAGTCCCTTGGGGTAGCTGAGGTGTAGTGCATAGATTAGTCCAAACATTACCAGGAAGGAATCACCAATCATAGATTGTCACAGGCTGGTAGTGAACTGGACTTGTGTCATGGTCATTGATGACAGTAAGGAGGGCCACTGCAACACCCTGAAGCTCTGGCTCATCAGGCGTGTCCTGAAGGAATGAAAGAGACATAATAATCACAAATAAATCCATGGTTTCTACAAAGTGCAGCACAAAGCTAAGTACCGTAATTCCTCTAATAGTAACCGGTATTCAAATACAAGCCGGGTCTCTATTAATGGCCGGGTGCGCTCTTGAGCTAAGCAATTATAAGCCGGCCTCCTAATACAAGCCGGGTTACTAATATACTGAGCTGCATACTGAGCTAGTTACTTGATTTCACTTTGAAAACGTTGAAATGACCAGTGACCACCTGTAATTGCACTGTTTACTATTTCATACAGTACTTGGTTTCAATAAATGAACCCAGTACATTTTACTGGGTTCAAACTGACACAAAATGTTGCTTTATTCATTATGATCTGTTTGAAAATTAGAAATATAGGCCTCTCTCTTATACATGCCTCCTCCTAATACAAGCCTGGTACCCGCTACAGTTGAAACAAATACAAGCCGGGGTTACTATTAGAGGAATTACGGTATATGGAGTTGTGTTTGTAAGTTGTTTATATTTTAGTTAGAACTATTTTTTTGGTGAGAAGGTTATTTTTATTTAACCAGGTTAGTCCCGTCGAGATCAAATATCTCTTTCACAAGGGAGACCTGGAAGGAAGGAAGACTGATACTTAGCATTTTGATTAACTGTTCACTTAATATACAGTTGTACTGTAAATTATTTTCACTCGGACTCACTGTGCAGGTTTTGAAAAATCCAGAGACTTCCTCATGCAGATACACAGGCAGGGCATGGAGAACAGTGGTACGCCTGGTGTGAACATCATGGATTTCCTATTAAGATGTAAGATTAAGAAGAAAAAAAGAATTGTATTATATGGAAATGTTTACTGAACAAAGCGGATTTTAAACAGTCCAATCAGATATGTCCACAAATAACATGTTCACATCTTTAATGCAATCAGAAAAATGGCAAACACAATGGTGGACTAATTGTAAAATTCAAAAGCTCATTTGAATCATTGAACCTGTTCAATGTTACAGAGGTTCGACCTATGACATGTCATGTATAATAATCTATTCACCTGTTCATCGTGGATTTTTTAAATGTGAGCCAAAGCATCTGCCGTGTTCCCAGTTTTGGACGCCTTCTGTCTGAATAACGTCATCAGTCGAGGAAGATGGCGGTCAAGCTCAGCGTAGAATGTGTTGGGCAGGTTCTGGTTGGCAATCAGCTGGAACTCTGCATACACCTATATTTAAAAACAGCAGGACAATATAGTATATCAACATCAATTAGTCACTTCAACTTGGTGGATCTCTTACTTTGTTTGGTTTGGGCTTCAGAGCATGACGGCGTGATTTCTGGTCAACCATGTCATTACATGCTTTGCGGAATCGGTCGCTGATGACTAGCTCGCGGGGGCGCACAGAACACACACGCAGATGCGCCGCTAGAGTATATAAACCAGGCTTAAGAATCACAAGTTTCACTTTAAAACACACAGAATGTGCCAAATGTTAACACAGGAAAGAGAGCTGATCTATATTACCTCAGACTCCATTTTGAGAGCAGGCCAGAGGTCCATGAGCTCTTTCACTGGTGGGCTGGACTTCACTATGGTCTGTCGGCGCAGGGCAAATGTGGTCTGCATCAGCTTTCTAATGAGGGGCAGGTTCTTCTCAGTCTTCTTGACTTCTTCAGCAATTGTCTGCCTCAACTGCTCAAGCCTCAAGGAATCCTCTCCTTGGGGATAGTTGGGTAGGAAGTTTACTTCTGCTCGCTTGGGTCTTTTAATGTTGGAATGTGAAGGTTCGCCATCAGGATTGCTTCTACCTCTTTTTCCAGCATTTACAGTGACCTCCTCACATCCTGCCCGTCTCAGCTTGTTCCTGAAATTGCCCATCTTGAATTTGATGCTGTTCTTCCATCCATTGCAGCCGGTCTCAGATCCTGCTTCCTTCAAGCAGGGATGTTTGGCGACAAGAGCCGCAGAAGCCACTGCTATCTCTTTATCACTTGGATAAGCCTTGAAAGCATACATTGTAGATGCAAGCTTTTCTAAGATGTCGTGCTTTAGGTCTCTTGTCAACTTAAGGTGTCTCTTGTTCTTCTCAAATTCGTTGTTTCCGTCTCTAAGTTTCAGCTCAACATCGAATGCAAATGTAGGAACTGGAAAAGGACCTGGAGGCCATCTGCTTAGACGTTCTGGAGATGACCTATCTGAAAGTATATCAACGTTCTGGAGATGACATATCTGAAAGTATATCAGTAGATGCGAGAGAGCTGGAGTCGAGCGAAAGTGAAATGTGCACAACAGCTTTTTGTGGCAATTCCGTAATGTCATCAAGGGAAGTAAGTTTCCCATCAAAGTCTGGATCTTCATACAGCAAACTGAAGTCAAGGTCTATTTCCAACTGTTCTTTTATAATCTTGATCAGTGCATCAACAGAGGCGGGTCGTGAACTGAGTTTTAATTTTCTAGCCCGGTCTGTCTCAACAACACGAAGGATCATGGGTTGTGGGGAGGCAGCTGCCATTGTGCTATGGAAACTTGAATGAATCGCTTGGGAGTCAGCAGCAGCAGCAGCAGACCATCGATCTTGTATGCTGAGAGTAGGACTGTATCGTTGTGACCAGACTGCAGGTAGATGGACAGTGGACAGATGTGGTCCGGTCGACAGACAGCAGCTCAAGGACCTAAGGAGTAGTCATAAACACAACACAGAAAGCGTCATTATTAACATATACAGAATATGAACTTATACAGAATATAAACTGGTCAATTACACAACTAGAGTGAATAAAGACACAATAATTGATTAATAAAATAACTATTCACCATTAGCTGGACTCAGTTCCGTTTCACTTGAATGAATTGTTATGATTCGCGATAATAAGCTACAAAAGGTAACGTTTTTGACAAATATTGAAACGCAGTCAGTTTCTCCACACTATTGTTACCATGTAGGAAGAATTAGATCTGAAATTAGTTTCAAAATGGTTACACTGTGGGGGAAATAAAATAGTAGTCGATTACAGTAAATATCAGTATCTGTTATTATGCACGCCTGGTGATACTATATCCAAATTGAACTCGGCCATTTGAAATATACTATATGTATATATATATATAAATGTGCGAATTGGCTATAATAAGGTAATGTATAAGCA
>NC_140166.1:136109406-136141906 GCF_963971535.1 Notolepis coatsorum | reverse complement strand
CATACTTTGACGTACACACACACACACACACTACCACACAAGTACAACACATTTATACAACGTGGTGGCGTCAAACCTGACATCCATCATCCATCATCTTGTTATCTTGTTAATAGCACCTCCATGACTCACACCTGGGCCTCCCTGATAGGAGACTATCAGCCCCCGATGACAAATATCAACACAGTGCGAGTTACCTACAGACATCCTTTGCCTAATAATAATAATACACTTTATTTGTATAGCACTTTTCATACAGAAGTTGCAGTTCAAAGTGCTTCACAACAGTAAAAAATACAGGCATAAGCTAGCATAAATAAGATGGAGAGGTAGCAAGGTAAGGTAAATCACAGTGTTTTACATTAGGATCTAGCATCCCAATAGGCCTCTCTGTTTACAGTTTCGTTCAGTAATACAAATAATAAAAATAGAATAGACAAGAGTAAAAACAAAGTGCGATTGGATTCAGTTTAAAAATAGGCAAAAAATTATCAAATAGAACGGACATACAACAGGGTATTTATAACATACAACAGAGCAGTGCATCAGTAAGAAGTAAAAAGTGTGATCAAATAGTTCAATTTTGAATTACAACAGAGCAGTGCTCTTAAAATTACAGTGCATAGAACCGACACGTGAATTTGATAGGAAGTGTATAAGCGTAAGGTTATGTATATAACCAAGTTCTGTGAATGCTAGTGACGCTCAGCATCATAATGCATATATCTCGCTTCAGTGGATATGCACTGAATACATTTCAAAATGTACCTTTACATACCAACATCCGTCTGACCACACCCCCATCTGCTGCCTACATAAGCAGGGGTGGGGCGACACACTCATCTCCTTCCCAACAAATTTCACCACAATGAAAGATCAAGGGCCGCAGTGGCGCCTAGATTCTGAGCGTCACTAGCATTCACAGAACTTGGTTATATACATAACCTTACGTTCTGTTTCATGCTACTGTAGCTTCCGCTCAGCATCATAATGCATAGCAGGAGCTGAGCGGAAGCTAGAAGCTCGACAAATGTACCCCACTGAGGCCCCCCACAACCATCAGAACCGGGGAGGACCGAGCCCCCCCGACCCTCCCTAATGGAGGGATACCCTCCCTATTGGAGGACGGGAGGGAGACGGATCCGACCGTGTGAAGAGGAACTCGAGCAACCCAACGCACAGGGTGAGCAGACCGTGGCTTGACCCCACGACTACGCACAC
The DNA here is from genome assembly GCF_963971535.1 of Notolepis coatsorum. Classification (NCBI taxonomy): domain Eukaryota; kingdom Metazoa; phylum Chordata; class Actinopteri; order Aulopiformes; family Paralepididae; genus Notolepis; species Notolepis coatsorum. The sequence continues at coordinate 136,140,685 of NC_140166.1, read as the reverse complement.
GCACAACCCGCATGCCACCAGGGAACGAACGGAAGGAACAAACCTCGTTACTGCCCCCAAAATCACGGGGTCAAGAGCAAACTAAACCCTGTGGCAAGGCCGTAGCAGCGGAGCGCGAAGGAAGACCCAGACCCACTGAAGGGACTGGATCCCCCGGAAAAAGGGGGCCCGGAGAGGTCAATGACGCCAGGCATCAAGACCCCACCAGGCGGTCACTTAGTGACACCGCCCCCCACATCGCCAGCGTATTCGGACAGGGCCCCTCCAAGAGCGGGCCCTTCCCCCCCATTAGTACGCCGCCTGGCACACTGACCCTGCAACACAGGCAGTCAGCATGGCCGTAAGCACTCAAGGTTAACCAACAGAAGCAGGCAGCGCACCGGGGAAACCAGGCAACATGCTGTAGACCCCAGCCTGGAGCACTGCGGGCGAGACAGGCGCCAAAGGGGTCAACTGAAAACAGCACCCCGGCTGAAGGGGCGTATGCTGGCATTGTTGCGCACCATGACAAAGCCTCCACCAAAAAAACCCGACCCAGAGGGGTCGAGGCAGAGAAGGCTGACACGATTGGCAGACGTCATGAACGTGCAGGGGCACACTCAACCGGGTAACCCGGGAGTTGACTCTGCTCCAACACACCCGGGAATCAACCACCCTCTTGGTACCACATGCGGTGGTTGTTCCTATAACCCCTCAAGAAAAAACTCCAAAAACACACCTGCGGGTATACACTGGCTATACCGCAGTACAAGTGTTTCAGTTTTCAAAAAAGGGTTATTCCAGGCCTACGGGTCGACGAAAACATCACTTCGGACCGGGAAGCACACAGGGTTACCAGAGGAGGTCCAAAAGACCACCCCAACAGCCCCCTCTTTGCCACGCGTGAGAGAGGAGCGAAAAGAATGGAGAACCAGCCCTAAGCTTACTGCACTTGGTATTCCCAGGCGGTCTCCCATCCAAGTACTAACCAGGACCGAACCTGCTTAGCTTCCGAGATCGGACGAGATCGGGCGTGTTCAGGTTGGTATGGCCGTAAGCCATTACGATAGTGCAGAGTACAACATGTACCCAACAAGGGTCTCCATAACGCCTAACCCTGTGACACCCGGGCCGACCCGGCATTTTCCCCCCCAAAAAAAGCACAAGTCCCTCAGGGTACCAGAACAGCAGATCTGCATCCCCGGCGGACAACGGGTTAACTGACCTGGACCAGTGCGACCAGAACCAGTCCCGTGCCCTAACCACGCCGACATACCCACTCCAGAAGAGGGGGTAGGTATGCGTGTCGATCTAAAACATGAAAAGAGGGAGCCACCCAGACGGTCCCATTTGGACCGTGCTCAGTGGCCCACCCCAAGGGCGTGAGACCCCTCTACCTATGTTCTGATCTATTCCGTTAACAACCCCCAGATATGAACGAGAATTCATCGAGACAACCTAGTAAACTGGCGCTCGGAAGAGACAAAACTCCATCCCAGTTGCCCTATAAAAATGCTGTTTTAATAACGAGCAACCAAGGCGCACTTAGCCCCCTGCGTGATTCTTAACAGAAACACCCCGAGCCAGCACTATGTACACGTCGAGACCCAAACACATCAATGGATAGTCTAGCATGACACCAAACATTGTTCCTCCAAGTCGCCTGGGAGAACGACACGGAGCCGTCGTGCTTCATGTTATTTCCTCTTTTTATTTAAAAAAGAAAGAAACACAGACTGACATGAATCCCACGTGACGCAGCTGAGGGTATTTTTTTTTACAATTTTACATCCCGCCACCCTCCCATAGGGAGGAGACGGAAATCCCCAGAGAGACTTCCCACACGAGCTGTATAGATTGAAAAGAATATATTGCAACATTGAGCTATGTAACACTTGGGTTAGGGCTCTCCGAGGAGGAGGCACTGAACCAATACACACTCCATAATCGAATTGAATCGAATACACACACAATAGAGCAGAACTCCTTTTTTGAAGTTCTACTCACCTTGACAATCTGAGGAGGAGGCTCTGAACTCTGAGGAGGCTCCCTCACTGGGAAGGAGAGTCCGAACTCACAGAAGGCACTTCTCTCTGAGGAGGAGCTTCGTGAGGAGGAGCTCTGACAACTCCCTGAAACAGATCCATAACATGGCCCTGAACAACCCACGGAAGTCTTACCACTAGAGACGCGCTCAGTGACGTACTCTATGGCGGGGGAATTTCCGCGGTGCACACGCCCAATCTTCCAGGGCGTGGGACCAGGAAACTCCCCCCCCCCCCCCTCTTACCCTGTAACGTGCCGAACAGCAACGTGACAGGAACCTTGAAGGACAGGAGGTTTTAACCCCTGACCAATCAGAAAAGGGGAGGAAAGGATTACCAGTTCACCCCTTTACGACCCCTCACCCATGATACGATGTAATGACAAGTAGAGCATGACACATTGACACAGTCATAGCCTGCTACATGAAGCATCGAACAGCCTCACATAGCTCATGTGATAACCTGCTACCTGAGTTTTACTAAGGAAAAACACAGAACAGAGAGGGCCCCTTTAAGAGCCCCGGTCCAGACTTACACATGTGCTTCTGTGGGCCAAAACCTAACCCAGTTATAGATCTCAACGACACACACAACCCTTCATCACAACAAAAAATGGCACAGTACACTCCTACTACAGAGGAACGCCGTTTTTCATAACGAGAGAAGACAGAAGTCCTCGATTATGTATTGGCCACAGGCCTTGCTAAGCACACATGATAAGTGACCAAACAACCTTTTCTTTAGGAAAAAATAGTTTCTCAAGCGGAAAGCACAACCCCAGCAATTAAGCTGAGGGTTACATCGTATCCCCACAAACACAGTGACACAACATATTGTAACCAAACATGTCTGAGAGGAGGGGGGGGAAGCCCCAGGGAACCGGGGGGTCACCCCTCCTATCTTACCCTTGATACGACCAAGGCGAACAGGCACCTCTTATTAATGTGTGAACATACTGTTCATTGTCATCACAGGCTGAGAAAAAGATTCATTCCTCAATCACATGTCACTAAGCATAGCTTTACAGGTTTAATTAACCCTCTTAGTTGTGAGTTCACCCACGGTACAACGTTACATGAACACACATGTTCTCATCACAACCAAACCAGTTAATTTTTACACACGTAAAAACAACGCCGATTTACTACAGAGAGAAGCTATACCAGTGACAAGACAATTCACACACAACACGCGTTGTATCCTCAATGTATTGCAGCAACACATGTTTTGGAAACATCGTTATTACAAAACATTTAGAAGGGAAGAAAAGAAGAAGTGTTTAAAGTCCGTAGGACTCCTACCTTCACCCAGAACGCAGGCCGAGAGAACAGCAACACTAGTTAACGGGACACCGAGTTGAACCCAGCATCTCCTGCGTCGGTGACGAGGGTATGTCCGCAACGCCACCCAGCCGCCGTTCTCCATGTTGACGAAGTCCTCGCTGGCACTGGCACCCGGGTGTAGGGTCGACTAACATCCTCTGTCAAAGATGACGTCGTAGTCAGAGTGTTTTAAGGCATGTTATAGTCACAGTATCGTTTCAACAGTGTAGCATTAAGCTAACAGCCGTCCGACTGATAGCAACAAGCTAACGTTTACTAGCCTAGTAAACACAACGAGCTAGCGCCGCAGCTAACAGCTGACTGGCTAACACAGTAGGCCACAAACTAGCACGCCAGCTAAGCAGCTATCACCTGAACTTAGAGCCATATGGAATCCGCGATCACGGAATCGCGGACGGAATCGCGGAATTGAGCAATAAAAATGGAATCAACTATATATATATATTATTTTTTTTATAAATATTATTTTTTATGTTGTGGGACTTGTACAGCACTTTGTTCAACGTTGTCAGTGCTGTAAAGTTTAAACCTTTTTAAATCTTAGACAAATAAAACACTTTGCTTTCATGAAATATTGTAAGCCGTCATTTGAGGCTTTATAAAAGCAGCACAATGAACACAAATCTGTCAGTGCCGAGTCCGACCTCATCTTAAATAACAAACAGCATTGCTTGTTGTAGTTAACAAAGAGAGGCAGAGTTGATTTTGCAAAAATATATATAATTTTTTTTTTTTTTTAATAATCAAATTTTATTTTCATATTCGAATCCCATGCCCATCGAACGAAGCTTCAAAGCTTCGAAGTATTTAAGACAGCCCTATTAAATGGACTGTTATATCTTATTAAATTGTGGACATTTATTCATTCCCACTTATTAGACACTATTTCTGATGGTAAAATGAGCGTACAAAGCAAAATACAGAATTCTGAAATATTAAAACGGAAAAAACGGAATTTGGAAAAAAATTAAATGGAATTTGGAAAAAAATAAAACGGATTTCATATGGCTCTACCTGAACTGTACACAACGACATAACAAGCCACACTTCAGACAGGCCGCTGTCCAAGTCCCTCCCCATCCTAAGAGGAAAGAGAAAAAGAAATGTCAAACACAGTTTTCAACGGTGATTTACCAGACATACAGCGGAGCCAGCACAATTCCCATCCGGGCTGCAGCCGACTTTGAGCATGGAACTCCCGATAAAGAAGATCCTATGCCCACATTTCCTCGTTAGGGTGTACTTCCACATTTATGTGAAAGATGGGGCCTGCACGGGACAGAGAAGCATCCGCTCGTCCAGAGAATCCTGGGTTCACCAGGTCCTGGTCGCGGCCCACTAGGTTGACCGTCATGGGCGTCAGACCAAGATCCTCCGTCCGCCGCTTAAGAAGCCGAGCAGAGGACCCCTAGTCCGGAGTCGGCGTTCGTAAAATTGTCAGCTAACCCCCATAGCATAAGCAGACAACCAGTGCTCGCAAGCAAAACAGTACTTACCCCACCCTGGAAGCAACCACTTTCTCACAACAGCTGGTGCTTCCCACAGTCCAGCTGTATGGCCGGAGGGCCAAACCCATCCAGCCGCAGCAAGGAGGACTGCAGTTGGGGAGCATGTCAGCGGCGCGAGCCCCTAATACGAAAAAGCCGGTGGAGGTCAGAATGATCATCATCTTCCAGACACTCCAGTGACGAAGACAATATCGCTGTAATTTTCTCGAAAATAGTGAGAGAGAAAATAAAGATATAATGTCAACGTATCTCCTTGTTCTTCTGTTTTCCTTTCTTAATACTTTCTTCCTCGCCAAGTGATTGGTATACAGGCACTATCATGTGGATGAAATTTGAGAAGGAGATGAGTGTGTGGCCCCACCCCTGCTTATGTAGGCAGCAGATGGGGGTGTGGTCAGACGGATGTTGGTATGTAAAGGTACATTTTGAAATGTATTCAGTGCATATCCACTGAAGCGAGATAAGAATAGTGCATGCCTTTGACATGTAGAACTGTGTGGAATAACGCAGATTTTATTTTATTTTATTACGGATCCCCATTAGCTGGTGCCATAGCAAAAAACATTCAAAAACAATTATTATTGCAAAACTAAATGATTGAAAGTCAGTACTCAACACACAATGCATAATGAAACTAACAATTAAGATGGCTAAAATTACATGCAAGCACAGAAACAGAAAACAAAAAAAACTAAACAAAATACAGTGTTAAATACAATTTAAGATTATTTTTAAAAGTGAATCTACTGTAAATGCAGCAGAGGTTTTGAGGCAGGTTATTCGAAAGAGTTAATGCTCTAAAAATGAAAGATCTCCTTAAAGCGTTGGTTTTTGGACCTGGCAATTCAAGCTGCCCACTATTGGAACCTCTAGTGTAATGCCCATGCACAGTATAGTATACAATCTGTTTATGTGTAAAAACTGGAGTTTTACTGCTCATGACCAACTTGAACAGCACAAGTATATTAAAAGTAGTGCTGTCAATAGATAATATTTTTTTTTTTACTAATCTCACAATTTTCTGTAATTAATCTAGATTAATCTAGATAGAAAATAGCATTGTTCTACTTAAGACCAAAGCTTGTAACAGATATTTACTTGAGTAAAATCATGGAATTAATGTAGAATCAACACAAAGAAAGTATATTTAGATTCAAAGACTATTTTAATAGCTTTCTTTGAATACAGTTTATCTCCTGTGAAATACAAATGTTCAACAAAACCATCAACATTGACTCAGCTAGACCTCTTTCATATATCCGCGGCGCTAACAGAAATAAAAACAACCCAGGCCTATGTTAAAGTGCAGATTGGCTTAACTTTGACAGCCCTAATTAAAAGACAATCTATTTTCAACGTTAAGGTGATTTACCATCTACAGTATAATGTTCATCAGCTTTGGAGAAGCGTCATAAAACATCCCAACTGGCAACACCTCGCAGCTTGAAACCCGGTCTCACAAAAGATAACGAGAACAGAAAATTGCAGACGGCAACAAACGGCTTCTGGCGACGAAACAGTAATGATTTATGATTCTCTGCCTCCTCCTCATCTTTGATTTCTTCAAATATCATCTTCAAGAGAAGGAAACGGGAACATGCTTATTTTCATTTCATATTTCGCTGCTCAATTTATCATCAAGAGACCTGCTGTTATTTCTCTAAATCAAATCTGTAATAATTGCATTTTTTGCACAACAAACAAAGGTCATGCGATATGCAAAGTTGTTCGGTGACACTTGGCATTGAAGATTATGTTTACTATAATTACCACTGCTCAATATTCTGGTCTGCTTCTGCTTCAGTAAATAAAGTACATGATGTAGGTTATGTTATATATAATATATATATATGTCATATATTTACGTTTTGTATCGGCAAAGTCTAGTGGTGAGAGCTGTGTTTGTATCAGGGTGGGTGTCTTAGTCTAGTGGTGAGAGCTGTGTTTGTATCAGGGTGGGTGTCTTGGTCTAGTGGTGAGAGCTGTGTTTGTATCAGGGTGGGTGTCTTGGTCTAGTGGTGAGAGCTGTGTTAGTAACAGGGTGGGTGTCTTAGTCTAGTGGTGAGAGCTGTGTTAGTAACAGGGTGGGTGTCTTGGTCTAGTGGTGAGAGCTGTGTTTGTATCAGGGTGGGTGTCTTAGTCTAGTGGTGAGAGCTGTGTTAGTAACAGGGTGGGTGTCTTGGTCTAGTGGTGAGAGCTGTGTTAGTAACAGGGTGGGTGTCTTGGTCTAGTGGTGAGAGCTGTGTTAGTATCAGGGTGGGTGTCTTGGTCTAGTGGTGAGAGCTGTGTTTGTATCAGGGTGGGTGACTTGGTCTAGTGGTGAGAGCTGTGTTTGTATCAGGGTGGGTGTCTTAGTCTAGTGGTGAGAGCTGTGTTAGTAACAGGGTGGGTGTCTTGGTCTAGTGGTGAGAGATGTGTTAGTATCAGGGTGGGTGTCTTGGTCTAGTGGTGAGAGCTGTGTTAGTATCAGGGTGGGTGTCTTGGTCTAGTGGTGAGAGCTGTGTTAGTATCAGGGTGGGTGTCTTGGACGAGTGGTGAGAGCTGTGTTTGTATCAGGGTGGGTGACTTGGTCTAGTGGTGAGAGCTGTGTTTGTATCAGGGTGGGTGTCTTGGTCTAGTGGTGAGAGCTGTGTTAGTAACAGGGTGGGTGTCTTGGTCTAGTGGTGAGAGCTGTGTTAGTAACAGGGTGGGTGACTTGGTCTAGTGGTGAGAGCTGTGTTAGTAACAGGGTGGGTGACTTGGTCTAGTGGTGAGAGCTGTGTTAGTAACAAGGTGGGTGACTTGGTCTAGTGGTGAGAGCTGTGTTAGTATCAGGGTGGGTGTCTTGGTCTAGTGGTGAGAGCTGTGTTAGTAACAGGGTGGGTGTCTTGGTCTAGTGTTGAGTGCACTCAGCCTCCACCACAAGCATTGTTAGCATTGTCCCGAAAATCCAAAAATATATTACTTATATTAATATTTATAACATATAACCTTTTGATTACTGGCTGGCCTCTTTACCTCTAGGCCAGGGGTTCTCAAACTTTTTTATACCACAACGACCCCATTTTATTTAGGATTTCTTTTGGCGACCCCACACTGTGTGGGGTGTATCGCGCAATTTCAACGTGGAATTAAGGAATATCAAAATAAAAGGCAATGACATTGTTGAACTTTATCATGCATATATATTAGACATTTTAATTACAGCACTATGTTATCAATACACATTTATAAAATGTAGCCAAAATAGGTTGCCAGAATTTTTTTTAATTTATTTGTTTGCCAATGCGCGACCCGACCCTACTGTCACCTCTACCCACGTGACCCGTAGTTTGAGAACCGCTGCTCTAGAACCATCCGGCCTCCTCGGTCTTGTAAATTCGACCAGGTCTTTGGTGGTTTTACAATCCTATTCGCTCCATCTGAAACTCGCTAACGGAACGTAGGCCAAATGCGTCCACATTTTTATAGGATTCTATCACATTTTCATAACAATAGCACCCTGCGCCGTTTTCATTGAGGTTTCTTACAAATTAACGATGCTTTGTGTTGTCCTTTATATGCCGATTATCATTAGAATCTTAAATTGTACCATATGTCCCCCTTTAGACAACATATGTAACGCTACCAGCGCACTTTTGTTAAGATAATTAGTTGGCCATTCTCGGTCGCTATACCGAGGTCGCAGTAATAGTTTAACGCTGTTCAGATCACGTCGGAGAAAATAGACACATCCCAGTGTAGGGCTGGGCGATATAACGATAACGATAAATATCGCGATATATTTTAATAATCGATATCGAATATCGAAATTAAAAAAAAATCGAAAAATCTTTTTTTTTTTTTTTTTTTACCTGCAACAGGGCAGTTTTAAAACCAGAGACAGTGGACAGACTTGTCTTTCTTGCCTGCAACTTAAAGTAATGGCTTTGCTTGTCCAAATGACAATACTGACCAAATTCAGATTTCTTTTTCTCTTGTCCATTTATTTTGTTTGCTTTCTAATTTAAAATACATTTTGAAACCGTCTGTACACAGTAGGCTATGTGTGCTAGCAGAACTAGACTCCAGTCACGAGTCACAGTGCACATGTGCGGTGGTTTGTCCACCAAAAAAGCGCCAAAAGATCGAAAATAAACTAGCAGAGCCAGAACTGTTCAACTCCTCTGGAGCCACAGCCAGCAGAGAAGCCGGTTTACTTTAGCTTTTAAACCAGCTGCAGAACTGGAGTGTGAGGGGATGTAACACTAAAGATGGCGGCAATGACAAAGAATTGCTGCAAAATAAACATACATCTGTTGTTAAAAAAAAATTAAATAAAAAATGTTTTTTTTTTTTTTTTTTTTATTTATACTTATAACAATTCGATAATTATCGATATCGAGAAATAAAATAAAATTATCATATCGTTATCGCGATATGATTTTTTTCCATATCGCCCAGCCCTATCCCAGTGACCTGCGACCTGTGCTAACGCTCTTGGGAAATGCAGTGTTGTAGTTCTCAACATTTTCAGCCTTTAATTAAACCAATGCTGCCATCTACTGACAACAAAAAAGTGTGGTCTAATCGTCACCTTGAGAGCTACTTCCGTATACAGCTCCGCCCCAAACCCATTCTAGAGATTCCCACTTTTTGCTGGGAGTGGGGCGTGGCCGTATTTGGTCCCAGACAATAAGAGTGGCTGCAATTGGTCACCGTGACGTTACATCTCTCTGCAAATCTCAAAATCCTTCATTTGAATGCACTGCCTCTCTTCGTGGACGCAGGCCTGACTCTCTCTGCCCCCCCCCCCCCCCCCCCCCCAGGTGAGGCCCGCAGCTCCGTCAACGAGTCCAGCAGCCTGCTGGGAGGCTCCCCCAGGCGGCAGTGTGGGCGCAAGGGCTCCCCCTACCACACGGGGCAGCTGCACCCCGCCGTCCGCGTGGCCGACCTCCTGCAGCACATCAACCAGATGAAGACGGCCGAGGGCTACGGCTTCAAGCAGGAGTACGAGGTACGTGAGGGAGGGGTCAGCCACCAAGCATTTCCTGTCCAAGAATGAGCGTTCTTTTTTTTTTTATCCACTTTTTCGCCCATTTTTTCTATATTTTCTCCCATCCCAATTTCGTATCATCCAATTCAACCCTCCCCTGTCACGAACGCTGTTTCTTGCCTCCCACAAGCCGGCTGCAATGTGGACTAAGTCATACATAGCACAAGTCCCCTCCGGTACTTGAGGTAACAGCAGTCGCATCTTTTCACCTGCGCAGCTCGATCTCTCAGTGGCGAGGAGTAACGCGTGGGAGGCTCACGCTGCCCCCGACACTTCCTGATTCTACTGCGCAGGCGCACCAACCGACCTGTAGGAGTCGCTGTCCACAACGCCCGATCCCCACCCATCAGTTTCCCACCCCCTAATACGGCCAATGTGTATTAGTACGGACGACCAGCTAAACTGAAAGCAATGTGGAGCGCTGGGCTCGAACAGGCAAGCCCAGCGTCTCCGCATTCGTGGTGAGCGCCTTGCCCACTACGCCACGTAGCCGCCCAGAATGAGCGTTATTTGATGGCGTCAGCGCCGGATTCTCAGTGGTATTACAAACTGTGGCTCTGTGAGGCCAGCTACGTGTCTTTATCCTCCCTCACTGCTTTGGACCCGGCCTTTCAAAGAGAAGATGCCTCTCGCAAGCGTTTTTCAGCTGCTTTTGTTATTCAGTTTTCTTTCCCTCCTTGGTATTCTGTAATCATAGAATGTAGGCTAATGCTAACCCCTTAAAATGACTACCACTCATAAATTAGCTTCTGAGATCATCTGAGATATAGGAGCTGCTCTTACTTTTTAGAAAGAGGAATGAGCGGTAATGGTATTGTAGAAAGATGAATGAGTGCTGAAGGTATTGTAGAAAGATGAATGAACGGTGAAGGTATTGTAGAAAGAGGAATGAGCGGTGAAGGTATTGTAGAAAGAGGAATGCATGATGACGGTATTGTAGAAAGAGGAATGCATGATGAAGGTATTGTAGAAAGAGGAATGCATGATGAAGGTATTGTAGAAAGAGGAATGCATGATGACGGTATTGTAGAAAGAGGAATGAATGATGAAGGTATTGTAGAAAGAGGAATGCATGATGACGGTATTGTAGAAAGAGGAATGAATGATGAAGGTATTGTAGAAAGAGGAATGCATGATGACGGTATTGTAGAAAGAGGAATGCATGATGAAGGTATTGTAGAAAGATGAATGAACGGTGAAGGTATTGTAGAAAGAGGAATGAGCGGTGAAGGTATTGTAGAAAGAGGAATGCATGATGACGGTATTGTAGAAAGAGGAATGCATGATGAAGGTATTGTAGAAAGAGGAATGCATGATGAAGGTATTGTAGAAAGAGGAATGCATGATGACGGTATTGTAGAAAGAGGAATGAATGATGAAGGTATTGTAGAAAGAGGAATGAATGATGAAGGTATTGTAGAAAGAGGAATGCATGATGACGGTATTGTAGAAAGAGGAATGCATGATGAAGGTATTGTAGAAAGAGGAATGCATGATGACGGTATTGTAGAAAGAGGAATGAATGATGAAGGTATTGTAGAAAGAGGAATGAGTGGTGAAGGTATTGTAGAAAGAAGAATGAATGATGAAGGTATTGTAGAAAGAGGAATGCATGATGACGGTATTGTAGAAAGAGGAATGAGTGGTGAAGGTATTGTAGAAAGAAGAATGCATGATGAAGGTATTGTAGAAAGAGGAATGAATGATGACGGTATTGTAGAAAGAGGAATGAATGATGACGGTATTGTAGAAAGAGGAATGCATGATGAAGGTATTGTAGAAAGAGGAATGCATGATGACGGTATTGTAGAAAGAGGAATGAATGATGAAGGTATTGTAGAAAGAGGAATGAATGATGAAGGTATTGTAGAAAGAGGAATGAATGATGAAGGTATTGTAGAAAGAGGAATGAATGATGAAGGTATTGTAGAAAGAGGAATGCATGATGACGGTATTGTAGAAAGAGGAATGAGTGATGAAGGTATTGTAGAAAGAGGAATGAATGATGACGGTATTGTAGAAAGAGGAATGCATGATGAAGGTATTGTAGAAAGAGGAATGAGTGATGAAGGTATTGTAGAAAGAGGAATGAGTGATGAAGGTATTGTAGAAAGAGGAATGAACGGTGAAGGTATTGTAGAAAGATGAATGCATGATGAAGGTATTGTAGAAAGAGGAATGAATGATGAAGGTATTGTAGAAAGAGGAATGCATGATGAAGGTATTGTAGAAAGAGGAATGAACGGTGAAGGTATTGTAGAAAGATGAATGAATGATGAAGGTATTGTAGAAAGAGAAATGCATGGTGAAGGTATTGCAGAAAGAGGAATGAGTGGTGAAGGTATTGTAGAAAGAGGAATGCATGGTGAAGGTATTGTAGAAAGAGGAATGCATGATGAAGGTATTGTAGAAAGAGGAATGCATGATGAAGGTATTGTAGAAAGAGGAATGCATGGTGAAGGTATTGTAGAAAGAGGAATGAGTGGTGAAGGTATTGTAGAAAGAGGAATGAGTGATGAAGGTATTGAGGAATGAGCGGTGAAGGTATTGTAGAAAGATGAATGAGTGGTGAAGGTATTGTAGAAAGATGAATGAATGATGAAGGTATTGTAGAAAGAGAAATGAATGATGAAGGTATTGTAGAAAGAGGAATGAGTGGAGAAGGTATTGTAGAAAGAGGAACCAGGTGTTTTTATAGGATGCAATGTTGTTTTTAAAAGAAGCTGTGTGTTTTTCTAGATTGGAATGGTCTGTTAGTAGAGCTGTTCTCACAATCTGTTGAAACAGTACAGTAATTGAAACAGTACAGTAATTGAAACTAATTAAAGAGAAAAAAAAGCCTCTCGCATGGTTTCAAACATGGCTTTTTTATTGAAGCCATATTGTAAGATAATTAGTCTAAGCTATGGAATAGCTAATGTAATGGCTTTTAATTCTAAGGCCTCAATCCAGATTTCCGGTTACACATTATACATCCGGGGTATATTCATACTTTCTGAATATTGTTATATAATATCCAATTTCCAAACACAAACATTTAGTGGACCAAAAACCACAGGTGGAGATACAGTCATCACTCTTGTGGGAAGGATCTTGTAGGACTTACACACACATGAGCCACTGAGTCATCGCTGAATCCTCCGTAGCCGTGTTACATTTCTGACGATGTGGGTAGAAAAGGTCGTCGGTCCTCTATAAGGACCGTTGAAGCATTCCGTCGTAGCGCACGGCAGAACTGACGTCTCAAATGGAGCGCCCTCCTTCAAACTGAAGTGAAACGTCACGTTTGCTTTATGCTGTAATAAAAAATAGTTGGACAGGAGCCTTAAAATATGGAGGTATTTCTTCTGCCCACATCCGTCGCCTTCATGCTCCTCCATGGGTTCGGCTTTCTGGACGTGTAGCGCGTCGCCTCCTCTCTGCGATGATGAACATAGACCGGGGACTAGGACGCCATCCATCACGTCCTGACATCATCTACGCCGCCCCCCACTGAAATTAATTAGCGGGGTCGAAGAGAGCCACCTGGATCACCGCTGTCGCTGAGTGGACGGATAAATCATCCTCACCTGAGAGGACCTTTTGTCAGGATTGGCAGAGTGGACAAAGTCACTGTTGCAGACCGGCCCTCCGTTGTTTGACTGACGCCTGCTGTGTTCTCCTCTCTGACCCCATGTGTCTCTGGACTTCACCGGGCTCCCTAATGAGACCTGGCGGTGGTGAAGAATAATCACTCTTGGGGAAGGGTGGCTGCTAGAAGAGTGGCTGCTAGAAGAGTAGCTTGATTCTGGAGCTCGATGGAGGGCACTAGGCCTGTATCTTCCTGGGTTCAGGTCATCATAAGCATAACTCTTGTATTCCGATACTCCGTTTGAGCTAAATCAACCCGTGTTAACTAAGTCTATATTTGACTGAGTACATCCTTGATCCGGTTCAATTTCCTCCACACACGAGCTTGACGCCCCCACATCCGTCTATTAGCGTTATTAGTCTGGTCTCGAGTCCATTTTTTGTTTAACGCTGACACAGCAGCTGAGGCAGGGCTTTCTCCGGCAGATACGAGGTTTGACGTGAAAGGAAGGCCTGTTTTCCCGTGATGTTTATGGCTTATGCTAAATAAATGGTAAATGGACTGCGTTTATATAACAGCTTTTATCCAAAAACGCTTCACAACGTACAGTATGCCTCACATTCACCCCGTTCACTCACACTTTCACACACCGACAGCGGAGGCGACCACGCAAGGTGCCCACCTGCTCGCCGGGAGCAGTTAAAGTGTCTCGCTCAAGGACATTCCGACACGCTGCCGGGAGGAGTTGGGAATCGAGCCGTGAACCTTTGCGGTTACCGGATGACTGCTCTACCTCCTGAGCCACTGTCGCGCCGGATAAACAAAGCCCTTGCGAGTTACACATACTGTACCTAGGTGTAGTCCAGCTACTGTAGGGCGTGACAGTGGCTCAGCAGGTAGAGCGGGCATCTGGTAATCGGAAGGTTCCCGGTTCCTTGAACAAGACACTTAACCCCTAACTACCCCGTGATGAGCAGGTTGGCACCTTGCCCGGTCGCCTCTGCCAGTCAGTGGGTGAATGTGTGAGCGAATGGGTGAACGGCGAGGCGTGAGTTGTAAAGCGTTTTGGATAAAAGCGATATATAAATGCATTCCATTTACCATTTTTTTTTAACAATATATTTATTGGGTTTTAGTTTGCAAATTACAACATGTATATCAGCAGAGCAGTATTCAGCAAACATTTTCACCCCGTTCTCCCTCCCCTAACCCCACCCCACACAATAATAATTAACTTCAAAAACAGGTTCACATAGGAAGGATACAGATTTAAATAATTAAAAAATTTAAATAAACATAAATAAATAATAATACAACCAAAATGTTTTACACATTAAGTAAAGGGTGTTTCTTGTCGTTTTTACACAATAATAAGAGTTGTCCCACAGTACTCCCCCTAATCCTGTTCTTGTTGAAGCAAGTTCCCAACATTCGTATTATGCTTTAAGAAGTACACAAACGGTCCCCAGGCATTATCAAAAATGTTTTGTTTACGTCTAACAATATACACCATCTTTTCCATTGACATGTTTGAAGCCATTTCTTTAATCCACATACCAATTCTTGGTCCATCAACATTTTTCCAATTAAGAGCTATTACACGTTTTGCTTGTAATATGCACATATCTATAACTCCATTTACCATTTACTTGTGCCAACCCGCCCGCCCGCTGCCCACCGAGCGCAGAGCGAGAAGAGAGAATTCAGTAGAATAGAATAGAAGTACTTTGTTAATCCCGAGGGAAATTCAGCACCACGGGTCGCTCACAATAAACATGTAGGTAGTCGAAAATCTAAAATAAGAATGAGAATAAAAATACAGTCAAAGATATACATTCTAAAATATGTATATGTAACGGATGGTGACGCGAGGCGCAGTCACGGTGGACTCCGAGTGTTGTGAAGTGACTGTAGTGGCGAGTAGTGGTACTGCGAGTTTAACTCACTCTCCCTTAAAAAAGACACATAGACATGTTGCCAAGAAGTGAATTCACCTTTTGGTATAGCGGTCCGTGCTGTTGCCCCGTGACCACGGGTTCGAAACTCGGGTTCGAAACTCCCTCGGGGCATCGAAGTATATACAGTAAAATGTGCAGTAAAAATGTACAGTAAAAATGTACGATGTACAACATCCAGGAAGATACAGTACAGTAAAATGTACAGTAAACATGTACAGTAAAAATTTACAATGTAGATGTAAAATGTCCAGGAAGATTTGCAAGAGTTTATACTGTTACTCTGTGCTCAGTGAGGCATCGAGGCGTTATAGAGTCTGACGGCTGTTGGAATGAAGGACTTGAAGGAAAATGAAGAAAGAATGAAGAACGAATGAAGAAGATTAAGGAAAAAAGAGAGAGCTTAGCTCTTTTGCAAATGTCTCTTTGTCTTCCTCTCTCTCTCTCCAGTACAAAAACGTGATTAAGAAAATGACTATTGCTAAATGTTCTAATCCACCAAGTGGTCACCGGCCTGTGATGCATGGCACAATGTGTTCTCAGTGCCACGGCATTTATATAACAAATAAAGAATTATACTCCAATCAAACCTACAATTAGCAGCGAGAGTCTCCAGGGACAAACAGGCATTGTTCCCAGAACCACTTACAGCAATGGCAGGGTATGTAAATCACTTTGTTTACTTGGCAGATCCCCGCTCGGGTAATTCCTCCATAGATGCACTGGCGGGGGCGGAGGGCTTGGTTATTAAGCACCGAGGCATAAACGTTTATCCAGGGAAGCCGAGTGAGACCGGGTCACTGTCGCCCCCCCCCGCTGTTGTAATGACCGGTACTGTCTCCGCTGGTCGTAATGACCGGTACTGTCTCCACGGTCGTAATGACCAGTACTGTCTCTGTGGTCGTAATGACCGGTACTGTCTCCACTGTCGTAATGACCGGTACTGTCTCCCCACGGTCGTAATGACCGGTACTGTCTCTGCTGTCGTAATGACCGGTACTGTCTCTGCTGTCGTAATGACCGGTACTGTCTCTGCTGTTGTAATGACCGGTACTGTCTCCCCACGGTCGTAATGACCGGTACTGTCTCTGCTGTCGTAATGACCGGTACTGTCTCTGCTGTCGTAATGACCGGTACTGTCTCTGCTGTTGTAATGACCGGTACTGTCTCCCCACGGTCGTAATGACCGGTACTGTCTCTGCTGTCGTAATGACCGGTACTGTCTCTGCTGTCGTAATGACCGGTACTGTCTCTGCTGTTGTAATGACCGGTACTGTCTCCGCTGTCGTAATGACCGGTACTGTCTCTGCTGTCGTAATGACCGGTACTGTCTCCGCTGTCGTAATGACCGGTACTGTCTCCGCTGTCGTAATGACCGGTACTGTTTCTGCTGTTGTAATGACCGGTACTGTCTCTGCTGTCGTAATGACCGGTACTGTCTCTGCTGTCGTAATGACCGGTACTGTCTCCGCTGTCGTAATGACCGGTACTGTCTCTGCTGTCGTAATGACCGGTACTGTCTCTGCGGTCGTAATGACCGGTACTGTCTCCACGGTCGTAATGACCGGTACCGTCTCCGCTGTCGTAATGACCGGTACCGTCCCCGCTGTCGTAATGACCGGTACTGTCTCCCCGCTGTCGTAATGACCGGTACCGTCTCCGCTGTCGTAATGACCGGTACTGTCTCCACGGTCGTAATGACCGGTACTGTCTCCACTGTCGTAATGACCGGTACTGTCTCTGCTGTCGTAATGACCGGTACTGTCTCTGTGGTCGTAATGACCGGTACTGTCTCCACTGTCGTAATGACCGCTACTGTCTCTGTGGTCGTAATGACCGGTACTGTCTCTGCTGTCGTAATGACCGGTACTGTCTCTGCTGTCGTAATGACCGGTACTGTCTCTGTGGTCGTAATGACCGGTACTGTCTCCACTGTCGTAATGAGCGGTACTGTCTCCACGGTCGTAATGACCGGTACTGTCTCTGATGTCGTAATGACCGGTACTGTCTCTGCTGTCGTAATGACCGGTACTGTCTCTGCTGTCGTAATGACCGGTACTGTCTCTGTGGTCGTAATGACCGGTACTGTCTCTGCTGTCGTAATGACCGGTACTGTCTCTGTGGTCGTAATGACCGGTACTGTCTCTGTGGTCGTAATGACCGGTACTGTCTCTGTGGTCGTAATGACCGGTACTATCTCCGCTGTCGTAATGACCGGTACTGTCTCTGTGGTCGTAATGACCGGTACTGTCTCCGCTGTCGTAATGACCGGTACCGTCTCTGCTGTCGTAATGACCGGTACTGTCTCCGCTGTCGTAATGACCGGTGTACAGATAAGATCCCAAAAATAACTGGGGGGAAAAAAGCTTCACGCTAGAAGTCAGATGATTGACAGGGGCTGGCGTGAGCTGGGAAGTGTAGTTTTATGAAATTCAAAAGCCCATTGAAAGCCCTGGGTTTCTTCTTTAAAAAGACTACACTCATGTTAGGTTGCGCCGTGTCCTTGCGTCAATATGCACTTTTTTCCGACTCGATGCGCTGAGATGTCTATAAACTCATATTTCACTAATAACACTTAAAATCATTGGTAAACAAACATAGTACTGAAAATATACACTTTGACTGCTGTTTTGACAGGGTTAGGGGTATTGGCAACATTTCATTTAATTTTTTATTTATTTGTACATGGAATGTTTACCAAACCAAGCAAAATGTACATACTTATTTTGCAGAAATGGAAACATCAACACAATTAAATTAACATAAATAAATACATTTTGTGTATCTATCAGTTAAGTTGCATATTTACTGAGGTTCATTCATTAATGAATACGTTCTGTATTGATGGATTTATGGCGTGATATCAATCTTGTACCGGTACCGGACCGCTCGGGTGTAAGGGGTTAAAATGATCTGACAATTCTTTAATCCTCCGGGCACCTTTGTCGCAATTCTCGTCAAATAGCCTTTTTTCCACATGTGTTTGTGGATAGCGTTGGCTATATTTTATGTATATGGCAGGAAAGTAGCTCAGTATCACATCTTTGAGTCACATTACAATAATCCATGTTTGTTTTTTTCAAAAATCACTATTAAGTGTGTTTTATACACCTTCCACCCTAGTCGCAGAAATGAACAGGTTGACTCCCATGTTAAACACAGTTTTTTAATACACAGCCTGTGCAGTTTAAAATTAGAACGATTCATAAGTAACAAGATAAAAGGATGGATGAGGGCTCCAAGAGGTAGTTTGTGCATTTATTCAGGATTTTAACCATTTCTTTAGGGTTAGGGTTAGGGTTAGGGGGTTAACCCAAACCTAACCCTAATTAAAAAAAATTGTTAAAATCTTGAAAAGGAATAAATATTCGATATCGCTGCTGTCGGGACAAAACCTCATAACTCCAAAAACCCAACTTTTCAGCAGATGAAAAAAACGAACATAGATTTGAGGGTGAATAGAGTTAGGAGGTTTAGACAGATGATCGGTTTAATGCTTTCCCTTTGTTTAAACTTTGTAAAACCCACACACACATAATGGAGGATGATCTACGGAGTTGATTTATATAAAAAAAAAATATTAAAAAAATGGAGTTATGAGGTTTTGTCTCGACAGCAGCGATATGTATGGTGAGGACTGAAGTTAATAATGATGTCCATGAAATTTTTTTTTAACAATACATGAAAAATATATGTTTTTACTGAGATCGCAGTTCATCCGTCATCAGGGAGAAAGGTGGGAGTTTTTTGAAGGTTGACCGGAGGGTTAAATCGAGCCTCAACACGTCTCCCGTGTCCCTCGAGGAGGTCCGTGTGGAAGACGGGGAGAAAACATCTCACTCTTCCGCTCGGTCGGCGGTGTGTAGCCCTCCGGGGGCTCCTCCGCTCGTACAGTACACTCATTAAACGGGCCCCCGGTGGACCAAACACACTCGCAAAATCAATACGCACCTCTTAGTTCCCCCCCCCCCGCCCCCCCCGCCGTCTCGCTCCGTGTTATGATGGACCGTCTCTCTCTCTCTCTCTTTCCGTTACAAAGGGGAAAGGGATGAGGGGTATGGTATTACACTCTCCTGCCAGGTACGGGTTCTTAGTTATTTCCCTGTGGAAAACGCCGGTGTACGCCGTTGATCAAGCGTTCGCGGGGGGAGTTGAACTAAAGGGACCCGCTGCGATGATGATGTGTGGTGGCAGAGACTCTATTCCCGGCGCAATCACTTACAGATAAACACCCAGCCGAGACGAACTCCAGCCTTTCGTTATATATATATCACCTCGAGGAGCTTATGAAGTATATGATGGACTTATCGATTTCCATGTCCGGATGCTGCTATAGCGTTGAGTGGCGTGTTTACAAAAGTACAACAGGTATTTCTGTCTTTCTTATCGGGGGGTGGGGGGGGGGGGGGTGAGTAATAACAATTCCGTCTTGGAGATAGATTGCCAATTTACATGGTCAGATGAAGCGCGATGGAGAATTTGAAAGTACACGGTTACAGCCGGCAGGACGTCGACAGCATATCAGGTTGTGGAAATGAGATGATTGTACAGGATTAGTGACGGTAGTGTCTGGACTTTATACAATCTCAGCATCTCTTTCATCTTGTTTTATTCCTTTAGTTTACGTTCTCTCTCTCTCTCTCTCTCTCTCTCTCTCTCTCTCTCTCTCTCTCTCTCTCTCTCTCTCTCTCTCTCTCTCCTATCTCTCTCTCTCTCCCCCTCTCTCTCCTCCCCCCTTCTATCTTTCTCTCGTCGTTCACTCACTTCCTCTCAGGTGCAATCTATTTCAGTGGTATTACCTTAATAACTCTATAGTGTCTCTCCCTCAATCTCTCTCTCTCTCTCTCTCTCTCTCTCTCTCTCTCTCTCTCTCTCTCTTCTCTCTCTCTCTCTCTCTCCTCTCTCCCCTCTCCCCCTCCTCCCTCCCTCCCTCCCTCCCTCCCTCCCTCCCTCCCTCCCTCCCTCCCTTCCTTCCCTCCCTCCCTCCATCCCTCCCTCCCTCCCTCCCTCCCTCACTCCCTCCAGCCGGAAGCTCGAATCCCAAAGCCAGATACAGATCTGGATGCAGACAATGTAGAAAATGGAAATGTCTGATGTAGAAGTTACTGGAGGAGGGCGGGGGGTAAAAACATTTAAAACAGCATTTATTTATTCGAATTACCAATCAGTGATGCAGGTATAATGGAGAACAAGAGGTAGGATTCTACATGGTGATGATTGGTGAACAGGTTGATGTTCTGAAGGGCTGGAAGGAGTTTGAAGGATGTTTTCTACGTACAGATGGGGTTCTTCTGGAATAATATGTAGATTGCTCTGGTTTATATAACAGAAACAAACAAAAACATCACTGATTTTCACGTTAAATAATAATGAGAGGAAGATGCATGTAGGTGGTTTTCTCTTGTATTATGCCCTTTAAATATCTGTATTATTTAGGTATTTGTTTAGTTTAGTTACGTGCTTTTGTCTGCTTGTTCTTCTGGTTGTCAGACATCCTGTTTTTTTTTTTTATGTTTTCTAGTGCTGATTAATAACAACATAAATCTAATAATTATATAACAGCACATAAAGCAGGGTGTCAGGGTGAGAACCCATAGATTCAGGCATAGTATCTCCTGGTTTCTTTTAGTCCTGCAGTTATTACCTGCATTGCATTTCCCATATCTTCCAGGCTTCCAGGTCACTTTACTAGTGATCATAGTGTTTATTGTAACCATATGTATTGTAACGTATAAAACTGATAGGTCATACAGACCCTCAGCTGCACTTTTGATCACACTGCCTACTTGCTCATATGCATATATTCAGAGTTAATTATATTGTTTACACTGCCTATTTTTACCTTTCTACTGTACTATCATTCTATTGCCTGAGAGAGAGAGAGAGAGAGAGAGAGAGAGAGAGAGAGAGAGAGAGAGAGAGAGAGAGAGAGAGAGAGAATCAAGATGAACACAGCATGCTGTTATAATGAAAGTCCCAACTGTCCAGCAGGTTATTCAGTGTGATGCTCCTCTGTTCTCACTGTCAGACAGACAGACAGACACACAGACACACAGACACACAGACACACAGACACACAGACAGACAGACAGACAGACAGACAGACAGACAGACAGACAGACAGACAGACAGTGAGGAGAGAGAGGAGAGAGAGGAGAGAGAGGAGGAGGAGGAGGAGGATGATGATGTAATCCCAGGCAGGATTTGGCTGCTTCCTGGTTCTCTGCGGGGGCGCGGAGTTGTAATCCCCTGCTCAGCATGCAGACTCTGGCTGAGTTCCTCCACATTCTCCCAGTGGCTGAACAACCACAGGGGGCAGACAAAGTGTTTGTTTGTTTGTCTGTGTGTGTGTGTGTACTTTAGTGTTCTGGTCTACAGGGAGGCTGAACGGGCTAAATTGGCCCCACGATGGACATACCGTAGACGGGGCTGGCGATGAGAGAGCGTGGGAGGTGCTGTCGATCTCTAGCCTCTGTTGTTACGTCGCACCGGGAATCGTACCCCATTACTCCGTCCCTCGCCGCTCTCTGTGTGTAAAGGTTCTGAACACGGAATAGGGGGGGGGGGGGGGGGGTGGGGGGGGGGGGGGGGGGGGGGGCGGGTCAAAGATGAAGCGGCATTATGCCGGCAGCGGGTACCGGAGGAGGGTTCAACCCCCCGGCATCTGTGTAAGCGGTACTGCAGGAACGGCCCGGACAGGGGGGGGTGATGTTTTGATGACGTGGTTAAAGGGAAACTCCACCATTTTGGGAAATTTGCTTACCGTCTTCTCCAGAGAGAGAGACAAGAAGATGGATACCAGTTTCCTCTCTGTGCGTTCAGTAGAAAGCTATCTGGCTGCACGTTAGCCTAGCTTACCACAATGAATGGAAGCGGACATGACCGGGTAGCCTTCGGGAGAGGTGTTAGTTGGACAATGGGCTAGGCTACCCCGGTCATGTCCGCTTCCATTCGTTGTGCTAAGCTAGGCTAACGTGCAGCCAGATAGCTTTCTACTGAACGCACAGAGAGGAAACTGGTATCCATCTTCTTGTCTCTCTCTGGAGAAGCTGATTTAATGTTTGAGTTTCCCTTTAACTCTGTGGGGGTTCAGCTTGTAGGTTATATCATTCGTAACCACAACTATGTCCACTATCCCCGCACCACCAACCCGCGGGAATATCGCTCCGTCTAAATGTATTTATATGGAGCGTATAGCCAAAAGCGCTTTACAACGTATCCCTCTTGTTCACTCACACGTTCACACACCGACGGCGGAGGCGACCATGCAAGGTGCCGGCCCGCTCATCGGGAGCAATAAGGGGTTAAGTGTCTTGCTCAAGGACACTTCCGACATGCTGCCCGGGAAGAGGATTACCAGACGACCGCTCTACCTCCTGAGCCACTGTAGTTCAAGTTCAAGTTTTTTTTTGTCACGTATAAAGTACATGTACATTACAGTGAAATGCTTGGTTCTGTATGAGCCTTCTGAGAATGTGCCTCATACAGTAAAAAGTAAAAAGAATAAAGTAAAAAGAAGAATAAAGTCCCAACACTATACAATATACAAACTAAAGTACAATGAAGTAAAGATGCAGACAATTATATGCAGTTATATAATACATTACAATAAATATGGTTACGATAAACACTAGAAATCTCTAAATATATACTATGAGTAAGTGAAGTATACAACTACATGTCTATAAAGTAGATAAAGTATTATGTACCTTACTACTATGACTAAAAACACAAAGAAAACAAAACTTTTTGCTATTATGTATATTACTGCTATGCTAATATACGTATACTGCTACCTATCATGCTAATATGTCTATACTACTATGCACTCAGCGTGTAGGACTCAAGTTCGACACTATTTGACGACCCTTTGCTGAGAGAGATGTACCCTTCCTGCTGACCTGTTGTTCACAATCTGTAACTCTCTTTGGATAACAGCTAAATGACTAAGTGTAAATACTCTTGCGAGCACTGGAGGGCTTGACATCACCACCGCCCACGACGTAATGGCGATTGTCCCGAGTGCAGATATTTTCTTGAGAGACCCAAACATAATAAGCACACACTTGTGCGCACATACACACTCACAGAGACACACAGACACTCCAGAGACAATTAAAAAGCAGCCAATTGCTATGTCACCTCAACCAGCCTCTGATCAGCACCTCGGACAGAGACTCTCCACGCTGCTGCTGCTGCAACCAGCCTCTGATCAGCACCTCGGACAGAGACCCTCCACGCTGCTGCTGCTGCAACCAGCCTCTGATCAGCACCTCGGACAGAGACTCTTCACGCTGCTGCTGCTGCAGACAACCTCTGATCAGCACCTCGGACAGAGACTATTCACGCTGCTGCTGCTGCAGACAACCTCTGGTCAGCACCTCGGACAGAGACTCTTCACGCTGCTGCTGCTGCAACCAGCCTCTGATCAGCACCTCGGACAGAGACTTTCCACGCTGCTGCTGCAGACAACCTCTGATCAGCACCTCGGACAGAGACTCTCCACGCTGCTGCTGCTGCTGCAACCAGCCTCTGATCAGCACCTCGGACAGCAGCCCAAGAGCCACAGTTATCAACCCTAATCTGACCACTACCAGACTCTAGACCACCAGTCCACTACAGCCTAGGTTTACAACACAGTATGTTTTTTATTTTTTTATATATAATATATTTTTCTCACTTTTTCTGTATTTTTGCTCCCATCCCAATTTAGTCGTTATGCCAATTCCCTTCCTGGTCGTTGCGCGCATTGCCCCACTGTCGGCCTAGGGAGGGTGTAGAACTACCACATGCTCCTCCGATACATGTGGAGTCGCCAGCCGCTTCTTTTCACCTGACAGCGAGGACTCTCACTGGGGGAATGTAACGCGTGCAGAGGTTCACGCTATTTCCCCCAGATCCCCCCCCCTGCTGAACAGGCGCTCCGACCGACCAGTAGGAACCACAGTTTACAACGACCAGGACACATACCCCACCAGCTTCCCACCGGCTAACACTGCCAATTGTGTTAGTAGGGACGACTGACCAACCGCTGACAGCTGGATTCGATCCCAGCGTCTGTGCGGTGGTAGGCGAGTGCATTCTCCACTGCGCTACCCAGCCGCCCTTCAACAACACAGTATGTTGATAATAATAAGCATAGAACAAATAGCCATCCAGCAAATCACAGCAATAGAACGCTGCACTTCCGCGTTACATGGAGCTCACGGGAGATAGCGTGGGGATCAAATGAGAGAAGAGAGTTATCGTTCATCATCAGCTACCAAAATCTCCCCGCAGACACCGACTGCAGTGGGTGTACATTCCACACCACACGATAACTGGTGCTCAGCCATTAGACGGTCATCCTGCACATCTTGAGCTCAGCAAAGTCGTTATTATTATAATGTTAACGACACTGCGGCGCTGTTCAAGTCCAAATGTCGGGCTCTGCTGTTCTCTATCGAGAGTACAGCAGTGGTAGAAGAAGCACCTTTACTTTACTTTACTTAAGCCTCTTTAGCCCAAGCGGTCCATCGGCGGACCGCAAATGACATCACGTCATAAATCAATCTCTCCAGACTGTATGGCATTAAGTAGCGTTTTCTTTTCAAATGTATCCAAGAGTAAAGACCCTAACCATGTCACAACAGCAGTCATAGTGTATATTTTGAGCAATACGTTTGTTTACCAATAGGTTAAAGTGTTATTAGTGAGATTTTTTAACAAGTAGAAATACCCAGATAAATGAGTATTCTGGTCAAAGTAAAAGTCCTCCATTGAAATTCTACTTAAGCACAAATAGAGAAGTATTTTCTATTGAATGGACTTAAGTTTCTAAAGTAGAAGGATGCATTCTACATGATGTTTGTGTATTCCAGTGCTTGGGAGCATTCAATGCTCGATCCATTGACCTCTGTAGGTTAAAGTGGTATGTGGTCCAGTTATGCTGCTCTGATTACAGTATGTTCTGTTGAAGTTGACATGCTTCAAATGTGAAAGTATATAATCTGCAAACATTTTAACCATGTTTTCTATGTAAAATCTTTTTTCTTCAAAGTAACTAGTAACTGATGGGTTCAGATAAATGTAGTGGAGTAAAAAGTACAATATTTCCATTGAAATAGAGTGGAATAAAAGTATTAAGTTCCCTAAAATGAAAATACAAGTAGCTTGAAATTGCACTTAAGTACAGTACTTGAGTAAAACTACTTAGTTACTTTCCACCACTGGAGTACAGTCAGCTGAGTCTTTAAACTTGTGGAACCAGACGGCGTTGGCGACTGTGACGAAGCAACGACTGTGACTGGAGGATCAAGAAAAGAGGGCGGGGTTTGAGATCAGGTCAATAAATCATTGATTGGTTGTCCGTCAGCGAACTGGGTGTACTTCTGCAGCTAACCTACCTGTAGTAACAGATGTGTTTCTCTCATAACCTATTCTCATATCTCAATATACATATATGGGCGACAGTGGCTCAGGACGTAGAGCGGTTGTCTGGTGACCGGAAGGTTCCCGGTTTGATTCCCGCTCCTACCGGGCAGTGTGCCGAAGTGCCGTTGAGCAAGACACTTAACCCCTAACTGCTCCCGATGAGCAGGTCGGCACCTTGCATGGTCGCCTCCGCCGTCGGTGTGTGAATGTGCCAGTGAATGGTGAATGTGAGGAACAAATTGTAAATCGCTTTGGATAAAAGCGCTACATAAATGAACCATTTACCATTTACCATATCAATACTATAAGTAGTGATGAATGCTACTAAATAACAGCATGTTTGCTATATGATGAATGGCAAAAGAATATAATTTGTATGCTAGCTAATCTAATCCGTCTCTCTGCACGCTGTGGGAAACGTCAGATGGAATTACACATCTCCACAAAACTCTCAACGACGCACTACTCTGAGCTACGGAGGTTGTGGCCTCTTATGAAATCACTATAGTTATCCGTCGGTTGTCAATGGTTGCCGGCCTTAGCGGCGCTGTCGGGAGTGGAAGCAGGTGGGTGGCCCACCTCAAGTGAAGGCGTGCTGGAGGGTGCTCTGGAGAGCGCTAGCTGCGCTCAGTGCTCGTGGCTCTAGTGTTCTGTTTGCTTACATAACGTGCGTAAAATGATGTAATCGCTCCTTATCTCAAGATTGTGACGATGGTGCTACTCTTGTTTTGATGTACCGTGTGCCCCGGCTCTGCTGGAGAAACGTGCCCCGAGAGGACTTCATGATGATGATGATGATGATGACGACCTTTAACCGTGACGCTCTTCATCACACTTAAAAACAAAAGAAAAAGAGCTTTAAAAGGGATGTTGGCTTCATCTGTGTAATAAATGGTAAATGGCTGCATTTATATAGTGCTTTTATTCAAAGCACTTTACAATTGTGTCCCTCACATGTTTTAGTGTTCTAGTTTATTGACTGAACTCAATGTGGATTCGTCCATGCATGGCAAATAAAATCTCGGACTCTAGATACGAGGACTAACACTAGTGAATCAGTAAATCAGAATCTATATTCTGAATTGCAACGGGGTCAGAGAGTTCCAAAATGCTTATTTCCTTTTTACATAACATAAGATAAGATAAGAATACACTTTATTTTGCCAGAGGGAAACATTTACTAGGAACATCAGTGATGCATCAGTCTGCGATAACAGTGTAAACAAAAAAATAAATACATATATATATATATATATATATATATATATATATATATATATATATATATATATATACTGTGCAATCATTCATACAGTTAGTAAAAAGGACAGCAGGCAGATTTGACAATGCATAGAGACATAGAACCATAATTCATAAGTAGTGATTGGCCTCTCTCCTTATTCCTTGGAGATCATTATTGCCAAGTGAACTACAGTAGGACATAAATTAAATACCATTCTATCTTTTGAAGGCCACCCTCTGTACATATATTTGATGCTCTGCGAAGCTCATTTTAGCAATTTGTTTGATGCCTCGATGCTCTGCTGAGCGATTGAGAAGGTCCTTTGTTCCTGCTGCGGTTAAATGTTTTAGTGTTGCCCCTTGCCCTTAGTGTTGCACCTGGCCCTAATTATATTGCAACAAGATTTGGACAAGAAAGAGGTGACGACCGATGGTTAAGTGGCACCTCAAAGGAATAGAACAAAACCTCAAGTGTTACAATTTATTCTAGCGGTTGCTCTTGTATCTACTTGCTTTGACCCCGCTTCCTCTTGGCGCAATTATTCTAAACCACAATGTATCTTTTAATTTCTATGCAGATGACACACGGTTATATATGTATCTATTAAGCCAAATTAAATTAAACATTTAGCTTGCAGGATTGTGTGACTGAGCTGGCTATCTCAACCCCCCCCCCCCCCCCCCCCCCTCCCGCGCTCGAGCCGGATGAAGCCAAGGTTTTAATCATAGGCCCAACAGCATCTCAAGAAGAACAAAGTTGAGATTGTACAAAACACTGGTTCCCCGGTTTGATTCCCGCTCCTACCGGGCAGCGTGTCGAAGTGTCCTTGAGCGAGACACTTAACCCTTAATTGTTCCCGATGGGAATTGGTCGCCTCCGCCGTCGGTGTGTGAATGTGTGAGTGAACGGTGAACGTGAGGCACAAAGATTGTAAAAGTGCTTTGGATCAAATCTGCTATATACCATTCATTCATTTATTCATTCATTTATATGGTCAAAAGATTATTCTGGATTGACGTTTCCTATGATGTGTCTCACAAGTGTCCTCTGTCCTCCTCAGAGCTTCTTTGACGGCTGGGACTGTACCAAGAAGAAAGACAAGACCAAAGGAAGACACGACACCTTGATGGGATGTGAGTTCTCTTACGGCTGATTTCACACCACGCACCTACTGTGGCCGCCATGCAAGATGTACAGCGGCCTCCAGTTCCTAGCGCATCTGCGCCACATGGTGATTTGCAATCGAAACAGCTGTCCCCGTCGTGATTAGCATAACGTACAGCTGGTTCAGGACTGGGGCTCGGAAGAGACAAAACTCCATCCCAGTTGCCCTATAAAAGCGCTGTTTTAATAACAAGCAACCAAGGCGCACTTAGCCCCTGCGTGATTCTTAACAGAAACACACCGATCCAGCACTATGTATGTGTCGAGACCCAAACACATCAATGGATAGTCTAGCAAGACACCAAACATTGTTCCTCCAAGTCGCCTGGGAGAACGACACGGAGCCGTCGTGCTTCATGTTCCTTCCTCTTTTTATTTAAAACAGAAAGAAACACAGACTGACATGAATCCCACGTGACGCAGCTGAGGGTAATTTTTTTTTACATTTTTACATCCCACCACCCTCGCCATAGGGAGGAGACGGAAATCCCCAGAGAGACTTCCCACGCGAGCTGTATAGATTGAAAAGAATATATTGCAACATTGAGCTATGTAACACTTGGGTTAGGGCTCTCCGAGGAGGAGGCACTGAACCAATACACACTCAATAATCGAATTGAATCGAATACACACACAATAGAGCAGAACTCCTTTTTGAAGTTCTACTCACCTTGAAAATCTGAGGAGGAGGCTCTGAACTCTGAGGAGGCTCCCTCACAGGGAAGGAGAGTCCGAACTCACAGAAGGCACTTCTCCCCGAGGAGGAGCTTCGTGAGGAGGAGCTCTGACAACTCCCTGAAACAGATCCATAACATGGACCTGACAACCCACGGAAGTCTTACCAACAGAGACGCGCTCAGTGACGTACTCTATGGCGGGGGAATTTCCGCGGTGCACACGCCCAATCTTCCAGGGCGTGGGACCAGGAAACCCCCCCCCCCCCCCTCTTACCCTGTAACGTGCCAAACAGCAACGTGACAGGAACCTTGAAGGACAGGAGGTTTTAACCCCTGACCAATCAAAAAAGGGAGGAAAGGATTACCAGTTCACCCCTTTACGACCCCACACCCATGATACGATGTAATGACAAGTAGAGCATGACACAGTCATAGCCTGCTACATGAAGCATCGAACAGCCTCACATAGCTCATGTGCTAACCTGCTATCTGATTTTTACTAAGGAAAAAACACAGAACAGAGAGGGCCCCTTAAGAGCCCCGGTACCAGACTTTACACATGTGCTTCTGTGGGCCAAGGCTAACCCAGTTGTAGATCACAAGACACACACAACCCTTCATCACAACAAAAAAATGGCAAAAGTACACTCTTGCTACAGAGGAATGCCGTTTTTCATAACGAGAGAATACAGAATCCTCGATTATGTATTGGCCACAGGCCTTGCTAAGCACACATGATAAGTGACCAAACAATCTTTTCTTTAGGAAAAAATTGTTTCTCAAGCGGAAAGCACAACCCCAGCAATTAAGCAGAGGGTTACATTGTATCCCCACAAACACAGTGACACAATATATTGTAAACAACATGTCTGAGAGGAGGGTGGGGAAGCCCCAGGGAAACCGGGGGGACCACCCCTCCTTCCTTACCCTTGATACGACCAAGTTGAACAGGTAACCCTGTTAATATGTGAACACACTGTTCATTGTCATTACAGGCTGAGAAAAGAATTCATTCCTCAATCACATGTCACTAAGTATAGCTTCATAGGTTAATTAACCCCCTTAGTTGTGAGTTCACGTTACATGAACACACAGTGACAAGACAATTCACACACAACACGCGTCGTATCCTCAATGTATTGCAGCAACACACGTTTTGGAAAACATCGTTATTACAAAACATTTAGAAGGGAAGGAAAGAAGAAGTGTTTAAAGTCCGGTCGGGACCTTCCTACCCTGAGCGCAGGCCAAGAGAACTGCAATCTGGCTAACGGGACACCGAAGTTGAACACAGCATCTCCTGTGCTGACGACGAGGGTAACGTTGTTGCGCCACCCAGCCGCTACGTTTCTCCATGTTGACGCAGTCCTCGCTGGCAGGGCTCCCGGTGTAGGTTCGACTAACATCCTCTGTCAAAGATGACGTCGTAGTCAGAGTGTTTAAGGCATGTTATAGTCATAGAAAACGTTCAACAGTGTAGCATTAAGCTAACAGCCGTCCGACTGATAGCAACAAGCTAACGTTTACTAGCCTGGTAAACACAGCGAGCTAGCGCCGCAGCTAACAGCTGACTGGCTAACACAGTAGGCCACAACTAGCAC
The DNA here is from genome assembly GCF_963971535.1 of Notolepis coatsorum. Taxonomy (NCBI): domain Eukaryota; kingdom Metazoa; phylum Chordata; class Actinopteri; order Aulopiformes; family Paralepididae; genus Notolepis; species Notolepis coatsorum. The sequence continues at coordinate 136,110,172 of NC_140166.1, read as the reverse complement.
GCCAGCTAAGCAGCTATCCGACTGATAGCAACAAGCTAACGTTTACTAGCCTGGTAAACACAGCGAGCTAGCGCCGCAGCTAACAGCTGACTGGCTAACACAGTAGGCCACAACTAGCACGCCAGCTAAGCAGCTATCACCTGAACTGTACACAACGACATAACAAGCACACTTCAGACAGGCCGCTGTCCAAGTCCCTCCCCTAAGAGGGAAAAGAAAAAGAATGTCAAACACAGTTTTCAACGGTGATCCAGACATACAGCGGGGCCAGCACAATTCCCATTTTGGGCTGCAGCCGACTTTGAGCATGGAACTCCCGATAAAGAAGATCCTATGCCCACATTTCCTCGTTAGGGTGTACTTTCATTTTTATGTGAAAGGTGGGGCCTGCACGGGACAGAGAAGCATCCGCTCGAGAATCCTGGGTTCACCAGGACCTGGTCGCGGCCCACTAGATTGATCATCATGGGCGTCAGACCAAGATCCTCCGACCGCCGTTTAAGCCGAGCAGAGGACCCCATCCTGGAGTCGGCGTTTCGTAAATTGTCAGCTAACCCCCACAGCATCAACAACAACCAGAGCTCGCAAGCAAAACAGTACGTACCCCATCCTGGAAACAACCGCTTCTCACAACAGTCGGTGCTTCCCACAGTCCAGCTGTGTGGCCGGAGGGCAACCCCATCCAGCCGCAGCAAGGAGGACTGTAGCTGGGGAGCATGTCAGCGGCGTGAGCTCCTAATACGAAAAACCGCTGAAGGTCGGAATG
>NC_140166.1:136069399-136109206 GCF_963971535.1 Notolepis coatsorum | reverse complement strand
AAAAGCACACAGCGGTGATGGATAGTGACAGAAACACAACACGACTGGACGGCACTAAGCCTCAGAAAAAGAAGAAAAAAAAAAGCACTCTGTAATTCAATATTCACGCAACGTCTGATGCCATTGCTTTTTTTCATTTTGCCCTTTCCAGATGACCGCCACAGAGTCAAGCTCCACCCCCTCCTGGGAGACCCCAACTCAGACTACATCAACGCTAACTACATCGACGTAAGTCTAATCCCCCCCCCTCTCTCTCCCCTCTCCCGTTAGCCGAGCTGTTATCCAATATATGGGAAACAAACACATAACAGCAGCGGTCTCTCTACCTGGCTGTCACGCTCTGCAGATCCACGGTCCGTCCGTCCGTCCCCCGGGCCAATCAGACCGGCCCACATTCACCCGGGAGATGTTGTTGTTCCTGGAAACCTTCATCCAATCAAAAGAGCCGTGTTATTGCCAGACATCACAGAAAACCGCTACACCCCCTGTCCTGGCTTTTATTAATACATAATAAACACGTTTTAATATGAAGTTCAAGAGATAAACCCTTCTGTAAATTGCCAACCAAATCCACCCCCTCCCCCCGGAATCAAATCAGACGATGTTGTTTAATCTCCGGACGGATAGCGATGCCGTTGATCCCTCTCACTGCTCACTAAGGCTGTTTCCCCCCGAAGCCTGTTTTTGGATTTGAACTTCGTCAGAGTTTTTCGAACGGACGTTCGAACCTTCGTTTTTAATAAATAAAAAAATATTTAAATAAATTTTTTTATTTTTATTTTTTTATAAATATCCTCAAACTAAATCCTCAATTTGAATAAAGTGTTTAATCTGATTAAATTAGTATTTTATTTTTTTATTAAATCAACTTTCTTTAATGAATATAACTCATCAGTTTTTTTTTTATACTATAATATTAGTGTAGCCTAATCTTTATCTACAACTGTGAAGAAAAACCCCATTGGTTTTAAACAGAATGAATAGACAAAATATATAAAAAAAAAAATTAATAATTTGTATTAAAAATAAATAATTCGCATGTTGATTTAGAATTAGAAAGCCAACGTAACGAATGAAGGTTCTTACGTTTGGCTCACCTCAAAGCGCCCGCCGGGCCGCGCGTGGGCCATGCCGCCGTTCTCACCGGTCACCCGTGTTTCTGTCGCCTCTCTGTGTGTCACACAATCACACATGCTGTCCGTGTGTGTGTCCTCATCCGCATCGACTGCAGTAGAGGAGGAGGCTGTGTTTGCCGGGAAAGCGAAAAGGGGAGGAGGCAGGAGACGGTATAGCCCGTCGAGTCATAACAGTTATGTTAAGGTTTTGGCCGTCAAATGGAGTTCGAAAGTGTTGTTTTGTTTTTCCTTGTCAATCTTGCTTCTGAAATACCGGTATACTGATTTATTTCAGTCGTGTCAAGTCAGGTCATCTGTCAATTTGCCACTGTTTTATTCAACTGCGAGATTGACTTTGCAAGCCTCACACTGCAAGAGTAGTGCTCTATAGCAACTGGAGGCTGGGTCAAAGTGCAAAGACTCCTAATTCTGCATTAAAGATGAGTTTTCTTTCCCCCCATGTCTAAATCCCAGCCGCTAGAATGTCCTCACATGAACCGTGGTGTCTGTGTGTCTCAACAAACCAAATGACTAGTCGCAAACGTTTCTTTGGCTTGATTTGGCCTATTTAACGCTTTCACTACCACACTACAGAAGGTTAACCTTTCACGCAGTTAACCTTCTATAGTGTGGTAGTGAAAGGGTTAACCTTCTATAGTGTGGTAGTGAAAGGGTTAACCTTTTGTAGCGTGGTAGTGAAATGGTTACTCTTTTGTAGCGTGGTAGTGAAAGTGTTAACCGTAACCTAGTGAGGTAGTGAAAAGGGTTAACATGATGTGTAGCGTGGTAGTGAAAGGGTTAACCTTATGTAGCGTGATAGTGAAAGGGTTAACCTTCTGTAACGTGGTAGTGAAAGGGTTAACATTATGTAGTGTGATAGTGAAAGGGTTAACCTTCTGTAGCGCGGTAGCAAAGGGGTTAACATGTAGCACGTTAGTGAAAGGGTTAACCTTATGTAGCGCGGTAGTGAAAGGGTTAACCTTATGTAGCGCGGTAGTGAAAGGGTTAACACACATTAACACGCATTAAAAAAATGCTTGACGGTAAGCTGTTGTTTTTCCCCCCCTCTCCTCTCCTCTCCTCTCCTCTCCTCTCCTCTCCTCTCTCTTCCTCTGGAGAGAATGGCCATTGGGAGGGAAATGCTTTTAGAGAGTTCATTACCGTGAGAGGGCACTGAGAAATATCCGCCGTGCTGTTGTTGTGACAACAGCTATTGTGAGGGGTCTCCATTAGCGCACCGGGGGTTGGTAGGAGGCAGGAGGCGGCATCACGGGCACAACCACACAGCTGCCACGGTGGCCTTGGCCTCCCGAGAGCATTATTTTGCTCGGGACTTGGGACTTCAACCAGCAGGTTAAAGGAAAGGTTTCACATCTCTCTTTGAAATGTGTGTTTTTTTTTTTGTTGTTTTCTTTTTAAAGGAGAGGTGGAGAAGAGCAAGCCCTTCATTTGACTCTAAATCCCCTCCTTTTCCTCTCTGTCGCTTACCACAGTCCGCGCGTCTCCGCTTGGCCGCGTGCCTGGCTTTGTCTGCGTAATAGCTCGGCCGAGGTGTACGGTACTTAGCTTGTGTATATGCTCGGCGGTCGCGTGTGGTCGAGTGTTTCATCGCCATAGTCAGTCGAATGGGCATTACGTGATGACCGACCACGGCATGCTAACCTGAAAGGGTCTCACGAAACCGACAGATGTACGAACCGACAGATGTACGTGGGCATGCCAGCTTACAAACAAACACACACACACACACACACACACACACACACACACACACACACACACACACACATGCACACGCACACACACACATGCACACGCACACACACAATGGCGTAAGTTTGATTTCAACGTTGGGGCAGCTATGGTCCAGGTCTGGGGGTCCTCCTCAATTTTGAGCGTCACTTAATTTCCTGCATTCTGGTAAGAAGGTAGGAAAGTGAAGTGTATTGAGCTAAACAAGCTAGCTAGCTACTTACATTAGCTACTACATGGCATTACCGTGTGCAAGGCTAAACAAGCTAGCTAGCTACTTACATTAGCTACTACATGGCATTACCGCGTGCAAGGCTAAACAAGCTAGCTAGCTACTTACATTAGCTACTACACACCATTACCGTGCGCAAGGCTAAACAAGCTAGCTAGCTATCTTCATTAACTACTACACTGCATTACCGTGCGCAAGGCTAAACAAGCTAGCTAGCTACTTACATTAGCTACTACACACCATTACCGTGCGCAAGGCTAAACAAGCTAGCCCGCTACAGGGTCATCCCTATTTTCCCCGGGTCCTATGTTCCCTTTCCCGAAAAAAAAGGTCCTATGTTCCCCATGTCTCCTTCCTGAAACAAGGTCTAATATCTCCCTTCCTGAAAATAAGGTCCCATGTTCCCCGGGTCATACTGTCATTAGCCTACCTTGTTATTACACAATCCCGTTATTACCAGGCAGTGACAATGGCTAAGATAATGACTGGTGATCAAGAAGGATAGATATTAGTCCTGGATACTAGTTAATTAATCTGAAAATCTTATGGAAACAGGGAACTAGAAGACTTTTTCGGGACCGGGGAACATAGGACCCCGGGGAACATAGATACGCTCCCCCGGCTACTTACATTAGCTACTACACGGCATGCGCAAGGCAAGCCAGAAGCCACTGACTGAACTTGAGTGAGAGGCACGTCTGCAAGGTTGAGATGGTACGGTCCTGCTGTAGGGGTGTCTAACAGTGTTGGTTAATATATAGTTACAGGTAAGAACGATATATATAAATGTGTTGACCCCCTTGTTTTTTTTTTTTTTTACCTCCTTTGAGGAGGGGTCGCTATATTCTTTGAGGGGGACAAATGTACTTTTTCTCAATATTGAGGAGAACGTGTCCCCTGCAGCCCCCCCCTAAACCTACCCCTATGTACACACACGTACAGCACACACACACACACACACACACACACACATACACACACACACACACACACACACACACACACACACACACACACACACACACACACACACACACACACACACACACACACACACACACACACACACACACACATGTACAGTACACTACACACACACACACACACACACACACACACACACACACACACACACACACATGTACAGTACACTACACACACACACACACACACACACACACACACACACACACACACACACACATGCTTGTCTTTCCTCCTGTCTGTAACCATTAACCCCCTCGCTGCCAGAAGCTTCTTTCATTAACGAGCGTCTGTCTCTTTGTCTTTCTGTTCCCACCTGGACCCTGTAGATTCGGATTAACAGGGAAGTAAGTAACTCCACTGCTTTCTTTTGCCTGTCAGCCCTCTGTCTCTCTCTCTCTCTCCCTCCCTCTTTTTCTCTATCCCCCCCCCCTCTCCTCTCTCTCTCTCCCCCTCTCATTCTCCTCTCTAACCCTCTCTAACCCTCTCTCTCCATCTCCCCCCTCTCTCCACTCTATCTCCCCCTCTCATTCTCCTATCTCTATCTAACCCCCCTCTCTCTATAACCTTCTCTCTCTTGCTCTCTCTCTCTCTCTCTCTCTCTCCTTTCCCTCTCTCTCCTTTCCCTCTCCCTATCTCTACCACCCCTCTCTCTCCCTTTCCCTCTCCCCCTCTGTCTTTTTCTCTATCTCTCTCCCCCCCTCTCTCTCCCCCTCTCATTCTCCTATCTCTATCTAACCCCTCTCTCTACCGCCCTCTCCTCCCTTTCCCTCTCCCCCCTCTCTCTATCCCCCCCCCTTTCTCTCTCTACCTCCCCCCCTACCTTCCCACTGCTGTAATTACGGTGACACACTCATAAGTGGTATAAATGGAAACTCTCAGCGTTCTTCAACATCTCAATGTAATAAATGGATATTATTGATGTTGTTGCCGTCTCCTACACATCGTCCCCCGTGGTCTTTCCGCCCCGGGCGCTCGACTCGGGGGGGGTTCCAGTTGCCATGGCGATCGTCTTAAGCAGACGCGCTGCGGCCTTACGGTAGATTCTGTGAAATTCACCTGGAAATTCTTTTCTAGGCCGTCTGAAAAATGTTAACTATAGCCTACAAGCACCGCAGATCCTGCGGATATAGCGATTGGGCTCGAGGTCGACGGGGCGAGGAGACTTCCTGTGAAGTCACACAACCGAGAATCTGTTTTTATCAACAAAACAAAGACAACTTAACTTTGATTATGAGAGGAGGAACGTCATTCTTAATTATCCGAAAAGGATCGCTGTGCGCCTATATGTTCGAGAGCATTTAGCTAGTAATCCTTGTAACAAAGATAGGATAAGATGAAATAAGATATTCCTTTATCGTCCTTTAAATTTGGGAAAGCTATGTGTAAAGAAGTTAGAACGAAGGTGCTTTTTTTAAACCCGGCAGACTTCGAAGGCTAATTTTGAAATCGACAAGCTATAGCGGCTTCCTCGTCGCCTGAGAACAGGTCGATTGTCCGTGAGCCCGGTGCGCTGGTCATGAATGTCTCGGGCACGCGCCAGGCGTGGGCACGAGATGGACACGTGTGTGCGGCGCTGGACGATACATCGGTCTTTAATGTTTTACGGCGTGGCCTGGGGGGGTTGTGGGTGTAGGACGCCTCACAGCGCCGGTCATACATCTCCATTTCACGCCATGCCCCTCTCATCCGAGTAGATGTAACTCAGTCCCGGAGATCTATCATCTGCCCGGGCAGCCTCGACATAACGAGAAGACGTCCTCCTCCTCCTCCTCCTCCTCTGCCAAGCGGAGAAAAGAAATCCAATCCGTTATCGACGTTGTAGAGACGGCCGATTCGATGAGAGCGGGCGGGCGGGCTGAGCCGGTCCATCTCCGTTTGGACGAGGCTGTCACGGAGTCGTGTGAGATTAGAGTACGGGCCTCTAAGGGTGAGAGAAAGATGGAGGGGGGGGGGGGGGGTAGAGAGAGGGGGGGGAGAGGGGGAAATAGAGAGGGAGTCGGTCGAACACAAAGCCACGTAATGTAAGTGTTTTTTTTTGGGAAACATTTTTGTCATCATAACGTCTCGCAATGTGAGAAAGTGAGCGCTTGTTTTGTAGGAGGGCGTTGTCCCGACCAGGTAATCTGTTTGTTTATACACGTCAATGTCTTGTCATTGTTCTTGTCGCTTGTCCCCATTAAAGCGACCCCCCCCCCCCCCCCCCATCGCCCATAAACACCCTCATCTTCACCAGGAGGAAGTATCTGGCATCCGTATCAAAGGTCAAAGGTCGACAACAAAACACCCTTTGATATAAAAGATGGTCCGATGAACATTTTGACGTTTCGTTTACCGCAAAATGAAACCTAGGAAGTGTGCCGCACGTTCACGTCAACGTTCACGCGCACAATACACGCTTACCTAGGATTTGACTCGATTCGACAACAAAGCAGTCGGGGCAATGGCAAGCCGAAAACGGTCGCAAGTGTGGTTACACTTTACAAAGCTAGATGTAGACAACACTCGCTCCAATATTATATATTATATATATATATATTAACGAATTGTACTAAATAAATAATAATGATAATAAATTATTTGAAGTTTGGACACATTTTTTACAACTGAGATTACATTTTTAGAGACTAAAGCACAGGAAAAAGGTAGCGTTGGGTACCGGTATCGATTCACAGGTACCGGTATCGGTTCAAATGTGAACGGTACCCAACCCTACTTCCATCCCATCACTTTGAAGACGGCGCCCAGGGTTCAGACACCGGTGTGGCAGTGAAAGACTCGGCGAAGGACAACGCGGTATCCATTCATGTGGCATCGAATGATCTCCCAGACAACAGAAGGAATATCTCACCATTGTTCACATTGTGTCTTTAAAGAATGAGGTTTTTTTTTGGGGGTGGGTTCTCGTGTCTTGAAGAAGACACAGTGCTCTCTCCGAAAAAGAGCCGGCCAGTTTGATGAATACATCTGATGCCTGAATCTGTGATGTCTGCGTCTCTCTCTCTCTCCCTCCCTCTCTCTCTCCCTCTATCTCTCTCTCTCTCTCCCTCTATCTCTCTCTCTCTCTCTCTCTCTCTCTCTCTCTCTCTCTCTCTCTATCTCTCTCTCTAGCCTCTTTATCGTGGTTCTTTTAGGCTGACAGGGGGATTTGGCCGTTCCACAAGTCAGCCAGTCTCAAATGGCACAGAGAGAGAGAGAGAGAGAGAGAGAGAGAGAGAGAGAGAGAGAGAGAGAGAGAGAGAGAGAGAGAGAGAGAAAACAAAAGACGTCTTCACAGGCAACCAATTAGCTGATCTTTTAACGACTTGACTCCAGAGCAACAGCGACAGAAACACATCAGTGTGTAAAGTCAGACAACATGCGGGGAAAAGACAGCTATATAAGAGTCCTGGGTCAGGAAGAGAGGGGAGAAGAGAGAGAGAGGGAGGGAGGGAGGGAGGGAGGGAGGGGCGGAGAGGAGGCGCAGATGGCTTACTCAGCACGTCATTCCTCTTCTCTTTTTCAGGGCTACCATCGATCCAACCACTTCATTGCCACTCAGGGTGAGTAACCCAGCAAGGCTGTTGTGTGTGTGTGTGTGTGTCTGCACGTGTGTGCGTGTGTGTTCCTTTCTGTGTATGTGTGTGTTTTTGTGCGTGTGTGTGTATGCGCGCGTGTGTGTGCGCGCACATACTGTATGTGTGTGCTTACTGTATGTGTGTATGGATGCGTAGGTCTGTGTTCCTTTCTGCTTGCACTTGTATGGGTGTGTGTGTGTGTGTTTGTGTGTGTGTGGTTGTGCGTTTTCAGCAAGCGATGAACTGAAGTCCACCCCACATGAACCCCCTCACGCCTCTGGTCTCTGACCTTAACTCAATGGCGCCAGCGTTATTGACCATTTTAGCGATGTTTGCAGACCCATCATGTGTTCTGTATTATAGCTATGGAGACAATAGTATGGCTCATTTGACATGCATTGTTCATAGTCCATCACTGGCTAACCAGTTCATTTCTACATAATGTAGTTTGTGCACTATTACACATTAAACATCGCCCCTTTCCAAAATAATCCAGTCTTTTTTCATAGATCGCAAGATATGACGCGTTATATGCATTCTACCCAAATCGTTCTGGTTGCTCGCCTGAAACCACAAATACTTCCAAATCAAAGGTATATACCATGTACATATGTGTCTTCACAAAATCATCAAAGGTTGTTTTAACTCAAAACTGCGGTCGTTACCGAAAGCATGTTTTAGGTCCGATAAAATACGACACTGTGATCGTTACAAAAACATGTTTCAGGTTCGCTAAAATAGACATAGAATATACCTTACCTAGGGCGGCTGGGTGGTGCAGCGGGCATTGCGCTCGTCACCAACGCAAGAGACACCAGGTTCGAATCCGGCTGTCGGCGTTGCCTCCGGCTTGGGCCGGCCGTCATACTAACTCAATTGGCAGAGTCAGCGGGTGGGAAGTCGATGGGTGGTAATCTGGACGTTGTGGACAGCGACTCCTACAGGTCGGTTGGGGGACGCCTGCACAGCAGAGACAGGAAATGGCGGGGGTAGTGTGAGCCTCCTACACGTTACACCTCGCCGATGAGAGGTCCGCGCTGGCAGGTGAAAAGATGTGACAGGCTGCCTCCTCGTGTATCGGAGGGGACACGTGATGCAAGGCTTCTATCCTCCCTACAACCGACCAGTGGGGGGCATATGCGAGCAACGTTCAAGACAGGGGAGGGGAGAATTGGCACAGCGAAAATTGGGATAGGAGACAAATTTAAAAAAAGAGGATAAAAAGTGGATAAAAAGAATATACCATACCTTAGCCATTGCAATTGTAACGTAGTAACGTAAGCTGACCACTGGTCCAGGACGGTCTCTGACCCCTGACCTTAAGCTGACCACTGGTCCAGGACGGTCTCTGACCCCTGACCTTAAGCTGACCACTGGTCCAGGACGGTCTCTGGTCTCGGACCTTAAGCTGACCACTGGTCCAGGACGGTCTCTGACCCCTGACCTTAAGCTGACCACTGGTCCAGGACGGTCTCTGACCCCTGACCTTAAGCTGACCACTGGTCCAGGACGGTCTCTGACCCCTGACCTTAAGCTGACCACTGGTCCAGGACGGTCTCTGACCCCTGACCTTAAGCTGACCACTGGTCCAGGACGGTCTCTGACCCCTGACCTTAAGCTGACCACTGGTCCAGGACGGTCTCTGACCCCTGACCTTAAGCTGACCACTGGTCCAAGACGGTATCTGACCCCTGACCTTAAGCTGACCACTGGTCCAGGACGGTCTCTGACCCCTGACCTTAAGCTGACCACTGGTCCAGGACGGTCTCTGACCCCTGACCTTAAGCTGACCACTGGTCCAGGACGGTCTCTGGTCTCGGACCTTAAGCTGACCACTGGTCCAGGACGGTCTCTGACCCCTGACCTTAAGCTGACCACTGGTCCAGGACGGTCTCTGACCCCTGACCTTAAGCTGACCACTGGTCCAGGACGGTCTCTGGTCCCTGACCTTAAGCTGACCACTGGTCCAGGACGGTCTCTGACCCCTGACCTTAAGCTGACCACTGGTCCAGGACGGCCTCTGACCCCTGACCTTAAGCTGACCACTGGTCCAGGACGGTCTCTGACCCCTGACCTTAAGCTGACCACTGGTCCAGGACGGTCTCTGACCCCTGACCTTAAGCTGACCACTGGTCCAGGATGGTATCTGACCCCTGACCTTAAGCTGACCACTGGTCCAGGACGGTCTCTGACCCCTGACCTTAAGCTGACCACTGGTCCAGGACGGTCTCTGACCCCTGACCTTAAGCTGACCACTGGTCCAGGACGGTCTCTGACCCCTGACCTTAAGGTGACCACTGGTCCAGGACGGTCTCTGACCCCTGACCTTAAGGTTAATTAATTATAACCACTCACCTTTATGTGGCGGGAGATTCATTAAGTGCGGGGGGGGAGAGAGAGAGAGAGAGAGAGATAGAGAGATAGAGAGAGAGAGACACATACAGAGAGAGAGACATAGGGAGAGAGAGAGACACACAGACAGAGAGAGAGAGAGAGAGAGAGAGAGAGAGAGAGAGAGAGAGAGAGAGAGAGAGAGAGAGAGAGAGAGAGACCTCAGCACAGCCGCCTCTGTCAGTCAAACACAAAGCGGCGAGTGATGGACAGGGGTCTTGTTTGTGTCCATGATATAAATTTCACTCCACCGCGTCTTAAACCCTGAGGAGTCTTAATGCCCAGCGGGCTCTCAGTGCAAATCACTCAGGGTCTGTTCATCTGCTTATCTGTTGCCAACACCTCCCTGTGAAGAGAGAGAGGGAGGGAGGGAGGGAGGGAGGGAGGGAGGGAGGGAGGGAGGGAGGGAGGGAGGGAGGGAGGGAGGGAGATATATACGGAGGGAGAGAGGGATAAATGGACGGATAGAGGGATATACAGAGGGAGAGAGGGATAGATGGAGGGGGAGAGGGATAGACGGAGGGAGAGAGGGATATACGGATGGAGAGAGGGATAGATGGAGGGAGAGAGGGATATACAGAGGGAGAGAGGGATATATACGGAGGGAGAGAGGGATATACGGATGGAGAGAGGGATAGATGGAGGGAGAGAGGGATATACAGAGGGAGAGAGGGATATATACGGAGGGAGAGAGGGATATATACGGAGGGAGAGAGGGATAGATGGAGGGAGAGAGGGATATAGACGGAGGGAGAGAGGGGGGTGAATGCAGCTCAAGAGCTTGCTGAGCGCTGCCGCCTCGTTTTAAAGAACCGCTTCCCAATCCGTCTCCCTGATGAGGATGAACCGCTCGTCAAGGCTCACATCATCAGCTGCTGCTGCTTTTGTCAATAATAATAATAATAATAATATTTGTATAGCACCTTTCACACGAGAAGTGCTGCTTCGCAGCATCAATGTAGACATGATGGACATAAAATAGACATGAGCAGAGATTGACAAAATAAAAGCATGAAGTGCAGACATAAAATGTGTATAGAATAGACAATAATCATAAAATAGACAACATGAACATGCATTCATATGTTTCACAATTGACCTGCGCTACGCATCCTATCGATCGATCGACAATACACTATGAAGTAACAAGTTGTTAATACTGTATCATTAGCTGTATGCTCTATGAAGTAACAAGTTGTTAATGCTGTATCAATTAGCTGTATGCTCTATGAAGTAACAAGTTGTTAATACTGTATCCATTAGCTGTATGCTCTATGAAGTAACAAGTTGTTAATGCTGTATCAATTAGCTGTATGCTCTATGAATTAACAAGTTGTTAATGCTGTATCAATTAGCTGTATGCTCTATGAAGTAACAAGTTGTTAATACTGTATCCATTAGCTGTATGCTCTATGAATTAACAAGTTGTTAATACTGTACACTCAGATCACAGTCACCTGTGTGATGCTTTAATACTATATCCATTGGCCGTATCTACTCCTCTTCTTCTGCTTCTTCTCCTCCTTCTTCTCCTTCTTCTCCTTCTTCTCCTCCTTCTTCTTCTCCTTCTACTCCTTCTATTTTTTCTTCTTCTTCTACTTCATTTTCTTCTTCTCCTTCTCCTCCGTATCCTTCTTCTTCTACTTATTTTTCTTCTTCTTCTCCCCCTCCTCCTCCTCCTCCTCCTCCTCCTCCTCCTCCTCCTATTCTTCTTCTTTTTCTTCTTCTTCTTCTCCTCCTCTTCTTCTACTTATTTATCTTCTTCTCCTCCTCCTTCTACCTCTTTTTCTTCTCCTTTTTTTCCTTCTTCTACTTATTTTTCTTCTTCTCCCCCCCCCCCCCCTCCTACTCCTCCTTCTACAACAATACAACAACAACAACACTGTTTCCTGTGTCCGTCTGCTCCCCCCCCCCCCCCCCCCCATCCAGGGCCCAAGCAGGAGACGGTGTATGACTTCTGGAGGATGGTGTGGCAGGAGAACTGCTTCAGCATCGTCATGATCACTAAACTGGTGGAGGTCGGCAGGGTGAGTGACACGCGTCGTCGTCTCATCCCCTCCCCCTCCCCTTCACCCCCGCCCCTCAACCCCCCCCCGGTGCTATCCTTCCACCGTATACACTCCATTATCCCGCCGCCCGCACTGTACGTGATCCTCCGAGCTCCGCTTGTGTAATCATACAGGCATAATTGCATAAGTTACTGTCATTTTCCATCTCGTACCAAAGTATACCCGTTGTGAGCGAACGGTTCCTGTAAGTGTCCCGTCATCTTCTGCCCGCGCGCGGCTGGCTGCAGGAACATACGGACGGTTGAAATGCCAACCCATTTTTGCAGCACTAAAACGTAGACGCAATTACAGTAGAATCTCCTTCCTACGCCTCTCTCCACGAAACAAGGGACCGAACGCAAATATACCGCCGGCCCCTGAATGGAAGAGAATTCGCCTCTCTGGCGCTGGAGGTGGACGGAGCGCGGTCTCCGTCATTATAGGAGAAACACACAAAGGAGCGGCGTGTTGTCTCTCAGAGCCGTGTACACAGAACACCGGCGAGTCAGATAATTCTCAGACTAGAAGAATGCACTTAGTGCAGAGTAGACCTCGGCCAAGGCGGCCGACAATAACCCTCGCTTTCACACATTCTCCCGGGTGGATAAAAGAAACAAGAGCTGCTGCTGATTTCGCTAGTCTCAACAGACCCAAGGTGTTATATCCTTTAGGGCTGACCCTTACTAGTCGAATAGTGTCGACTAATCGATCGAAAGGAGCCGTAGTCGACTGCCAACCTCTTAGTTGAATGCCAACGCCCACTTCAATGATAGAGCTCTCATATTTACGAACGCATAAACTATATCTTAAATGATGTGTATAATATGGCTGTTGCTTATCCATGACTTGTTTGCAGTCAACATTGTCGAAACGGATTGTTTTTTAATCGGTTCATTTCCGTTTTATACCATTTTGAAAAACTCGTTTTTTTTGAAAGTTTCAGGAAAATATAAAGATTCTGTGATAATCGCCCTTTAGTGGACTACACCGGAATACACAAAAAACGTTGGCATTTTTCTGCCTATTTATGAATAGTTTTCAAATAAACGCTAGATTATCGATAGTATATGTGTACTTATGCACGCTATAGAAGCGGGCTGAAAAATCGATTATCCATTTCCTGATCAGCACACACACACACACGCACATACACACATAGGGCCCACGTTGATATATAGGTGAAAAAAGCTCTGATTATCCCAAGACTGGTAAAATAGATTCCTTACCTCAGATCAGATGTTCTCCAAAAAGATTATTCCAATTCCTGATCTCTATTCCAAATATGGATCGCGTTTATTGATCCAACGCTGGGTGGTTGAAACACTGATTCCACGCTGTTCTGATGGTCCACAATGAATCGGATCGGCTCGAGTTACATGCCTGAGAAGTAAAATGTGGAAGCAGGATTTTTTTTTTCATGCGTTTCATTCAATCCAATCCAAATGGGTGCAGTACCATCCGGAGATGATAGGGGGCGGTATTTTCCCAATGGAGCTCAGAGAGAGTTCCAGTGGTAACGTGGGGCTAGATTGATGAAATATGAATGGAAATTGCTAATAAAAAAAAAAAGAGAGATCTCTCGTCGTTGGCACTGAACGGTTGGCATGAACTAACGAGAAATCTCGTCGTTGGCACTCAAAGTGTTAATGTTGTGACTGTACAAGTAACGTGTCCCTGCCCAGTGCCCATAATGCAAAGATGTGCCCGTTTGGACATTTGGCCTGATGACACAGCAAATGCTATGGCAATCGGGCCATTACTTTTATTTTCCTCAGTCTGGCCTGATGGTGGCGCTAGAGGAAAGGTCACAGGGTCACCGGCCATTACTTTTAGAAGATATATTGTTCCTCAGTTCTGGCCGGATGGTGGCGCTAGAGGAAAGGTCATTGGGGTCACCGACATCAAGAGGTGTCATGAATGTTCACAGCAATTCTTGTGACTGTAAGACAAACGGGTCATGATATTTGAGAACTTTGGCCTGATGGTGGCGCTAGAGGAAAGGCCACAGGGCCAGTACTTTTTGAGAACAGACACACAAAGATATTTTTCCTGTAGAATAATAAAAAATATTCTTTTGATCAGAATTACTTTAACCTCTTAACGTTCGGACGGCCTGCCTGCGCCACGTCGCTGCATATTTGCCCTCGTCTGTCGCCGTCACGCTGTGTTATTGTCTATGAACCAACACATCGGTCGAAAGCTAAAATGGCCACTGTTTGATTGACACCCTACTTGGCCTATTACGTGCTTCCAATATCATTGTCAAATAAATAGTGATAGCAAACATTGGCGCTACATTTCATTGTCCCCTGTAAGTTGCTTTCTATTGGTAAGTTTCCTCAGTCTTTCTCCACAGTGCATTCTATTTATTACTTGATTTAACCTTTATTTAACCAGGCAGGTCAATTAAGAACAAATTATTATTTACAACGATGACCTGGTGAGAGGACAAAAGGGCCTCTAGAAGGGTAACAGGGAAAGATACAAATAGAATAAAATAGAAAAGAGACAGACGATACATACATCACAGAGGTAAGGGAAATAATTAAAACACACATCAAACAAACAATCAAATCAAATGACCAGGTACGTAATAGATGAAGCAGAACAGACACAGTTAAAAGGGTGGGTTGACAGTTGCAGGTGTGTGTGTGTGTAAACAACTCTGCGATAGAGTCCTTAAAAGTAGCGAGGGGGGATCAATTTGTCCATTTTAAAAGTCTTTTGCATCTCATTCCAACTGCTGGGAGCAGCGACACGGAAGGAGGTTTGACCAAAGGAAGCGTTGACACATTAATTACGTGTTACACATTTAATGTTTCATTCACCCCGTCTAAATTAAGTTGTTTTCAAGTAGTTTACAAAATCCCCAAGTGCACAGAAGATAGTTTGGGCCACTCTTTGGACGGTGGACTCCTGTTACTTTGACCACAATGTCCAGGAGACGGTGTTGTAGTACTCGAGTCTGAGTCCTCGACTGATTTTCAGGACTTGTGACTCGACTTGGACTCGAGCATTGACCGCCTTCAGACTCGGAAGGTGCAGACAAGGACTGGGACTTGTTAATTGATAAATACAGTTATTTCTTAAAAAAAAAAATTTCAATAGGCCCTAATCATTTGGCATAAGATATTGATGGCTATATTAATGGCAAAGTAAATAAACTCCCATTGAAATGTTGACCGCTGTGTCATAATGTTTAATGTAGACCTTTTTTTATGTCAGCTCTTTGACTGCCAGAGTGGAGGTGACTCAACCTTGATGACTTGGGACTCGGACTCGGGTAATAGGGACTCGACTCGGACTCTTCTTTGGCGACTCGGATTCGAACACTGGGGACTCGAGACCTCGACTCGGACTGGAGATTTAGTGACTCGACTACAACACTGCCAGGAGAACACATTGAATTGTATATGAACTGTGTCGCTGTGTTGCTTTCCTTGACCTGCAGGTGAAATGCTGTAAATACTGGCCTGATGACAGTGAGATGTACGGGGACATTCAGATCACCCTGCTGAAGACAGAGACGTTGGCAGAGTACACAGTACGCACCTTCGCCTTGGAGAGGGTGAGTCTCTTCTCTCACTGCTGTGTAGATATTTATTACATTTACATTTAGTCATTCAGCGGACTCTTTTATCCAAAGCGACGGGGTAAGAAGAGTAACATTGTTCGCCAAACAATGTTGAACTTGAGTGCTACAGGCTTTAGTGGATAGTAGTATAGACATATTAGTATAGTAGGTAGTAATATAGACATATTAGCATAGGAGGTAGTAATATAAACAAGGTATATTACTTAGTAGCAAAGTAGGTAGTAGTATAGACTAGGGGTGTAACGGTACACGGAAGCCACGGTTCGGTACGTACCTCGGTTTTGGCGTCACAGTTCGGTACGATTTCGGTACACAGGAAAACAATATTTATGATTATTATATATGTATAATAATTATTATAATAATAATTATTATTATTATATATAATTATTTTTATTAAGTTATACTTAGTTCCACCTAGGCTTGCTGCGGTAGTCAGTCAGTGATAACGGTGTCATTCTGTGTTCAGGAATCCAGGAGTAAATTAATTACCTACTGCCCCCCCCCACCCCCCACCGTTGTATAGTTTCACTTTCACTTCTAGAGTAGATTTTACTTCACGTGACGCAGAGGAAGACTAGAGAAGAGATGCCATGTTACACAACATGGAGAGGATTTATCAATGTTTGGATTTATAAACACCGTAGCAGCTCGACTGGAGAGGAGCTCAAAGGATCAGTCCAGATCAGCAAAAGTACGTTTGCGTGTTTTTTCCCCCCCTTTTTTTCGGATCAGCTGGAAAGTAGCGTGGAAGAAAGTTGGTGTGTTTGTGTGTGTGTGTGTGCATGTGTTTGTCTTTCCATTGGTTAACATTATTAGGCGAACAAGAAAACGATGAACATTTCCAGCCTATTGTATATAAGGGATAACGTATAGCTACGAGGTCATTGTCGCAAAATAATTGACCGACACGGAGTTTAAAATTCCAAGCCGCCTCGGCGAGGTGTTTTAAACGTCAGTGAAGGTAAATTATTTTGCGATGATGACTGAGTATAGCTATACATTATCCCGCTTATTACATGGCTAACTTACTAACAATATACCTAATTCATTTTACAA
The DNA here is from genome assembly GCF_963971535.1 of Notolepis coatsorum. NCBI lineage: Eukaryota > Metazoa > Chordata > Actinopteri > Aulopiformes > Paralepididae > Notolepis > Notolepis coatsorum. Next base: position 136,092,473 of record NC_140166.1, on the reverse strand, counting down.
AATCGACAAGACGAGATAATGCAGACGCAGTTGTTCTGTGGCTCTGTCAGCCCAAATAAAGTGATTATTATTATCGCCGGCAGCCCGGCAGGTGTGTCTAATTGCACTGAAACAGTGTGCGTCAGTGGGGCTAAGCCGCTTGATTACTCCAGCTGCGAAAAACAATAATCACCGGTGGTTATCGAAAAATAATTCACCGCTGTCGGGGGCTATTGACCAACCACAATCAAGCATTTCGGCGAATGTTAAAACGCCATGTAATATGCTGTGTTAACTTACAAGCATACTGTATCATTCATGGTTGGTTTTGTTTCAGTGACACCTGTAGTAAGGGGGAGGGGAGGAGGGGAGAAACAGCCGAGTGCAGAGCGCGCGCGTTCATTTGTTCTGTCGGCTTGTTCGTGCCTTTACAAGCTTCAACGCTTTATTCATCATCTAAATGTGGCAATCCAAGCTTGATAATGCAACATTATAATGAATGACCTTCTGTGTTAAGACTGTTAGTAAGCCAGTGTAAAGTAAAGATATTGAGCATACATTTGTAAAATGTGTAACCATAGTTTCACCTAGTGGTGTGTATGACGTATTCTTCGTACGGCTGCACGTACCGCACTGTGAGCCACGTACCGCGGGACGAATACATGTACCGTTACACCTCTAGTATAGACATACTAGCATAGTAGGTAGTAATATAGACATACTAGCATAGTAGGTAGTAATATAGACATACTAGCATAGTAGGTAGTAATATAGACATACTAGCATAGTAGGTAGTAATATAGACATATTAGCATAGTAGGTAGTAGTATGACATACACAGTATTAGCATAGTAGGTAGTAATATAGACATACTAGCATAGTAGGTAGTAATATAGACATATTAGCATAGTAGGTAGTAGTATAGACATACAGTATTAGCATAGTAGGTAGTAATATAAACAAGGTATATTACTTAGTAGCATAGTAGGTAGTAGTATAGACATAAATAATAATAATAATAATAATAATAATAATAATAATAATAATAATAATAATAATAATAATAATAATAATAATAATAATAATAATTAATCATTGATCATTAATCATTAATCATTAATCATTAATCATTAATCATTAATAATAATAATAATAATAATAATAATAATAATAATAATAATAATAATAATAATAATAATTAATAATTAATAATAATTATAATTATAATTATAATTATAATAATAATAATCATAATCATAATGATAATGATAATAATAATAATAATAATAATAATAATAATAATAATAATAATAATAGATCAAATTTCTATAGCGCCTTTCATAGAACCTAAGGTCACTTCACAATCAGGACAAAAAATAGGGCTATGGAACTAGGGGGAAAAAAGGGGATGAGGGCAGGTAAGGGATTATGGATAATGGACCTAAGTATACAGTATTAGCATAGTAGGTTGTAATATAGACATATTAGCATAGTAGGTAGTAATATAGACAAGGTAGATAACTTAGTACCAAAGTGCATGATAGTAAAAGACACTATGAAGGTTAGTAATAAATAAATAATAATAATAATTGAATTTCAGATATCGATTGTGTGTTTATAGTCGACGGCGGAAAATCTGTCAGGTTTCTGCTGTCCTGACTGTGGTGGGAAGTTCATTCCACCGTTGTGAAGTGAGGGGACGGAGAATAGCCTGCTTCTCTTTGATGACCAATTTGAGTGTAGAGACACTGCAATCCTGACACTGTTTTAATCTTTTAGTGCAAAAGCCTTAAAGGTAGAATCTGTAATGCAGTCAAACAGCGACCTCGAGGCAAAAGAGTCTGTCTGTTTTTGTCTGTGGGTTGGAGTTTAGTACATTATTACACTGTGGACGTCTCCTGACCTCTCTCTGCAGAGTCTGAGGTGCTACGACGACGTTACAGATTCTACCTTTGCGTTAGCCTAGCTTAGCACAATGAATGGAAACGGACAGTGCCAGTTAGTCTTCGGGGGAGAGGTGTTACTGTAGTTGGACAATGCCTAAGCTAACCGGCACTGTCCGCTTCCATTCATTGTGCTAAGCTAGGCTAACGTGCAGCCAGATAGCTTTCTACTGAACGCACTGAGAGGAAACTGGTATCTATCTTCTTGTCTCTCTCTGGGGAAGACAGTGAGCTAATTTCCCAAAATGTTGGCGTGTTCCTTTAACACCGCCGGGCAGCCCCACACATACTATTAATAGCATAGAGCTCTTCCGCGGATTCTCTCTGTACGGCAATTTCTCTGCCGTAGTATCTGGCAAAAATACTGATTAAATAATAATAAAGATGATAATAAAGATAGTGAAATAATTACCGGGGGCGAAACGGAAGCCTCACGGTTCGGCGAGATCGTAAAGCAGTTGCATTGATATAACATTAACTTAGTGAACATCGATTGTTAAGTGTTCCAACCTCGTCTTTTAATCGCTGTTCTCCCAGCACAATTTCCTCGTCTCAACAAGCAACACGGACATTCTATGTGACTGCTTTACAAGCTTGAAGACCTATGGGTTTCGTAAACCTATGGGTTTATGTAGAATAGAATTGCTGCAGTTGATTTAAATTCTACAAGAGATTACATGGAGAAGCCGCTACTGGAACCAGAGGGGAGCTGCTCTGTAGCCGGACTGTACTGTATACATCCTCAAGGCTACTTCTCTCACACAGGGGGATGTATACTGGAGCAGATTTTTGATCACATTTTAAGTTATTCGCTTATGAAAGAAAATATCATGGTAGTTCCAAAAAGGTGTCCATGATGACAGTGACCAAAACAGGATGGAAAAACCATAATTTTACCATTGGTGTCATGGTTTAAATTAGATAATAACAGGATATTACCATTGGTGTCATGGTTTAAATGAGATAATAACATGATAGTACCATTGGTGTCATGGTTTAAATGAGATAATAACAGGATATTACCATTGGTGTCATGGTTTAAATGAGATAATAACATGATAGTACCATTGGTGTCATGGTTTAAATTAGATAATAAAAGTATGGTACCATTGGTATTGTGGTTTAAATTAGATAATAACATACTATTACCATTGGTATCATGTTTAAATTAGATACTAACATACTATTACCATTGGTATCATGTTTAAATTAGATAATAACATACTATTACCATTGGTATCATGTTTAAATTAGATAATAACATATTATTACCTTTGGTATCATGTTTAAATGAGATAATAACAGGATATTACCATTGGTATCATGTTTAAATGAGATAATAACATGATTTTACCTTTGGTTTCATGGTTTAAATTAGATAATAACATACTATTACCTTTGGTATTGTGGTTTAAATGAGATAATAACATGATATTGCCATTGGTTTCATGTTTAAATTAGATAATAACATGATATTGCCATTGGTATCATGTTTAAATGAGATAATAACATGATACAGCAGTATACAGTGTAACATGTGAATATGTGGAATATATATTACAAAGCTATGGAGTACATAATTATGCTAAGCTAATGTATGTACAGTATTATTATATACGTATGAAGACAATATGGTAGTAAACCATACTAGCCAGTGGTATACTGTAACTAATTAGAGTAAGTATGAAATATATACAGATATAGATACATGTATGGTGTATACAGTGTTATTGCACATTGCTATCATACAGTGTTATTTGGATAGACTATAGATTAGGTAGGTAGGTAGTTATGAGTACAGTGAGGTAGGTAGTTATGAGTACAGTGAGGTAGGTAGTTATGAGTACAGTGAGGTAGGTAGTTATGAGTACAGTGTGGTAGGTAGTTATGAGTACAGTGAGGTAGGTAGTTATGAGTACAGTGAGGTAGGTAGTTATGAGTACAGTGAGGTAGGTAGTTATGAGTACAGTGTGGTAGGTAGTTATGAGTGCAGTGTGGTAGGTAGTTATGAGTACAGTGAGGTAGGTAGTTATGAGTGCAGTGTGGTAGGTAGTTATGAGTACAGTGAGGTATGTAGTTATGAGTACAGTGAGGTAGGTAGTTATGAGTACAGTGTGGTAGGTAGTTATGAGTACAGTGAGGTAGGTAGTTATGAGTACAGTGTGGTAGGTAGTTATGAGTACAGTGAGGTAGGTAGTTATGAGTACAGTGTGGTAGGTAGTTATGAGTACAGTGAGGTATGTAGTTATGAGTACAGTGTGGTAGGTAGTTATGAGTACAGTGAGGTAGGTAGTTATGAGTACAGTGAGGTAGGTAGTTATGAGTACAGTGAGGTAGGTAGTTATGAGTACAGTGAGGTATGTAGTTATGAGTACAGTGTGGTAGGTAGTTATGAGTACAGTGAGGTAGGTAGTTATGAGTACAGTGTGGTAGGTAGTTATGAGTACAGTGAGGTAGGTAGTTATGAGTACAGTGAGGTAGGTAGTTATGAGTACAGTGAGGTAGGTAGTTATGAGTACAGTGTGGTAGGTAGTTATGAGTACAGTGAGGTAGGTAGTTATGAGTACAGTGTGGTAGGTAGTTATGAGTACAGTGAGGTAGGTAGTTATGAGTACAGTGTGGTAGGTAGTTATGAGTACAGTGAGGTATGTAGTTATGAGTACAGTGAGGTAGGTAGTTATGAGTACAGTGAGGTAGGTAGTTATGAGTACAGTAGGGTAGGTAGTTATGAGTACAGTGTGGTAGGTAGTTATGAGTACAGTGAGGTAGGTAGTTATGAGTACAGTGTGGTAGGTAGTTATGAGTACAGTGTAAGACAGTGGGGGGGGATAAGGAGAGGGAAAGGGGAGAAAAGGGGAGGGAGAGAGAGAAAGAGAAGGGGAGAGAGTGATAGAGTGGATGAAGTAATAAGAACCATGTATTTGTCCTGTTCCCTGGTAGAATGAGGATTTAATTTCGAAATGTTATATTAATAGAACGGTTTAGAACCCGACGGTACTCGGCACCAGTGGAGACGGAGGCCGCTCAGGGTAAACGCACTTTGCATTGAGAGGAATTCACTGTAGTAGCTACTCTAAACGCCCCCAACCCTCTCCCTGGCAGAGCTACATTACTGCCACTAGGAGTATCTGATGGTCTATATTTTCTTCAGCTAGTTAGATAGTAAATTATATTGACCAAATTGACCTAATTGTTTACACTGCCTGTGTTGTTCTTACTACCTGTACCACCCCCCCCTCCCCCCCCCCATGCTGCTATGATGCCTGAATTTCCCCAAGGGGATCAATAAAGGAATATCTTATCTTATCTATAATCAGGGGTTCTCAAACTTTTTCATACCGTGACCCCATTTTATTTATGAATTTTTTTGGGGCACCCCCACACTTAATGTATCACGTAATTTCAACGTGGGAATAAGGAATATCAAAATAAAAGCACACGTTGTTGAACTCGATGATGCATATTTATAAAAAAAAAATGTATTACAGCACTATGTTATCAATACACATTTATAAAACGAGGCATATGTAGCCAAAATATGTTGCCAGAACATAAAAAAATATATTTTTTTTTTTACTTGCCAATGCGCGATATAGACTACATATACTACCACTGCCAGTATCTGAAGTGCTCTCTGCTACAGTACTACCACTAGGAGTATCTGAAGCCTCCGTGGCTCCTCTCTGTCCGTTTCCCCCAGGCGTCTCTCTGGGCGGGCAGACTCAGAGTCAGGCAGGAGCGACAGAGGCACAAACACAACATTATCGTCTCACAGACGCCCTCCCAGAGGGGAGCATGCTGCTGTTGATTCACATTGGCAGCAGGGGTTTGGGAGACGTGGACAGTTTGTTTTTCTCAGCTTCAGAGCCCGTCTCTTCCCTTCCACGAGACTGTGCGTCACTTTACTTTGTCAACTCTGCTCAGAGGAGAACACTGCCGTGTGTGTGTCTGTGGCAACCTCCTGTTTGATTGATTGAATCTTGTATTAACACTAGCACAGGCGACAAGGGGTCACATGACCCCAAGGCATTTTCAATAAATGTATCCTCGTCACTCGGTCGAGCTCCAGCTCTGTCACTCAATGACTTTTCCTAAAAGTACCTGTTTTATCTGCAGCACGGTTTCTGACATTTCAAAATGACTTCAGGAAAATGTAATTAGAACGTTATTCCACATAATGGGCCGTTGGAACAGACGAAAGTCACAGCACTTTGCGAGCGTCTAGCGCAGGGGTGGCCAACCCGTGGCTTGCGAGCCGCATGTGGCTCTTTGCCCGTCAATGTGTGGCTCTTCCATCCCCCAAAATTTTTTATATTTATAATATATATATATATATATATATATATATATATATATATATATATATATATATATATATATATATATATATATATATATATATATATATATATTAGAGGTGGGCATAGATTAATTATTTTAATCTAGATTAATCTATCTGCAATCCTTAAAATGGCTAAAAAATAAAATAAAAAACCTGCCGAAGGCATTCAAAATATGTGTGTTCTACCCAAAATAATGACCAGAAGTAAGTCCTTACTTTTTCTTTCCTCCTTATGTTTCTCAGGCCAGGTGGCCCATTACACCATGAGCCCATCTCCCGTTTCCAAAATGCATTACAGACTGTTTGAAAAAGCTGTTTTGCTATGATAATTGGTAATGAAATATCAAAATAATGTTCAATAAGATGTACTTGTGTTTAATAAGTTGTTTTATTCAGAAGTTAACACAAATAAATAATATTACCAGTACAGTACAGTATCTAGCACACTCTCAGGAGCAAAACAGAAAGAAGCATTTCAAACTTGAACTATGTGACATGGCTTGACTCAATCAGTCCAATCTCTATTTCTCCTTATTCCACCAGTCACTCAGGCAGACCAGCTTGTTTTATGTAGCGGTGTCTACTTATAGTGCCTATAATATTTTTCCCGTTGGGTGCCAGACAGGGCCAAACCCTGCCAATGCAAATCAACTGCTCCAGTGGAGTTGCTCAGTGGCCAATGGTGTCAACTGTGGTTGTACTGGGCAGCTCCCAGGTGTGAATGGAACTGTGTGAATGTGAAGCAGGGCGTTCCTGAAAAAGAGCATCTGTGCTCAGAGAACCTACCCTGGGTAAATAAAGGTAAAAAAAAGAAAAAAAAAAAAAATTATTTTTATTTTTTTAGATTAATGCGTTAATTATATTATCGTGCAATACTAGTATCGCGTTAACGCAGCACGTTAACGCTGTTAACGGCCCAGCTCTAATATATATATATATATATATATATATATATATATATATATATATATTTTTTTTTTTTTTTTTATGTCACTCAAACCTACATTTCATTGTGGTAAACCTCATATTTTTTTATTCAGAGGTAATTATATAGTTTACACTGTTTATTTTTCTCATATAAGCTGTCGGGTCATCTGACCCGTTCCTGACGGGAATTAATGGCATTTTCTCCATGGTTGTGTGTGCTAGTGTTAACAGATTGCAGAATGGGTACAATACAGTACGGCTCAATACACACAATTGTTAAGGGGATGCAGACCAGAGAAAGACTTTCATCTTGTTTACATCAGGGTCCCCCATTTTCAATTCATAATGACATTTATGACATACACATCTGAGTCGGCGGCACAAGTGATACACAGGAAGGGTGCACTGTTGATCTGTGAATGGAGAAATAACTTAATAAGACACATTATCTCTTCTTGCCTTGCTTAGCTGGCAGCGGTTTGTTTGATAAATATTAAATAACAGTAACAGCAGTAACAGTGTAACAACACTACTAACTAACAGGATACTGTGTTGTAAACAAACTTTGCGAGCGTCTAGCGCAGGGGTGGCCAACCCGTGGCTCGCGAGCCGCATGTGGCTCTTTGCCCGTCAATGTGTGGCTCTTCCATCCCCCAAACATTTTTATATTTATAATATATACCGTAATTCCTCTAATAGTAACCGGGTCTCAAATACAAGCCGGGTCTCTATTAATGGCCGGGTGCGCTCTTGAGCTAAGCAATTATAAGCCGGCCTCCTAATACAAGCCGGGTTACTAATATACTGAGCTGCATACTGAGCTAGTTACTTGATTTCACTTTGAAAACGTTTGAAATGACCAGTGACCACCTGTAATTGCACTGTTTACTATTTCATACAGTACTTGGTTTCAATAAATGAACCCAGTACATTTTACTGGGTTCAAACTGACACAAAATGTTGATTTATTCATTATGATCCGTTTGAAAAATAGGCCTCCCTCTTATACAGGCCTCCTCCTAATACAAGCCTGGTACCCGCTACAGTTGAAACAAATACAAGCCGGGGTTACTATTAGAGGAATTACGGTATATATATATATTTTTTTTTTATGTCACTCAAACCTACATTTCATTGTGGTAAACCTCATATTTTTATATTCAGAGGTAACTATATAGTTTACACTGTTTATTTTTCTCATATTTCTCATATAAGCTGTCGGGTCATCTGACCCGTTCCTGGCGGGAATTAGTGGCATTTTCTCCATGGCTGTGCTAGTGTTAACAGATTGCAGAATGGGTACAATACAGTACGGCTCAATACACACAATTGTTAAGGGGATGCAGACCAGAGAAAGACTTTCGTCTTGTTTACATCAGGGTCCCCCATTTTCAATTCATAATGACATTTATGACATACACAACATACAGATATATATCATGACATTTATGACATACACGACATACAGATATACAGTACTGTTACATTGATCACATACAAGATATACAAATATACAGTACTGTTTAACAGAGATCCTAAAAGAAAATATATACATTCGAGGGGGATGAAACTGTACATTAGGAGGGGGTTGGGTGGGTGGGGAGGGGGGGGTTTGGACATTTACGGGGGCCAGTTTCGAATTGCAGCCTCCCGTAGGTGCTCTTTGAGGGCGGTTTTGAAGGTGGGTAGGGATTCACATTATTTTACGGCTGTGGATAGGGCGTTCCACATTGTTGTGGCATAATTCCGAAACGTGTTTAGTCCCTTGTTTGTGGCGAATCTGGGTTGAACATGATTTGTGGAACTCCCTCTGGTGTTGTGGTCTTGGAATTCACTGACCTTTGGGAAGTATTTCGATATGTACATGGGTAGTGGTGTAGTGTATCTTGTAGACCAGGCCCATTGCAAGCTGCTGTACTCTGTCGTCTACTCTAAGCCATCCTAGGATGTCAAAATGGGCAGGGGTAAGGTTTTAGGAGTAAGGTCAAGCAGTAGTCTGACCAGTTTGTTTTGTGATGTTTGTAGTCTTATTTTTAGTGCCTTTGAGGTGCTTTGGTACCATGAGGTGCAAGTCATAGTACCCTGGCTGAGTTTGTTATTTAATCCAAAGAGAATGGACTCTGTTTTACCCAGGTGTAATGCTAGTTTGTTATCAGCAAGCCAGGTGCAGATTCTACCGAGTTCAGAGCTGAGGGCTTTTTCAACCTGCAACTTCTCCCTGTCAGAGACCAGCAGGGCTGAGTCCAGTGTTAATTTTGGCAGCTATTTTCATTTTAGTTTTAGTCTTAGTCATGTGTCAAGTGCTCCTTTTTCGTTTTTATCATATTTAGTCATCTTCATTTATTTTTCGTTTAGTCAGTTTTAGTCAACTAAATGTCTGAGCATTTTAGTCTTAGTCCGTTTTTGTCTCAATTCTGTCTTTTTTGTTTTAGTCTAGATTTAGTCGACGAAAACGGAAATAGTCAACATGGAACATATTCTGATTTAAATTGCGTATTTATTTTTTAACCTAGGGGAATCTGAGTCGGCGGCACAAGTGATACACAGGAAGGGTGCACTGTTGATCTGTGAATGGAGAAATAACTTAATAAGACACATTATCTCTTCTTGCCTTGCTCAGCTGGCAGCGGTTTGTTTGATAAATATTAAATAACAGTAACAGCAGTAACAGTGTAACAACACTAACTAACTAACAGGATACTGTGTTGTAAACAAACACACAATACAGTAGTTGAGTAGATAGTAATAGTAGTGTGTATAGTACACACAGTAGCAATTTGATTGCAATCTGCTTGCATAAAAACATATAAAATGATAAATCACATTTTGAGGTTGGTGTAAAGTGCCACATGGTGATGGAAGAGGTCTGGTTAGGGGTTAGATTTAGAGGTGGTCTAGGTTTGGTTAGGGGTTAGAGTTAGAGATGGTCTAGGTCTGGTTATGGCCCCTATTAACCAGACCTAGACCACCTCCGACTCTAACCCCTAACCAGACCTAGACCACCTCTAACCCCAAAGTTAGGGTTGGTGATGGTCAGTGCTGGGCTGCTGCCTGCTGGCAGCGGTTTATTCTATAACAACAGGATACTGTAAACTAAGTAAGCAGAACACACAGTGATTGCAATCTGCTTGCATAAAAACATTATATAAAATCACATTCTGAGGTCTGGTTAGTGGTTAGAGTTAGAGGTGGTCTAGGTCTGGTTAGGGTAACTTAGGGGTAGTTAAGCATTCATTATAATTTATTATTATTATTTAGATAGATGGATGTAAAGGGCTAGACCAACTCTTAACCCCTATCCGGACCTAGACCACCTCTAAGTCACAACCCTAACTTAGGGGTTAGAGTTAGAGGTGGTCTAGGTCTGGTTAGGGGTTAGAGTTAGAGGTGGTCTAGGCCTGGTTATACTGATCCGATACCAGTGCATACAAAATATATATATATATTATATATAAAAAAATATATATATATATTTTTTTACAGCTACTGTTTTATATATACTGTTTTTTAGTAATAACTAGAAAGTAATGGTATTTATTCAACAACAGGTGGTTGTATAGATTAGTATTAGTATCATTAATTGACAACTATGCTCAATGAGTTCACCCACGGAAAAGGTTGTTGGCACATTGGTTCCACACGGACGTTACACGTTGTTGCACTTCCTATCCAGCCTGCTCCGTTCCAGTTAGCTAGTAGTAACGTCTATGTTGTGATTTTTAATGCAAAATAAATATTCAACATTCTCTTTTGAGACTCCGCCTCAGACTCTTATCATTTGGCACTAAAAGCTAAACATTGTCACCGGTATGGCTGACCGCATTATGTCATTAATTGCGTGCATGTGTGGGAGAGGTCGATCAGTTAGCCACGTTAGCGTGAGCTAGGTTAGCCACTAGTTAACGTGAGCTAGATGGAAATACAAACAATGTAACGTTACTGGTGAAAAAGTGATTTACCTTGGAATACTCCTTTGCCAACTTGCTGTACTTTGTTTGCAGGTCTGCAGCTGGATTATGAATAGTCCCAACTTTAGCCAAGATAATGTTAAGCTAAAACTAGCTTTTCAGATAGCTCTTCAGCAAATGCTAATAACACAGAGCTCGGCCGTCAGCCGCCACACTGCTCTGTTGGGACGATGGCATTAAGAAAAGTTATAATTATTTTGTCTCGTCTTGTTTTAGTCAACAATATCAACATACATGAAGAGAAATTTCGTCTTGGTTTTTGTAAATTACATTTTTGTGTCCTCAGTTGTGGTCAACGATATTTAATTAACTATTTAGTCACGTTAGCGTCACATGGTCTTCAATAACGTGACGTCACGTCTCGCTGTCGTCATGAAAAGAAACCTTCGTTGACGAACATCTTTTGTCATAATTTTCATTGACAAAATTAACACTGGCTGAGTCATCCGCGAACAGGAACAAGTTGCAGTCATGGGCTGATGACAGGTCATTTGCATAAATTAGGAACAGTAGCGGTCCTAGTATGCTTCCTTGTGGAACACCGCAGCTCACTGGGAGGGGGGGGGGGATAGTGTACCATTTACCATTTATTTTATCTGTTCTCTCCCCTCCAGGTAGGATTGCATCCAGCTCGGTATCGGTTTTCAATTTTTTTTATTATTATTATTATTATTATTATTATTATTATTATTATTATTATTATTATTATTATTATTATTATTATTTTTTTTTTTTTTTTTTTTTTTTTTTTTTTTTTTTTTAACCTTTATTTACCCAGGCAAGGAAGTAAGAACAAATTCTGATTTTATTTATTGTCAAAAGTATGCATAATGTTGTGTTAATTACCTGAAATTATTCTGTTTTTTGCATATATCGGTATCGGTTGATATCGGTATCGGAAATTAAAAGTTGGACAATATCGGTATATCGGTATTGGTAAAAAAGCCAATATCGAACATCCCTAATCAAAACCAATTGCTTTTAGCTTGTCAATCAGAATGGAGTGATTGACAGTGTCGAACACCTTTTGGAGGTCCAGCATGACCATGCCGCAGTATTTGCCCCCGTCCACCTCTTGTTTGATGTGGTCGTTTAAATAGAGAAGGCATGTGTCAGTGGAGTGGGATGTTCTGAAGCCAGATTGGAATTCGTAGATTAGCTTTTTTTTCACGAGGTACTTTTCGACCTGTTCATAGACAATTTTGTCCATGACTTTCGAGATGGAGGTAAGAATAGAAACAGGGTGGTAGTTGCCTGGGTCTAATTTGCTGCCTTTTTGTGCAGGGGGGTCACTCTTGCAATTGTTAAGTCTTTGGGGACGTATCCCTTTTTTATGGAGAGGTTTATTATGTGTGTGATGACTGGGGTGATGGCGGCTGCTGAGTCTCTGAGGAATTTGGAGGGGATATTGTCATTTCCAGTGGCCTTGTTAGGTTGAAGGGCGCTCAGTTTTTTGAGTACCTCATCTGTTGTTACCATTTTGAGTTTGAAGTCGTCTTTGCGGACCCCTAGGTTTTTGTAGAAGGCTAGGATGTGTTCTACCCCAAAATGCCCTGAGTGGGAGGGTAGTTTATTAACCAGTGTTGTGGCTATGTTTGTAAAGAAAATGTTTAAGTAATTGGCCACCTCCAGCTTGTCTGTGATGAGGGTGTTTTCTGTCCTTATGTTGATGTTTGAAAATCTGGTTTTTAGTTTTTTACTGCAGCCTAGTTGGCTGTTGAGTAATTTCCAAAGTTCACAGGGTTTGTTTTTGTTTTCCTCAGTTTTGAGGAACTCAGACTCAGTCTCTCCTGTCTGTCCTGTATGTGTGTCTGGCCTGTCTGTCTGTCCTGTATGTGTGTCTGTCCTGTCTGTGTATCTGTCTGTCTGTCATGTTACTGTGTCTGTCCTGTCTGTGTGTCTGTCCTGTCTGCGTATCTGTCTGTCTGTCATGTTTGTGTGTCTGTCCTGTCTGTGACTGTCTGTCATGTTTGTGTGTGTCTGTCCTGTATGTGTCTGTCCTGTCTGTCTGCCCCGTCTGTGTGTCTGTGTGTCTGTGTGTCTGTCTGTCTGTCTGTCTGTCTGTCTGTCTGTCTGTCTGTCTGTCTGTCTGTCTGTCTGTCTGTCTGTCTGTCTGCCCCGTCTGTCTGTCTGTCTGTCTGTCTGTCTGTCTGTCTGTCTGTCTGTCTGTCTGTCTGTCTGTCTGTCTGTCTGTCTGTCTGTCTGTCTGTCTGTCTGTCTGTCTGTCTGTCTGTCTGTCTGTACATTGTATATTACTATTGCACTTTACATTTTCACTCTGGTTGGATGCCAAACTTCTTTTCGTTGTACTGTACTTGTGCTGTATGGTGACAATACATTTGAATCTAATCACAGTATATTTAAGATCCTGGCGGTTTCACAATATATCACAGTATTTTCTCTTTTATTTTCAAAGACCGTATTACTTTTTCCATCGCTAAGTGATTCTTCTAAGTGATCCGTTCCCACCCCCTGCTGATGTGTGTCGCCGCCTGTGTGTTTTGACAGAGAGGCTACTCGGCCAAGCACGAGGTGCGTCAGTTCCACTTCACGTCCTGGCCTGAGCACGGGGTGCCGTGCCACGCCACGGGCCTGCTGGCCTTCATACGGAGGGTCAAGGCCTCGACGCCCCCCGACGCCGGCCCTGTGGTGGTCCACTGCAGGTAAGAGTTACAGCAGCACCGTGTTCTCTCTAGGACCATAATATTCACCATACTGTTCTCTAGAGCCATAATATCCACCATACTGTTCTCTAGAACCATAATATTCACCATACTGTTCTCTAGAGCCATAATAGCCACCATACTGTTCTCTAGAGCCATAATATCCACCATAGAGTTCTTTAGAGCCATAATATGCACCATAGTGTTCTCTAGAGCCATACTATTCACCATAGTGTTCTCTAGAGCCATAATATTCACCATAGTGTTCTCTAGAGCCATAATATCCACCATAGTGTTCTCTAGAGCCATAATATTCACCATACTGTTCTCTAGAGCCATACTATTCACCATACTGTTCTCTAGAGCCATAATATCCACCATAGTGTTCTCTAGAGCCATACTATTCACCATACTGTTTTCTAGAGCCATACTATTCACCATACTGTTCTCTAGAGCCATAATATCCACCATAGTGTTCTCTAGAGCCATACTATTCACCATACTGTTCTCTAGAGCCATAATATTCACCATAGTGTTCTCTAGAACCATAATATTCACCATACTGTTCTCTAGTGCCATAATATTCACCATACTGTTCTCTAGAGCCATAATATTCACCATAGTGTTCTCTAGAGCCATAATATCCACCAAATATAGTTTTTTATCATCATGGAAGCACATAGAATATGAGGTAAACATATATGAAAATTTTTGAACGAATGAAAACTAAAAACGTCACGTCATATATTTTATAGTGAACAGTGGCCACTAGTGGCCACTCACTATTGTAACACACTATCGTTAACGCCTTCCTTCCGCTGTCTTTTCTCTTCTCCGTGTCGTCAGCGTGGGGGCCGGCCGCACAGGCTGCTACATCGTGCTGGACGTTATGTTGGACATGGCGGAGTGTGAGGGCGTGGTGGACATCTACAACTGTGTGAAGACGCTCTGCTCCCGGCGCATCAACATGATACAGACAGAGGTCAGAGCCACGGACGCCTGACCGCAGCTTGGTGTTGCTTGGGAATATGTAAGGGATAATGTATAGCGAGGTCATTGTCGCAAAATAATTGACCGGCACAGAGTTTAGAATACCGAGCCGCCTCGGCGAGGTGTTTTAAACGTCAGTGAAGGTCAATTATTTTGCGATGATGACCGAGTATAGCTATACATTATCCCGCTTATTACATGGCTAACTTACTAACAATATACCTAATTCATTTTACATCGACAAGACGAGATCAAATGCAGATGCAGTTCTGTTCTGTCGCTCCCGCTGTCATCGTCACACACACTCCGCTGTCAGTGCAGCCGGCAGGTGTGTCTGATTGGCTGCACTGATGCAGTGTGTCAGTGGGCTTGATTGCGAACAGCTGCGCACAGCGGTCATTATTGTTCGGCAGAGGTCCGTTATCGAGTAATAACGGACCTCTGACGAGCGCTATTGACCAATCACAAGCAAGCATTTCGGCGAATGTGAAAACGCCATGTAATATAACAAGATATTGTAACGTTGCTTAGTTTAGCACCACGTTATGCACGACTCTCGAGGCCGGTTGATAGTTCTCAGTTCACTGCTTTATTACAACGGTTCTCATACAGGTTGCAGTACAAGTGGCTCATGTCTACTACTCCCCATGCCCCGAGAGAGTGCCCGCTGGGTGCTCCACCCTCTTATAGCCTGCCCAGGTCAGCCCGCGCACTCTCGACTCTGTCAACCCGCGGCTGGCGCCACCAATAGCGTCGCCGCCAGCCCCCCGGGATGGTGGAGTGCAGAGTAGCAGCTCGACGGACCAACCACCCAAATCCCAGGGTCGCTACAATATATATAGTAGGGGCGACAGTGGCTCGGGAGGTAGAGCAGTCGTCTGGTAATCCGGTGGTTTACCCGGTTCGATTCCCGCTCCTCCTCCCCCCGGGCAGCGCGTCGAAGTGTCCTTGAGCAAGACACTTAACCCCTGACTGCTCCCGATGAGCAGGTTGTCACCTCGCACGGTCGCCTCCGCCGTCGGTGTGTGAATGTGTGAGTGAACGGTTAAAATGTGAGGAACAAATTTGTAAAGCGCTTTGGATAAAACAATAATTGTCATATACTACCTACCTCATACTAGTCTACCCATAATGTACTGTATGATAGCATGTACAGTAGTGCTGTATATATATATCCACATCTGTCTACATACCTGCATATAATCCTTCTTTACATATTTGTAGATACTATATCTATACCTGTACATATCCCTTACCTACTAGTTACACTGCTGGCCAGTATGACTTACTACCATAGTGTAAGATTCTGATCAAACTGGCCAGTATCACGTCTTCGTCTGTTTGGCTCTCCATCCAATTCCTCTGCGTTGTGTACTTTTAATGGTCCTGACGTCTCCGATACTGGTAGATAAGATCCTTATCTCCCCCCCGTTAGTGTAATCCATAAACCATAATACTTCTCCACGTCCGTAAGAATTCGACACTTCGACACTGTGAGATACCTTATGAGGAGAAGCGTTGTTTTATTGCTATAAACAGAACCTCATGTTATCAGATGTTATCAAATTGTATCGTCCTTGAAGAGTCTATTCTAATGATCTCTCGGTGTGTTCAGATTGTCCTTTTGTTATTCAGTCCAATAGTGGTCAGGCCTAGTCGTTAGCCTAAGACCATCCTCGTGGTAGCCGAAGCTACTGGTGATGTGCCATTCTCCCCCCCCCCCCCCTCTCTCTCAATGAGAGGAGAGAGTCTCTTCTGGTTTCTTCCCTCTTAGTCTCAGTCAGATTTTGGTCTGAGTCAGATTCTAGTCTGCTCAACACCCGGAAACACCGTTCGACTTATAGATGTTCGTCGTCGCAACGACGGCCCCGCCTTCTGGTTGTCATGTGACGTGTTGTCATGACAACTGCATAACCTTTAACACTAATAAACGTTTCATCCACTGTTGCATTAAAGAGGTCACCCCTTTCCTCCTGCTCTGGGCCTACACTCTGTTATCTATGTTCTTACAAGGAATGTAAACATTCGGCTGGCTGCTAAACCTTCTGCAGTGATGGCTACTGCCTCTTCTTCTATCACCGTTTTCTAAAGCGAACCATGCACATTTCATTACCACCGTTTTTAGCTGTGGTCATCTCTCCCCAATCTATACATCACATACATTGAAAAAGCACCGTTTTCTCTCAATCCCCCCTTGATTCTTATCACCCCTTCAGAATCATAAATCATTATTTGGTTTTTCAATTAATTATGCCAAAAATAGCCTGTGGTTGAAGCAAACCAACCTCGTCTCTCGTGCACAAGAAACGAAGACGGCCCACGGTCAACCCAGTGATCCTGCTGCCTGATGTCTGTTTGCGCCCCCCTTCGTGCACAAAGGGAACCGAAACCGACCACCAAAACCAACAACATCCAACGACTCATAACCATTGGAGCCCCCCTGTCTGCTCCCAATAATTATATCCTGTTGTTCTACTGTTCTCAGTTATATCTACCTTCTATATATATATATATATCCTTCTATACATATATCTTATATATGAATCCTCCATTTATATCTCATACTCCTAATCAATGAACACAGGACTTCTCGCTGTTGTCTCGTCTCTCGATCTCCTGATTGACTCTGAAAGGAAGTCCCTGTTTGTTCATGATTCACCGCCCGTGCTCTGTTGTTTCAAAACGCTCTCTAAACAGCATCTCCGCCGTGAAGGCCCCTCCGATGTCTGCCTCGTTCTCCCCTGGGCAACACCGCCTGCGACCGCTGGACTCCGCCTCGTCGGTCATCTCCGCCCTGTCGGTCATCTCCGCCCTGTCGGTCATCTTGGTTGAGGCTCATCTCCACCGCCGCCGTCTCCTCCCTCTCGTCGTGGATCATCTGTGTACCAGGCTGCTGTGCCTGGCCCCTGCGGCTTCCTCCTCCTCCAGTCTGTCTCCTGGTCATCTCCATCGCTGTCGGTGTCATTCCCCCCTTGAAAGCAGAAACACAACACCGGCAGTCTTTCTGTACACTCAACCCTGTGTTTTCTATTAGTCTACCGTGGCTTTGGGCCTGCAGCTCGTTCTCTATATATTTTTTCCCTCTGCAAGCCCCTGCCATGGCCACGCCCTTTCAGACTGTTGGACGGTGTGAGTGTCCTACAGCCCATGGCGCTATTTGTTCTCTATTAGTCCCCCACCTTCTCAACACCCATATCTAATCCTACAGGGCTGTTCCCTGTTTTGTTGTCTTCCGGCGTGACACCAGCAGCTAAACGATACCCACTCGGCGCTCTACGTTTGTCCCACGGTTGACCCCCAGCGCGCGCCAGTTCTTTCTGGTGACGTGTCCCCTCAAGACTCTGCCTATTTATTAGGTGTGAGAAGGCCCCACTGGAGATCGAACTCCCTCTTATTTCATAATTAAACGTATTTAATTAACCTGTATATCGATCTTATTATTATGATAATAACATACAACCGAGCATCGCTCTAACATACAACAGAGCAGGTTGGTTCCCTGCTCCTAACTCACATACGTACTCGTACTATCATCTAACATACAACAGAGCTGTCCGTCGCCCTATACCCTACGGGGCTGTCTACCGTCGCCCTGGAGCTGTCACCGTTGCTCTATACCCTACGGGGCTGTCTACCGTCGCCCTGGAGCTGTCACCGTCGCTCTATACCCTACGGGGCTGTCTACCATCGCCCTGGAGCTGTCACCGTCGCTCTATACCCTACGGGGCTGTCTACCGTCGCCCTGGAGCTGTCACCGTCGCTCTATACCCTACGGGGCTGTCTACCGTCGCCCTGGAGCTGTCACGTCGCTCTATATACCCTACGGGGCTGTCTACCGTCGCCCTGGAGCTGTCCCGTCGCTCTATATACCACACTTTGAGTTCCTTTACAAAGTTCTCACATACACCACCGTGTATACACACAAGCAGTTGGTAATTTTGAAAAAATTCAACTCCTTAATTAACTTAAACTCTACATATTCGCCTATGGGTAATGGAAACTCCCCAGCACTACCCCCCCCCCCCTCCGCAATTAAACTCCTTAATTGAATTAAACTCTAAATATTCCCCTATGGGTAATGAAAACTCCCCAGCACTACCCCCCCCTCCGCCACTAGGTGGCGACTTACTCCTCCTCCATGGTGTTTTAGTTGACGTGTCACTTCCTGGTTCTTTATCTGTTGTTATCTCCTCGTGGTGCTCACGGCCATTTTGACTCGCTCATAATGGCTACTCTCTCAAACAAACAAACGCGGCCCTTCCTTCCAAGGCCTAAAAACACCGCTGTTTTTCCTCTCTTTCCTATCCATTATCAGGGGACGCTTTCTCAGACTAATACTCTTGCCTGATCGGACATAATACACACTGGTACAATCTCCTTTCGACTTTCCTTCTGTTATGAAAACAGTCCCGCCATAACAATTTTTCGATCTGATTCAAGCGCCCCCCCCCCCCCCCCCTTTCCTCATCTCGCATTTACCCTCCTTAAACCAAAACTGTGCAGCCTGCCTCGTTTGCTTTTCATTCTCTGTAGATAACACCCTCGATTTTCACCATGGCTCTCTGCTCATATTATTACAGCTGGCATTCTCTCTCTGTGTCAAACTAGAAATGTTTACGTTTACGGATTCACTATCTGTTCGTTTTTATTTGGCTTAAAATCAAAACAACCGTGTGCACAGTGAACTCACATTTTTGATCGGAGCGCTGTTTCCCCTACAGCGCTGGTTCGCCTCCTGACCGCTCGACTCGCCGCTCTCTCCCAGGGCTGGCCGGCCTTGCTTCGATCATGATTCTCCCACACATTGATGACTGTTGTCCACTGTCGCCCCATTATTGAAAAAGTCTTTATCCGTTGTTCTTATCTCTTGCAAATCCGGCTGTCATCAACAACCAACTGTTCCCGTTGTTTTAATCTCTTGCAAATCCGGGTCCCAACGGCATCAACTGTAAGATTCTGATCAAACTGGCCAGTATCACGTCTTCGTCTGTTTGGCTCTCCATCCAATTCCTCTGCGTTGTGTACTTTTAATGGTCCTGACGTCTCCGATACTGGTAGATAAGATCCTTATCTCCCCCCCGTTAGTGTAATCCATAAACCATAATACTTCTCCACGTCCGTAAGAATTCGACACTTCGACACTGTGAGATACCTTATGAGGAGAAGCGTTGTTTTATTGCTATAAACAGAACCTCATGTTATCAGATGTTATCAAATTGTATCGTCCTTGAAGAGTCTATTCTAATGATCTCTCGGTGTGTTCAGATTGTCCTTTTGTTATTCAGTCCAATAGTGGTCAGGCCTAGTCGTTAGCCTAAGACCATCCTCGTGGTAGCCGAAGCTACTGGTGATGTGCCATTCTCCCCCCCCCCCCCCCTCTCTCTCAATGAGAGGAGAGAGTCTCTTCTGGTTTCTTCCCTCTTAGTCTCAGTCAGAAAAAAATAAAAAAAATAAAAAAATAAATCGGCCAGACTCCCCCTCCCCTCCCCCAGACTAGGACCTCAACAAATTAATTTTTTTCTTTTTTTACACATTTTGAGAGTTTTGTAAACCCAGTTACACCCGTCTAACAGGTGCCCATACCTCTACACCAAACAAATAAATATCTACCGTTACATCTTTTCTCTTCAAAGAGCAACTAATAACATTTACAGTATCATTCATTGCAATATATACCCATCAGAAAGACAAAAGGGAGCTTCTGTGAGGCACAACTTGTACACAACCGGCGATAGCGCTGTGATTGCCGATAATCGGTCAAAGAGGCCCAAGTGTGGAATGAAGACATCGTTATAGCCGTAACTCCATGACCTCGACCGTCAACTGCGCCTTCAAGATTTGTTTTTCCTCGCTGGCGAGGGGGGGGATGTGTCATCGTCACGCGGCGGGCCCTCTGGGAATCCTGTAAAGGTCACTGCAACCATCTCTGAGATAAAGAACGTACGCTTTGTTTCACCGCGGCGCTCGTGCTGTTCCTTAGATGTGGAGTCATTTGCATATATCCAATCCTTATTATGTAAATCCAATATTGACATAGCTGTTTATTACATTTGTAGTTTATTTGCGGGAATGCTCTTAATTAAATACCTCCCTGCGAGTGTTTGTTTGTTTGTTTCGACTGTATATTCCGTCTCCCTTTGATAGCGGCACAGGCGTATTATGTTTGATTTATTATAGCGCGTGTTTTTGATTCAGAGCAGGTTATGGAGATTCTCCAGCCTCCCACCTCATCTGATTATTTATTGATATGGGCCCGTGTTACTCTGTTTCTACCCTCTACTGTATTTCTTGCTTTAGTCTTTTTACAATATCTACAGTAATAACTACAACCCCCACAATACACCCACAGACACACTCTCATACACGTGCACACACACACACACATACACATTTGACATTTACAAGTAGTCATTTAGCTGAACGCTTTTTATCCAAAGCGACTTACGAGTTGTGTACAACAAGTCAGCAGGAAGGGTACAACTCTGGCAGCTGAGGGTCAGTGGTGATGTTCGTTAAACAGTGTTGAACTTGAGTGTTACACTCTTGAGTGCATAGAAGGGGCGACCGTGGGTCAGGAGGTAGAGCAGTCGACTGGTAATCTGGAGGTTCCCGGTTCGATTCCCGCTCCTCCCGGGGGAGCCTGTCGAAGTGTCATTGAGCAAGACACTTAACCCCCTAACTGCTCCCGAGATGAGCAGGTCGACACCTTGCATGGTCGCCGTCGGTGTGTGACTGTGAATGTGTAAAATGTGAGGAACAAATTGTAAACCGCTTTTGATAAAAGCGCTATATAAATGCATAGTACTAAGGTACATACTATTAAAAGACGGTAAGAAACACACACACACACACACACATGCATGTCTCTCCGTCTGATTTTATGTTTTCTTGCCCCCCCCCCTCGCAGGAGCAGTACATATTCATCCATGACGCCATCTTGGAGGCCTGTCTGTGTGGAGAGACGGCCATCTTGGTGAATGAGTTTGCGCTCACCTACAAAGACATGCTGCGGGTGGACTCCCAGAGCAACTCCTCCCAGCTGCGAGAGGAGTTCCAGGTCGGTCTCACTCTGGACAGGAGCATCTTTAATGCTGCTCTGATTGTCATTACATTAGTCAAGGATATTACATTTCATCAGGGGTGTAAAACGTACCCAGAAATTATACTTAAGTGAAAGTATGGGTACCGTCTCAAAATCATACTCAAGTAAAAGTAGTATCTGGCTAAAAACATACACACTTGAGTAAAAGTTAAAAAGTTTCTACTTTGAAATGTGCTTAGGTACTAAAAAGTAAAAGTAAAAACTTTTTTTTATTGCAAGGGATAGGGTCTCAAACTCATTCCATCGTGGGCCAAGTTTTCATTTTAACTACACATTGCACCAGGTGAGTTAGTTGAAGAGGTGAGCCAATTAGTGAAATCATCAGCTGGTGTTTAGGCAAGGCTGGAATGAAACCAAGCATACACTCACACTACTTGCTGCGTGGTAGTGTGTGTTAGTGTGTTAGTGCGCGTGTGTGTGTTAGTGTGTATGCTTGCTGCGTGGTAGTGTGTGTTAGTGTGTTAGTGCGCGTGTGTGTGTTAGTGTGGGTATGCTGCGTGGCAGTGTGTGTTAGTGTGCGTGTGTGTGTTAGTGTGTATGCTGCATGGTAGTGTGTGTTAGTGTGTTAGTGCGCGTGTGTGTGTTAGTGTGTGTATGCTGCGTGGCAGTGTGTGTTAGTGTTCGTGCGTGTGTGTGTTAGTGTGTATGCTTGCTGCATGGTAGTGTGTGTTAGTGTGTTAGTGCGCGTGTGTGTGTTAGTCTGTGTATGCTGCGTGGCAGTGTGTGTTAGTGTTCGTGTGTGTATGCTGCGTGGCAGTATGTGTTAGTGTGTTAGTGTGTGTGTGTGTTAGTGTGTGTATGCTGCTTGGCAGTGTGTGTGTGTGTTAGTGTGTGTGTGTGTTAGTGTGTGTATGCTGCTTGGCAGTGTGTGTGTGTGTTAGTGTGCGTGTGTGTGTGCTGCGTGGCAGTGAGTGTGTTAGTGTGTGTATGCTGCTTGGCAGTGTGTGTGTGTGTGTGTGTTAGTGTGTGTGTGCTGTGTGGCAGTGTGTGTGTGTGTGTGTGTTAGTGTGTGTGTGCTGTGTGGCAGTGTGTGTGTGTGTGTGTGTTAGTGTGTGTGTGCTGTGTGGCAGTGTGTGTGTGTGTGTGTGTTAGTGTGTGTGTGCTGTGTGGCAGTGTGTGTGTGTGTTAGTGTGTGTGTGCTGTGTGGCAGTGTGTGTGTG
>NC_140166.1:136039596-136069199 GCF_963971535.1 Notolepis coatsorum | reverse complement strand
GTGTCTCTCTTTCTAACCCTCTCTCTCTCTAACCCCCCCGTTCTCTCTCTGTGTCTCTCTCTCTAACCCTCTTTCTCTCTAACCCCCCCCCCGTTCTCTCTCTGTGTCTCTCTCTCTAACCCTCTCTCTCTCTAACCCCCCCCGTTCTCTCTCTGTGTTTCTCTCTCTAACCCTCTCTCTCTCTAACCCTCTCTCTCTCTAACCCTCTCTCTCTCTAACCCCCCGTTCTCTCTCTGTGTCTCTCTCTCTAACCCTCTCTCTCTCTAACCCTCTCTCTCTCTAACCCCCCCCGTTCTCTCTCTGTGTCTCTCTCTCTAACCCTCTCTCTCTCTAACCCCCCCCCCCCTCCCTCCAGACGCTGAACTCCGTGACCCCGCACCTGGACGTGGAGGAGTGCAGCATCGCCCTGTTGCCGAGGAACCGCGAGAAGAACCGCAGCATGGACGTGCTGCCCCCGGACCGCGCGCTGGCCTTCCTGGTCACCACGGAGGGCGAGAGCAACAACTACATCAACGCCGCGCTCACCGACAGCTTCCACCGGCCCGCCGCCTTCACAGTGACGCCGCACCCGCTGCCGGGCACCACGGCCGACTTCTGGAGGCTGGTGTTCGACTACGGCTGCACCTCGGTGGTGATGCTCAACCAACTCAACCAGTCCAACTCTGCCTGGGTGAGATTACAGGTGTCCGTTCCTCTACGTTTTACCTTTGACCTTTAGTCGTTTAGTCGCTTTTATCCAACGCGGATTGTGAACAACATGTCAGCGGGAGGGGTACAACTCTGGCAGCTAGTGGTATTGCTCGTCAAATAGTGTTAGACTCTGAGTGCATAGTAGTATAAATGGCAAATGGTAAATGCAGGGCGACAGTGGCTCGGGAGGTAGAGCAGTCGTCTGGCAATCCGGAGGTTCCCGGTTCGATTCCCGCTCCTCCCGGGCAGCGTGTCGATGTGTCCTTGAGCAAGACACTTAACCCCTAATTGCTCCTGATGAGCTGGTTGGCACCTTCCATGGTCGCCTCCGCCGTGAATGTGTGAGTGAACGGTAAAATGTGAGTAACTAATTGTAAAGCGCTTTGGATAAAAGCGCTATATAAAAAAGCAGCCATTTACCATTTAGTAGTATAGACATATCAGCATGTCTATACTACTATGCAGGTAGTAATACAATGATAGCTCGATGCGGAGAAGGCCTTCGATAGGGTGGAATGGGCTTATCTTTTTGATGTTATTGATCGATTTGGATTTGGAAATTACTTTTGTAACTGGATCAAATTACTACACCTAAACTCTGTAGCTGAGGTACTAACAAACGAAGTGACATCTAAACCCTTTAATATCACCAGGGGTTGCCCTCAAGGCTCGCCTTTATCACAGCTGTTGTTCATTTTAGCTATCGAACCGTTAGCAATAGCAATCAGGGCTAACAGACAGCTACATGGGATTGAAATCGGTAATAACGATCACAGAATACCCCTTTTTGCGGACGATGTAATTTTGTTCCTAAAAAACCTAGATACATCGATACCCGCTCTGCTTGATATAATTGATCAGTTCGGTAGTATCTCCGGATATAAACTGAACGCCTCAAAATCATCACTTATGCTGCTTAATGACAATGAGAGAAAAACCGCTGACCAACAAGAATTCCCTTTCAAGCTCTCGAACAGTTTCACCTATCTGGGCATCAAAATAATACGCCAAATAGAAAATATAGCATCAATAAACTATGAACCTATGATAGACTCTGTATTCAAATCCATAGAGAGATGGATGTTCTTGGCCATCTCTGTGATAGGGAGGATAAACATACTAAAGATGTCCATACTACCAAAGTTCCTATACTTATTTCAAAATATCCCTCTGGCACCACCGGTAGGAATGTTTGGAAAGATTGCGTCTCTCATCTCAAAATGTATATGGCGTAAGAAATGTCCTAGAGTCCGCCTATCTCTGTTGTACCTTCCATTTGATGCAGGGGGGTTGACCTGTCCTAACCTTCATTGGTATTACCTGGCTGCACAATTGAGAACTGTAATGTTTTATTTTTCTAAGGAAGAACCACCATCATGGATGGGAGTGGAAGCATACCCAATGCAACTACCACTACATTTATACATGTATTCAGCTGAGCCAAAATACATACTACACACCCCATAGTGCTTAACATGATTAATGTATGGTATGAGGTAAAGAAATTTATGAAAATAAACAACTCCATGTCGCAACTCATCCCAATCTGGGGAAACGTCTCATTTAAACCAGGCAAACTGGATGCCGGATTCAAACTATGGACAAAAGAAGGAATAAGTAAAATATCTGACCTTTACAAAGATGGGGTCTCAAGATTCAAGATTCAAGAGTTTTAATTGTCACGGCATACAGGTATACAATGAAATGCGGCTGGTCTTGCCCGCGACGATGTGCAATACAGTGGTACAACATATAATAGAATCCAATAAAATACAGTGGTACAACATATTAATAGAATCCAATAAAACAGTGCAATAAACAGGTACATGGTGTGCCATCTCGGTATCTGTACATTAGTATTTACAGAGCATATAGGACATGCTAGTTAGCTTTAGTAGTGCAATACACTGTTCCTGATGTTATACTATTTTAAGTGGCCTTTCCTCTGGCCATAAGTGTGCGTGTGTGCGGCATGAGTGTTAAAGTGGCTGCTAGTGTGTGAGCGTGCTCAGCGTGCGTGTCGTGTATGTACTTGTGTGTGGATAGTTCAGTTTCTGTGTCTCTCAATGTTCACCGTTCAAGGCTCTGATGGCCTGGGGGAAGAAGCTTAGCCTAAGCCTCTCCGTCTTAGTCTCTAGAATTCGCAGGCGTCTGCCTGACCTCAGCAGCTGGAACAGGCTGTTATTGGGGTGGTGGGGGTCTTTCATTATCCTGCAGGCTCTGGACTTGCACCTCTTGTCGTATAGAGCCTGCAGGGGAGGTAGCGCAATACCCGTGGTACGCTCGGCTGAGCGCACCACACTCTGTAGGGCCTTCTTGTCCTGTGCCGTGCTGTTCCCATACCAGGCAGTGATGTTTCCGGTCAAGATGCTCTCTACAGCTCCTGAGTAGAAGGACTGAAGTATCTTCCCCGATACTCTGAACTTCCTTAACTGTCTCAGGTGGTAGAGGCGCTGCTTCGCTTTCTTTACTACTGTGCCTATGTGTGTTGACCATGTCAGGTCCTCTGAGATGTGGACCCCCAGGTACTTGAAGCTGCTCACCCTGTCCACGGTAGCCCCGTTAATCCTCAGTGGTGTGTGTGTCTCCCGCTGTCCTCTCCTATAATCCACGATCAGCTCCTTGGTTTTACCAATGTTCAGGAGCAGGCTGTTGTCCTGGCACCAACGTTCCAGTACCTCAACCTCCTCCCGGTAGGCCTTCTCGTCGTTGTCCGAGATCAGCCCCACCACCACCGTGTCGTCGGCGAACTTCACAATGGAGTTGGAGCTGAACTTGGCCACACAGTCGTGTGTGTAGAGTGAGTACAGCAGGGGGCTTAGAACACAGCCCTGGGGGGACCCGATGCTCAGGGTGATGGTGTTGGAGGTCTGACCCCCCACCCTGACCGCCTGGGGTCTTTCACTCAGAAAGTCCAGTACCCAGGCGCTCAGGGCGGAGCTCAGGCCTAGCTCGATCAGCTTGTCCACCAGTCTGGTGGGGACTATGGTGTTGAACGCTGAGCTGTAGTCAATGAACAACAGTCTCACATAGCCCCCCTTCTGACGGTCAAGGTGGGAGAGAGTGCTGTGCAGTACCTGGGAGACCGCGTCATCAGTGGACCTGTTTGTCCTGTATGCAAATTGCATAGGGTCCATATCACTGGGGAGAGAGGCACAAATGTGGTCCTTGACCAGCCTCTCGAAACATTTCATGACCACAGAGGTGAGTGCCACCGGTCTGTAATCATTTGGACATGTTGGGGAGGGTTTCTTCGGTACAGGGATGATGGTAGACATCTTGAAGCAGGCAGGGACTACTGACTCCGCCAGGGATTGATTAAATATGGCGGTGAACACCGGGGCAAGCTGGTTTGCACAGGACTTAAGTATGCGTCCTGTTATACCATCTGGGCCTGCAGCCTTCCTGGTGTTCACCTGCATAAATGCTCTTCTCACACTGTGTTCCGACAACGAGAGAGCGCCCCCGCCCCCCCGCGGTTGCCCCCCCCCCTCCACAACAGCCGGTGCGCCAGTGACGTCACTAGCCAGAGGGCTAGTGGCGACGCTGTCTACACCGAACCGAGCGTAGAAGGAGTTGAGTTTGTCCGCTAGAGAGGCGTCGTCGCTCCCCATTGCAGTCTTGATGTCTTTTGAGGAACTATCAATAAAATACAGCATCCCAAGGAAGCATTTTTTTAAATACTTGCAACTGAGAAGTTTCATTTCCTCTCTGCAAAACCAATCACTGGCAATTCCTACACTTTCATCTTTAGAAAAAATTATCATCAAGAACTGCAATAGCAAAGGCCTGTTATCAATGTTCTATAACTGGCTTGTATCTGGTTCAGACGAGATGTCAATATCTAGATTGGAGTCATGGAGGCTGGACTTGGGAGAGGAGATCTCAAACGAGGACTGGAACAGAGCATGCGAGGAGGCTCAGACACAAACAGCCAACACTAGCTTAAAACTACTTCAATACAAATGGCTGATGCTGACTTATATAACCCCTGTCAAACTGAATAAATACAACAGCAACACACCAGATAGTTGCTTTAAATGTACCGAGGATCGGGGAACCTTTATACATGGGAATGTGACAAAATCAAGAAGTTCTGGGGGGAGGTGGTGAATAAAATCAAAGATATCCTGTCAGTGAATATCCCACTAGACTCCAAAATGATATTGCTACATTTATATCCAATAAATCTGAACCTGAGAACCAAACAATTTAAATGTATTGATTTTGCTATACTGCAGGCAAAAAGAACAATAGCTTTCAATTGGAAGAAAATAGACGCACCCACAATCGGTGCTTGGATTAAGAACATGGCACAATGCATGTCTATGGAGAGAATAACATATATCCTCAGGAACAATATAGAGGTTTACGAGGATATATGGAAACCATTTAATGAATATCTGAGAAGTGAAGATATAGGAGGGCTGCTATAGGATGAGTCCCCCCGCTCATATATATCTTATCTATTTATACTTTGTTGGCATTAAGAATCAGCATATTCTTTTCATGTGAGGCCCGACCAAGATAGCAGCACATAAAGATGGTCGACATGCAACGCAGCGCAGCGCAACACAGCACTTTTCAGCCTCTCGACAGGAGCTCTTTCTGCAGGATTCTACAGTATCACCCTGCTGCAAAGAGATGCAGTGTCACTGAGAGCAGATGTATTATTGATGCGGTGACTGTATTCATTTTATTTTTTTTTATTGATCTTTCCCCCCTCCTTTTTCCTCCGATTTTCTCCCATCCCAATGTTAGTCGTTATGCCAATTCCCAATCCCCTTCCTGGTCGCTGCGCACTTACCCCCCACAGTCGGTCTGGGAGAGTGGAGGCTATCACGTGCTTCCTCCGACACACGTCCAGCCAATCAACCGCTTCTTTTCACCTGGCAGCGCGGACTCTCACTGAGAGGGTGTAACGCAGGGGTCGGCAATTAGGTTTGGCCACGGGCCAGATTTTCCCCAAGCCGTTGCTTGGCGGGCCAGGATCAAAAACAATGGCTAATTTAATATACTGATATTGAAAAAAGACAAACGTTTTTCTCTGGTCTGCATCCCCTTAACACTATGATCGCCGATGACGAGTTAAGACGTCATTCCTAGCCATGCTCATTCTGCCGAAGACGCCGTAACTCGTCTTTGATGTCAATATTTCAAAAATCTGTGATCGAAATCATATTTCCCCTCCGGAGCCCTGAGACACACTGCAAAGCTCCACTCAACTCTCTAGCGGTTCAAGAGCGCCATCTGGTGGCCGATCGGCAGATCGCCAACCGGAAATGACCCTTTGAACCGGTAGTGCTCATCCATATGTTGTCCGGGCACTCGCTATCGTTAGAGAGACTCCGTCTTGACACAGTGAACATCGATCGGTGCAAATAACTCGAAAAAACAACATGATTTGGACGTATATACTATTATACAACCTGGAAATGGATCGGGCATTTTTCCATCCCATAATAGAAAAAATTCTGTTCCACGCTCATCTGCCAGCGGCGCGAGGAAGCCACGGTAAGATTCAGCGTTATATTCTAACGTGTTCCATATAAACTGCTATGATGAACATATGACCCACTCTGGATGAATCATCTAACGCTGCCCACGGAATTAAAAAACGATCCCCCGCCCATCCGGTCATCATCAGATGATATGTAGTAACTCCTAGAAGCACATCCAGTTGAAACTGCTTATCTCGCACAGATTCCTACCAAACTGTATTTGATCATCAATATAATGCATTTAGGGCTATAAATCACGTTCTGAAGAAAGCTGCAGAAAACGATAAAAACATACTTATACTTTAGACCATAATTTAGTATGAATATGTGAATGAAAAAGTGTAACGTTGCTACACCCTGAATAATACATATAGGACATTGAATGGGCCATAATAATGGCAATTTAGCAATAGAATTTAAAAAGTTATAGCCCTGCAAAGAAGGGGAACTTCTCCATAGACAAATAGAGATGGCGAGGGATGGTAAATTATGAATTTAACCCATGGCGATCAAAGTGTTAACAATTGTGTGTATTGCGCCGTACTGTATTGTACCGATTCTGCAATCTGTTAAATAAAGTTTTCATTCATTCATTCATTGCAGATCACCGCGGCGGGTGATGGACAGATCAGAATGCATGAAAACACGACTCACCATACCTTGTTTGTTGTTAAGTCCTCCAAAATCCCTGCTAATGTTTGAAACATATATTATATATATTGAAATTCTTTATTCGGAATAACCCCTTGAGATGTAGCATCTCGTTTTCGAGGGGATCCTAAAACATGTCATATCCACTCGCCGCCCTCCAATTCCAGATTGGCGTTGAATTCTTTATCTGAACTTTATCTGCCAACTTGAACACAGTTGTCATCATTGCCTCGTTGTTGTTGTTGTTGTTGTTGTTGTTGTTGTTGTTGTTGTTGTTGTTGTTGTTGTCGCCACATATTATGCAGAGAGGACGTCGGCTCGGCACGCAAGAATCACCGACCTGTTGCGATAAACCCGGATTTTAAGTATGGCTCCTGTTTATTAAAAGAAGCGTTATATTTCCCCGTTTTTTTTAACTCGCTCGCATCACGAACGCGGAAGTGAAAGTTCGTTAGGGAAATATACACGGGCCCGGTGGGACTATTCCATTGGTTCTCCCAGTCCACGTGACCATTTCTAGCATTTCAATTGGCTATAGTGACAAACATGC
Source organism: Notolepis coatsorum (assembly GCF_963971535.1). Lineage (NCBI taxonomy): Eukaryota > Metazoa > Chordata > Actinopteri > Aulopiformes > Paralepididae > Notolepis > Notolepis coatsorum. The sequence continues at coordinate 136,061,807 of NC_140166.1, read as the reverse complement.
TTTTGATGACTACCGGTAGATACAGCTTCACAATAAAAGACACCCTGGCGTCCCGAGTGAATATTTCCCGCGCGTCACATAAATATCATATTCTCAAAATAATCTGACGGGCCAGAAATTATTGCTGGCGGGCCAATGTCGGCCCGCGGGCCGCCTATTGCCGATCCCTGGTGTAACGTGTGGAAGGATCACACTACCCCCCTTAGATCCTATCCGCGCTGAGCAGGCGCCCCGACCGAACTGTAGGAGTCGCTGTTTACAACGACCCGGACCCACCCCGCCAGCTTCTCCCACCCTCTAATACAGCCAATTGTATTAGTGTGAACGGCCAGCCAAGCTGGTGACAACGCCGGAGCTGTGAGCTGGATTCAGGCGAATCCAGCGTCTCCGGTGTTGGTGACGAACGCAATCTCCGCTACGCCACCTGACCGCTCTCGGTGACTGTATTCATGATCCAAGCGTTATTTTCATATTGTCTAATGATTCATTAGTACTACTCTAATCTAATTATGGTCACAATTATTACATAAATGGATAGAAGCACCATTTATTTGCCATGGCTTTAATGGGGGCCTATTGTTACGCCACTATCACTGTTGTGATAATTGTTGATATTGAGGCTATGGGTTTTTCCACGGTACACTTTGCATGTTTTACAGTTTGGTAATCAAATCAGAATTTGTAACTGTTTGTTTTGCATGATGGTGGATTGGTCTCTGGTTTTGAGTTGTTCCCCATCTTATTTGTTTAGATCGCCAGAGTGTTTTCACTGTGTTGTATTCCTTGGTGCAAAGCCCTGCCGAAAGAATGACTTGAAGTTTAGTTTAGTTATAGGGGCGACAGTGGTTCAGGAGGTAGAGCAGTCGTCTGGTAATCGGAAGGTTCCCGGTATTTACCACGTAAAGAAAATAATAATAATTCGATTTTTTTTTGCCAAACCACTACTGCCTGGGCGCATCCCCTCAAAAAAGTGGTTCTGCAAAAGATTCTTCTGAGTATATATCTGCTTAGAAAATGAAAATGTATAAAAATATCTATATTTCTCCACCTGGTAAATACACAGGTCACAACATGTTTACAGGAACATTTTGGAGTTGTATTTGGAGTGTATTTTGTGACTGTTGGGAACTAGGCTACACTGGCACACCTACTTCCAGTGAATGATGCTAAGCTATCTAACGGTGCAGCTGTTCCCTAAGCCTAATGCATGCACAGAGAAGAAAAGGGTATGCATCTGCTTGTCTAACTCCAGGGTAGATGGCAAATAAGCTAATTTCCCAAAAAGTTTGCGTGTTCCTTAATATTTTTGTATCTACTTTTTCTCCCCATTTTTCTATTTTTCTCCCGTCCCCAATTTCGCATTGTCCAATTCTACCCTCCCCTGTCTCGAACGTTGTTAGGCCATGCCTCCCACAAGCCGGCTGTAATGTGGACGAAGCCTTGCATCACGTGTCCCCTCCGGTACTCGAGGAGGCAACCGTCGCATCTTTTATTTTTTTTCACCTGCACAGCGCGATCTCTCAGCGGCGAGGGTCTGCGTGGGAGGGACACGCCGCCCTCGTCGCCTCCTGATTCTACTGCGCAGGCGCACCAACCGACCTGTAGGAGTCGCTGTCCACAGCGTCCGATCCCCACCCACCAGCTTCCCACCCCCTAATACTGCCAATTGTATTAGTATGAACGACCAGCCAAGCTGGTAGCAACGCCGAGAGCTGGGCTCGAACCCAGCATCTCCTGCGTTGGTGGCGAGCGTCTTGCCCACTGCGCCACCTAGCCGCAAGTTGGCGTGTTCCTTTAAGTAAAAGTAGAAATACCCAGATAAATTTGTACTCTGGTAAAAGTTAAAGTCTGCCATTCCAATTCTACTTAAGTACATTCAATAGCAAACTACTTTTACTTAACCTGTTAAGCTGTAACCCTATTTTCAGAAATTTTGCCTAAAGGTACATGCCTAAGTAAATGGAAGATTGCTCCACTTCTACAAGGTTAATCTGCATGTTCTTGGTATCTAGGAACATCTAGGGACCTGGGGGTATGTATTCCCAGTGTCAGAAATATTGTGTCTCTTACTAGGCTTGAGTAAATTGTAATGAAGAAAAGGAGAATATAAATGATGATATTTTTTTGCATCTGTGCCGGTGAATAACACTATGTTACAATTGTGCGCAAACCGAGCCTCTTTCCAATGGCAGGGTTAAATCTGGATTTAGTCATTTCCTTACGGTTTTACGATAAAAGAGATATAATTAGCATTTTTCCGATAAATTCTTATTTTCTGTAAATCTTACAAAACATCGGGCCCTCATGAGGACGATTCGCAACGCGCCACTTTGCTGACCTCTAGCGGCTCGGGTTTGCATTTCTTATACTATCCGTTCAGCGGTTCTCGAGTTACATGCCGATATGTGAGGCGTGCGCCAAAGTACACATTACCACCCCCGAACTCCGGGGGCTCTAGCTCCGTCAATCATTTGGTGATCTCGAAAATTGTTGGACAGGGTTGTAGCCAATGAGTGTGGCTTTCCAATGATATCCATGATATGATAATTGGGGATCTAATACGGTCTCTATTGATCGATTTAAGATAAAGAAAAGCAGGGTCCCCCAATTGGGGGACCTACAGGCTTAACAGAGTATCTAAAGTAAAAGTATGCATTCTACATGATGTTTGTGTTTTCCAGTGCTTGGGATAATTCAACCCTCGATCAATTGACCTCTAAAGCGTATGTTAAAGTGGTATGTGGTCCAGTTATGATTACATCCCCTTGAAGTTGACAGGCTTCAAATGTGAAAGTATATAATCTTCATACATGTTTGCCATGTTTTCTATGCAAAATCGTTTTCTTCAAAGTAACTATTAACTGATGGGTTCAGATAAATGTAGTGTAAAAAGTTAAAAGTTAAACCACACAAATACAATACGTACTTCACGTAGGACATTCCACACTGGCTAGTGAAAATGCATCCATCCATCACCTTTTCACCAGCCATCCTGCCAAACTGAGAACAACATATCTTGAAAAGTAATGGCCGGATTGCCATACAATTTGTTGTGCACATTCATAGCCCCAAGAACAAGAAACGTATGTGCATGGTGAACCCCATGACCTTTCCCCTTGTACCACCATCAGGCCAAGCTTTCAGTTTTCAAACGAGTGTCTCTCCTGACCCGTTAGTCGTAGTTACAGAATCAGCTGTGAATACTCCTGATCCCTAGAGAGGAACAACCCTATTGGTTCTGGTCATCCCATGACCTTTACTCTAGCGCCACCATCAGGCCAAACTGGCAACAACATATCTTGACCTTTCCTCTATAGTGGCAGCATAATACCCCGATGACAGAGTGCTTAATGCCTGAGTGCATATTGTCCAGTGCACAATACCATAACACACAACGCCATATTGCTTACGCTTCAGTGCCCCATATATGCCCAATGCTTGGACCCCTGCAATGGCTGCGTGCAGCTTTATTTGGATGTATGCTTTTTTTTACTCTGCAATGTGATAAGCAGAGGGATATACTGTAACAACCATAGTGTTACATTCAGTATTGTGGCTATTAGAGAGTCAAGGCCCTACATACATGTTTTAGCAGCCTCCTCAATTCAAATGTGTAATACAGGATTCAGCGTGAACATATATATTACACTGTGTACTAGCTAGCTAGGCGTGTAGTGTACGGATACGAAATGTCATAGAATGATTGTAATGCAATAATTTCACCACATGTTTTAAAACGATGTCTACTGTCACGTCACCATGACACTGAGCTGACTCAGAAGGTAGTGTGGGCTGGGCTTATAAGATACAAGATAAGATATTCCGAGTCTGAGTCATCAAGGTCGAGAGCTGACATACAAAAAGAAATAAACATCTACATTAAACATAAATGACACAGCGGTCACCATTTCAAAGGACGTTTATTTACTTTGTGACACAATAGCCAAACAAATGCACTAGCCGTCAATATCTTATGCCAAATGATTAGGGCCTATTAGGGCTGTCCCCGACTAAGGATTTGGATAGTCGACTTTGATTGGCATTTTTTTGCATTCGACTAAGAGGTCGGCAGTCAACTACGGCTCCTTTTGATCGATTAGTCGACTATTTGACTAATAGGGGTCAGCCCTAGGGCCTATTAAAAAAAAATATATATATATTAGTGCTGTCAATCGATTAAAATATTTAATCGCGGTTAATCACATGATTGTCCATAGTTAACTCACGATTAATCGCAAATTAATCGCATTTAAAAAAAAAATGTATCTACCTTAAACGGATATTTTTTTTGTTTTAATACTCTTATCAACATGAGTCAACAAATGCTTGCTTTATGCAGCCATTTAACACAAAAGGATGACCCTCATGCATTGCAAATTTGCATCAAATTCAAAACAGAGTGATGCACAAAATAACTTAAAAGAAAATAATAATTTAAAACAATGAATAAAGTGTGCATGAAATAATAGGGGAAAGAAAATGTTAGGAACTTGTTACATTCACCCACACAGGGGCTGAGTAATCACACCCCCCCTCTCTCTCTCTCACACACACACTCCCCCATCTCTCTTTCTCTCTTGCCCCTTCCTCATCTCTCTCACCCCCCTCTCTCTCACACACACACTCCCCCAGCTCTCTTTCTCTCTTGCCCCTTCCTCATCTATCTCACCCCCCTCTCTCTCTCTCACACACACACTCTCCCAGCTCTCTTTCTCTCTTGCCCCTTCCTCATCTCTCTCACCCCCCTCTCTTTATATCTCACACACACACACACACAAACACACACACACACATAGTCTATTGGTGAAAAACATGTTGTTTACAGTGGTGGCTGTTCATGTAAACATGTAATTAAACAAAGCACTCAGAAGAAAATAAACAAGCTACTGCATCAAAGTTACTACTTATGATAAACAATAGCCCTTGCACACCGCAGTCACGTAAGGGGCTAGATAAACAAAGGCATTCGTTTTGTGGCATTAACGTTATATAGTTAAGGGGTCCCCACACGGCGAGCGATTTTAGCCAGGCGACCGATTTTTTTAGCGAGCCGACAGACAGAATTGTATCGCCTTCATTGTTATGAATGAGAGAACCCACACGGCAGGAGATTCTGAAGCGACGGTCGCACAGCTATTTCTGTCGCCTCGCTCAAAATCGCCTCGATCCTATTTTTGGAGGCGACGGCAGGCAGGACAATGAGGAAATAACATGACTTCTACAGTAGAAGTAGTACAGAAGTTCTACTGGTGTATCATTTGTACACCATTAATGTATCATTCAATACATTCATTGATCAATAACCTACGTATTATTACCATGCTACTTATGTTCATTATTATTAACGGGAACAATTTAAATAAATAACGTTAGTTTGAGAAGCTGTAGTGGCCGCTTGTCATTAACTAATAAATGAACAATGCGCCACGATGCACCTACTAGTGTTTTTATACTCGGGTAACAAAAGAAGTTGTGGATGTTGACAGAGTTTAATGTCCAGGCTGCAGCTGATGTAGTGTGTAAGGTTTATTGTCCAAAGAAAATTATGGTTGAGAACAAAACAGTTTGCGTCTTCCGTGAAAAAAACACTCTCTCAGCAGCTGCATAACAATACTTGTCCAATCGTTGGTAATGAACGTATCGTAGCGATCAGGCATGCAGTAATGTCAGGAAGAATGAGGAGAGGTTGTATTCGTATATGGTGGTTTAATTCCAGCTCAATATGGGTTTTACAGGTTAATACTCTCTCGTACTGCACAACACAGCTACCTGCTAACCCGCTTCACAACAACCTAACGTAACGTCCGGGACTCCGGTCCCGGCGGTCCGCCCTCCTATATCTCCCGGGGGGAAACACCCCCAGCTAAACAGAGCGACACATAGCTTATTATACCTGAGAACGGTCGCCTCTGGTGTGGGGGGCTAAGCGATTGTCATTGAGCGACAGGCAATCACATCGCCAGGCGACGTCTGTCGCCCGCCGTGTGCAGACCACTTTAGTGTTACACGTTCAATAACATCAGCATATTATTTACCCAAACATAGCAAGTAGCAAGCATTACTCGTCCTTCCGTTGCTCATAGAGCCCTGAGTTCTACCCATTCTGCAGTCTGTTAATAAAGTTTTCAATCAGACACATGTATAGAAAGGCTTTGTTTTATTATAACATTCGTTGCAGTAAAATCATTATGCCTCGTTTGGTCATCCTCATCTACGTTCTCGGCGGGGAGCTAACGTATTAGCTACGGTAAGTCTGTTGTGCTTCTCGCAAGCAGATCAATGGCGGCATTGCCGGAAGTAAAAAACTAATAAACGCTTGCCGATTGGTGGTAACAGCAGAGGCGGGTGCAAGCGGTGTGACGTAATTGGCAGAATCGCCTGTCAATCAAAATTGTTCTATTGCATTGGTTGAGAGCTCTGGTTGAGACAATAGTATCCCGCTGCAGCCCGGCAGACCATACTGGTTGAGCCGAGCGCCGCGGGGGACGTGCCTCTTCACATCGCCTCAACCCCGCGCGCCTCCTTTATTTTTTTTTCACCGAACGTTCGAACCCATTAATTATAGTTCGAATGTCAGCGTAACGAACAAACGTTCGAACGTTCGAACGTTCGAACGTTCGGGCTCAGCCTTAACACACACACACACACACACTTCAGAAACAAACATAGTATCAATGAGAGCATCAATAATACACCTGAGTGAAGTCTAGTAAAAAATAATAATAATAATAATAATATTATTTTTCTTTTTTTCTTTTTAAAAGTTAATCGTGAGTTAAAAAAATTGTGGCGTTAATAGAATCGGGCGATAACGCGTTAATACTGCGTGAACTTCGACAGCCTTAATATATATATATATGTATTTATCAATTAACAAGTCCAAGTCTGAGGCCACACCTTCCAAGTCCGAGTCATCAGTGCTCAAGTCCAAGTCGAGTCACAAGTCCTAAGAATCAGTCCTGGACTCGAGTCCTACAACACTGATGTTGGGTGTATTATTTAACTTGAATCACCAGTAATCACATTAGTGATGGTAATAAAGATATGTGGCAGAGTCATAACCGTTACTGCCCCCCCCCCCCCTCCCCCCACCCGAGATATATAGAGAAACCCGCTATTATCCGCCCATAGCGCTGTGCCGAAATTTATGATATAAGGCGTTTTTTATGAGCGAGGATCCTGGAAAATAAAGTGACTACTCAAAATTTAGTAATTATCTCCGTGACCTTCAAGGCCCGAGAAGGCGTATGCGTACCGCGAGGTTGTCTGGATGAATGACCGACCGCCCTCCTCCCGGGGCGGGTGTGGGACGGGGTTCAGACGTTTACTGCGGTCGGTCCTCCCGGTTTCCTGCTCCTATATAGTCTAGAATTATGAGGAGAGGACGGTTCGCGGCACCGGCGTTCTCACGGACGTGTTCAGGGAGACGATACTAGAGAAGCTACTTCTCTCGGCGCGTTTATGTTTTTTAAGGAGCCCCATTGGCCTCCGCCGTAGTGAGGACTGTTCTTCCTGGGGTCCGTGCAAATACACAATACATGCAAACGTACTGAATATAATGCAGTGTACTCGCCACTTGTGAATCAAATGAAAGATCAACTAAATAAAATGTGTGAAGAAAGTTCACGTCGCAACAGTAAAAAAGTCAGAGGAAATAAGAATAGAAATATAAAATTATTCAAATCTAAGAGTCTTTAAAACCCTAACAATTAAAAACCTAAAACACAAAACCATGCTATAAGCCATTCTCCCTTTCTGTGTGTGTGTGTGTGCGTGTGTGCGTGTGTGTGTGTGTGTGTGTGTGTGTGTGTGTGTGTGTGTGTGTGTGTGCAAGCACCCGTCCCATCTCTGGTCTTTGGAAACATGAGCCAGCTCTATTTTGTACTATTATTTAAAATGATTTTAAATGATAATAAAATATTTAATCTTGATTGCTATCTTGATTATTTTCCTTGAAACAAGTTTCAAGTTTGCTTTTATTTGTCATGTATAAAATACATGTAGCCTACATTACAGTGAAATGCTTGGTTCTGTATGAGCCCCTGAGAATGTGCTTCATACAGTAAAAAGGTGAGCGTTTGTTTAAAGTGAGTGTGTGCATGTGGACGTGTGTGCAATGAGTGTAGATGGGTGGGTTGATGTTACATTGAGCATCCTGATGGCCTGGGGTCACAAGTCATCAGAATAACAAAGGCCTCAGACCGGAAGGTGTTAAGTGTGGGGGGGGGGTTACATTGATTTCTGGGTAGAGTAGTCATTACACATTGTTGGAGAAATCGCTCCATTTTCTCTGTAGCTCTGGAATAAGCATTATGTTATCAGCATGTTTCATAAGCTATACAGTAGATTGAAAAGTATCCACCCGATTTGTACAAGTGATGGCTTATTTTGAAGGTATGAACCTGTACTTTCATATAATAAAATTCCCTTTTGAAGATTTGAAGATCCCTCTAAAGGAGTCTGTGCTGAGTCACATACAATAAAACGCAAAAGCGCAAATCGTGGTTCTAGAGACAGTCAAATAACAAATAGATGACGTTATTCAAAAGCAACACCGCTAGTCTGTCATACAATGGTGGTCAGGTGGTTGGTGATGGCTACACTGTTGCCATAGATACAAAATGTTGCCTTTCCCTCACTGCAAGTGCTTCATCCCAACGCCCTGCCAGTAAAAAACACTACGGACACAAGCCCTTATTGTCCCCTACCCCTGAGAATGGTGAGGGGTCTATCTCTGTGTATTAATTTGTTTGTCATACTATGGTAGTAAGTCATACTGGCCAGCAGCATCACTAGTAAGGGCCCTTTCTCACTCACCCTATTCGTTTCTATTCCGTTCCGCTCTTGCCGTTCCGAGATCTGATGCGAACTCCCTCTCCCCCCTCTAGTTTGCGTACACACTGCAGTCTTGTTTCGTTCCGGGTTCTGTTTACGGTTTGCCTTTTGAGCGCTTACGCTTGCCGTAGGCGATGATGTCACGTTCGAAAATGTAAACACAGGAAGTGTTAACATGGCACTGGAGACTGGATGCTGATATAAAATGAATAAATAAGCAATAAATATGAAGTTATATTTGAACCTCTGTTGTCAAGCCTTGTCAATATAACCCACCCCATTTTATCACGAATGGATGGTGTTGTAGAGTTGCTTTTGAGCGTTTCCCAGGGCTAACGCTAAGCTAACGGTTAACGCTAGTTAGCTTAGCCTAGTCTAGTATAGCCTGTAGCACTTTTTCTTTTCAGCAAAGAACGTGCAATAAACAAAACGGATACATTCACTGTGTGTTCTGCCTCTTTTCTCACGAATGGAACTCTGTTGTAGAGTCCGCTTTTGAGCGTTTTGCAGGGTTAACGTTAACGCTAAGCTAACAGCTAACGCTAGTTAGCTTAGCCTGTCCAGCAGCTAACATTATCCCATCGTTCGTGGCAATTATATTACATGTCATTGATCTACTGGTCGACCACGGCCGACTGGTTGGGCACCACTGGTCTAATAGAAATAAATGCATTCAAACAAGAAACGAATGTATAGAAAATAGCATGGCAAACAAAAATTGCCAGGCCTAATGCGAGCCAGGGAAGTGCTGTGCGTTTGTAACGTGGCTTCATGTTTTCATCCACTTGTTTTTGGTTGAGGTCTGAACTCTCAAATTGCCCATAAATATCGTTTTTGTGGGTATTCTCCAGTTGTTGCTGTGTGGTGTTATCTGCCCAAAATTCAAGCAAGCATGACAGTAACGACGTTGTGTGTGTCACGCCCCCCGCACCCGCATGGCCCGATTCCGAGACCACCTAATCCAACTGATCCCGTTCAGCGGGGGGTAAAACGAATCAGCGCCGTTTCGCATCCCAAAAGGGGTGAGTGAGAACACTCCCCCCCGTTCCCGGGAGCAGTGATTCGATCCCCAAACGTGAGTGAGAAAGGCCCCTTAGAGTACAGATACTATAGATATAGTATCTACAGATATGTAAAACGGGTTATGCAGGTATGTACAGACAGATAGATATATATGTAACAGATGGTACCGTGAAGCGCAGTCACGAAGGTGAGTAGTGGTGCTATGGGTTAAACTCACTCTCATCCTCAAAAGACAGATAGACACGTTGCAAAGTAGTGAATTCACCTCTTGGTCTCCGTCTCAGTCTGTGCTGTTGCCCATGACGATGTCACAACCGTTACATATATATATATAAGGTAAGAATAAATATATATATATACAGTATATACAGCATTATTGTACATACTATCATGCAGAGTTGTATGGGTCATAAGTAGGTATATAGAAGGATTTTCTGTGGCGTGACCAACGACTGTAGTGCAACATATTGATTATTGATTCACCCTGTGATGTAAGTCACTGACTGGCAGAGCCACATCGTTGGCGTGGAGACGATTATTATTATTATCATCCTAGCGATACTCCTAGCTTCCTTTTGTGACATTATGCTCCAGTGAAAACAGTGGGGAAAAATTGTAGGAACCGAGCTTCTGAGTTCCACGTTTCTCTCGACAGACATTAATGTGACACTCCTCCAGACGAGGACATCTTGGTCCTCTCGGCGCTTTTGATTCAATTCTCTGCGTCAGGAATTGAGTTATTACCGGCTCTCCCGGTCCCCGTTGTGTAAAATTGCGTCGTGAAATTCATTTATTTTCTCTGTTTGTTTCCGAGTCGTCCCCCCGTGGACATGTTTGAGGACACATCTGAGGACACGCTGTCTCTCTTATGATTCTCAACACAGATACCATTCAGTTCCTGTCTGTTGTTATATAGTATACATGTTTCTGCATGTCTGCATGTCTCACACAGAGAGAGACACACAGACATACTGGTACACACACAGAGACACTCAATCACAGACATAGAGACACACACAGAGAGACACACTCAATCACAGACATAGAGACACACACAGAGAGACACACTCAATCACAGACATAGAGACACACACAGAGAGACACACTCAATCACAGACATAGAGACACACACAGAGAGACACACTCAATCACAGACATAGAGACACACACAGAGAGACACACTCAATCACAGACATAGAGACACACACAGAGAGACACACTCAATCACAGACATAGAGACACACACAGAGAGACACACTCAATCACAGACATAGAGACACACACAGAGAGACACACTCAATCACAGACATAGAGACACACACAGAGAGACACACTCAATCACAGACATAGAGACACACACAGAGAGACACACTCAATCACAGACATAGACACACACAGAGACACACTCAATCACAGACATAGAGACACACACAGAGACACACTCAATCACAGACATAGAGACACACACACATACACACTCAATCACAGACATACAGTAGACACACAAAGACATACTGGTACACACACACACACACAGGGACACACACAGACGCTTACTCTCCCACTTCTTTCATCACCTGTAAATCTCACCTTCTCAGGGGTTTAAACTTGTGATGATGCTAGACTCCTCCAGGAACATGTGTGAGACCACAGTGCAGAGACAGAAGTCGAGCACATTTCCTTTTATGGGTGACTTATCGTAACTTTAAAAAATATATATTATTAGTAGTAGTTTATTGTCACAAATAAAGTACAGGTACATTACAGTGAGATGATTGGTTCATACACATACAAGTCAAGTCAAGTCAAGAGTTTTATTTGTCACGGCATACAAGTATACAATGAAATGCGGGTGGTCTTGCCCGCAACGATGTGCAATACAGTAGTAACAACATATAATAGAATCCAATAAAACAACATTGTGCAATAAACAGGTAACATAGTAGGGCATATCGGTATTTGTACATAAGTTATTTACAGAGCATGGAGGACATGCTAGGTCCTTTGGTAGTGCATATACACTGTTACTGTTACTATACTATTTTTAAAGTGACCCTTCCTTAGTGGCCATAAGTGTGGGCGTGTGCAGCATGAGTGTGTGCTTGCTCATGTTAAAGTGGCTGCTAGTGTGCGAGCGTGTACAGCGTGCGTGTCGTGTGTGTGCTCATGTGTGTTTGTGTGTGGAGAGTTCAGTGTTCAAGGCTCTGATGGCCTGGGGGAAGAAGCTGAGCCTAAGCCTCTCTGTCCTAGTAGCTGGGGTTCGCAGGCGTCTGCCTGACCGCAGCAGCGTGAACAGGCTGTTGTTGGGGTGGTGAGGGTCTTTCATTATTCTGCAGGCTCTGGATTTGCACCTCTTGTTGTATAGAACCTGCAGGGGGGGGTAGTGCAATGCCCGTGGTACGCTCGGCTGAGCACACCACTCTCTGTAGGGCCTTCTTGTCCTGTGCCGTGCTGTTTCTATACCAGGCAGTGATGTGTCCAGTCAAGATGCTCTCTACAGCTTCGGAGTAGAAGGACTGGAGTATCTTCCCAGATACTCTGAACTTCCTTAACTGTCTCAGGTGGTAGAGGCGCTGCTTCGCCTTTTTTACGACTGAGTCTATGTGTGTTGTCCATGTCAGATCCTCTGAGATGTGGACCCCCAGGTACTTAAAGCTGCTCACCCTGTCCACGGTAGCCCCGTTAATCCTCAGTGGTGTGTGTGTCTCCTGCTGTCCTCTCCTATAATCCACGATCAGCTCCTTGGTTTTACCAATGTTCAGGAGCAGGCTGTTGTCCTGGCACCAGCGTTCCAGTACCTCAACCTCCTCCCGGTAGGCCTTCTCGTCGTTGTCCGAGATCAGCCCCACCACCACCGTGTCGTCTGCAAACTTCACTATGGAGCTCATTATAGTAATATTCCACAATTATTACAGTTGATAGTAGGGGTGTAACGGTACGTGTATTTGTCCCGCGAATTTACGGTACGGCCGTCACGGTGCGGTACGCGCAGCCATACTGTGAATACGCCCCACAGCGCACACACACGAGTCCCACATGCAGGCACTCGCGAGGTCCGTGCGAGAACAGCGCGCGGCACACAGAGTCAGACTTCAGTTCAGAGTAGGGATGTCCGATATTATCGGCCGACCGATATTATCGGCCGATATCGGCAGTAAAATGTGATATCGGAAAATATCGGTATCGGTAAAAAAAAAAAAAAAAAAATGTATTCTTTTTTTTTTTTTTTTTTTTAACCTTTATTTACCCAGGCAAGCAAGTAAGAACCAATTCTTATTTTATTTATTGTCAAAAGTATGCATTTTGGTTTAATTCAACAACAAGAGATATGTAATGTTAATTTTTACTTTTTTAATTATCATATTTTGCACAGATAATGCTTACATTTAGAAAGCCTTTTGAATGCATCCAGTGAAATTATTAGTTACCTGAAATTATTCCGTTTTTTTGGGGGGAAACCCTGCATATATCGGTATCGGTTGATATCGGTATCGGTATCGGTATCGAAATTAAGAGTTGGACAATATCGGAATATCGGTATCGGTAAAAAAGCCAATATCGAGCATCCCTAGTTCAGAGCGGGCGAAAGTGCACGGAGAAAGGCACATTTACATTGGAACAGTTACAGTTACAGTTTTCGCCCAATAACGTTAACCAAATGAAACCAATGGTGTGTCGCCAACACACACACACACACACGCCAACAAACACATCAACATTCTCCCCCGCCGGACTCACAGGCACAATCAAATAAAAAACAAGAAAGATACAGATCATCTGAGCTCCACTGTGTTTAAATCCAAATAATCCTCTGCCATTGTTGTAATATGTCATCTGTTCTCTAGTATTCAGTCTCGTGAAGTTAAATTCTCTCTAGAAGTGAAAGTGAAACTTAGCAAGGATACGTTGTTAAAGGGGCAGTAGGCAAGTGGATGCCTGAACACAGAATGATACCAGTATCACTGACTACCACGGCAAGCATATAGAAAATTATTCTATTTAATTATAATAATTATAATAATGATCATAAATATAATATTTAAAAAAAAAATTATATTAATAATTATTATTATAAATATATTTTTTCTGTTGTGCCGAACTCGTACCGAACCGTGACCCCAATACCGAGGTACGTACCGAACCATGGCTTCTGTGTACCGTTACACCCCTAGTTGATAGTAATATTGGCACACATAAATTTCACACCGACATGCACATTTGATGATACGTGCAGGACTACGTCTTGAGACAACGTATGTGTATCACCGCTGCCATTTCCACGGCGCGGAAATTATTTGTGGTGGCAGTATATATTGGCTTAAAGGAATACTTGGACATTTTGAAGTTTAGTTGGTTATATTTCTCCACACATTATGGGGTAAGGTTTCTACAGTTTTAAGATAAGATAAGATAAGATGTTCCTTTATTGATCCCCTTGGGGGAAATTCGGGCGTCATAGCAGCATGGGGGAGGGGAGGTACAGGTATGGCCAGGGTAATAGTAGAAAGACAAATACTGTAAAGGTAATACAATGTGATCTGAATTACGGCTGCGCGATTAATCGGAAAAAAAAATCGCGATCTCGATTCATAGACCTATGCGATCTCATTTCTTTCTTTCTTCATTTTTTTAAAACTTTTTACTTAACTTTTTTAAATGATGACAAAAAATAAGAACCATGTGAGAGAATCGTGATCTACATTTGAGCAAGAATCGTGACATGCAGAATATAAAAATATGAGAAAAGTAAACAAAGGTGCAGAGATGAAGGCCTGTACGCCCCATCGGTTATATTATACGTTACAATAAATATAGTCAATAAGACATTTGAATCTGAATGTATATACTATGAGTGAGAGTAAAAGTTAACCGTATACATACGTTTGGGATTTGCCGATACACACAGCATCTTCAGCATTCCTCATAGAAATCAAGGGACACAGCTTGCTGCCACACTGACACTGAAGGACACAATGTGACAATTGTGTCTTGTGGAGAAAAATAACCAACTAATAACAGAACACGTCTAAGTACCCCGCGGCGTAGGGACAGCTGATTTAAGCAGCCACTCCGGGTCAAGGTAATTAGGCCAGGGAGCAGGGGTGGCTGTGCACCTGTTGTGCGATGACGTCATCAACGCGCACGGGTTAAAGCAGCAGCCCCCCCCCCCCCCCCCCCCACACACACACACACCAGCGTTTCCGTTGAAACATATTCGTGCGGGTCTGAGTGTCCTGCAAGATTTCTATCACCGGACATATTCGAGATATTCCGGTCAGAGTTTTAAACAGCAGTCTATTATAATCACATTTTTATGAGCTAACGAATTCCGTTATAATTGGACATGTGTATTAATTACATCAAGCGAAGAATGAGAAATTGATTTGCAGAATCAAATTACTATCTCTCGCCTCTCAAGTTAGTGCGATACGCTACCAGCATCAAGCTCCCGCTGCAGCAGCTCTGTCACACGCACCCCCAAATGAATCTCGAGTCGACATCGCTTCACCTCGTTGTATCAGACACGTCACACATATCATAATGTTCAACTTCACGTATACAGTCATTAATATATTCCAAATAAAATAAGTCCCTCGATACTCCGTGCTGCTGCTGACTTGAAATAAAATAGACCGATACGCAGTCGGTCCGACACTAAACAGCAGTCTGTTATAATCACATTTTTATGAGCTAACGAATTCCGTTATATTGGACATTTGTATTAATTATATCAAGCGAAGAACTGAGAAAGCAGAGAGACGGCAACATTATCGTGGGTTTGCGTGACGACTCTCTCCACCTCGCAACGACTTATTTGCAAAGAGTATGGTGCTGCAGAGAAGCTGTTCAGCTGTTATTGGCTCTTTTCTGAGAACCGCACAACAGCGCCCCCCACCCAACATTGGCTGAAAATGGCTGAATTGGAGTACTGCTGGAATATTGCATTGTACTGCTGGTACTGCGGCTCTACAGCTTCAGAAAAGTCCGCACACCCAGCACTAAGCTCTCGCCGACAACGTCGTTGTCATTATTAGAAGCAACGAGGAAACAAATGTAATGATCGTTTCGTTCATCGCATAGGCTATTTAATTTTAGCCTATTTTAATACAATTCAAATAATCAAATTGTGCTTAGACTCAGGGAATTATTTTCACCGGACATTAAGACCGGAGAGATAAAATATGTCGGACTTAAACAGATTTTGCCGGTAAAATACCGGTAATTACCGGCTAACGGAAACGCTGACACACACACACACACACACACACACACACACACACACACACACACACACACACACACACACACACACACACACACACACATAATAGGATAGAGCCTCTGTCATGACAGCCACCATCTGCTCTGGCTTGTACCATCTTGCCAACACTCTTCAATGAACTGCTATAAACAGCCAATAAACTGTGTTTATACCGGCTGTACCCTGTGTCTCAGCTGCAGGACCCTTCTACTGCCACTTATCCCTTTAACTGGTTATTTATATGAATATTATGCGTGTAGTCTCTAACTATACACCCTCAAGACCCCTACACTCTGCATCTTCTAACTACACACCCTCAAGACCCCTACGTTCTGCATCTTCTAACTGCACACCCTCAAGACCCCTACGCTCTGCATCTTCTAACTACACACCTTCAAGACCCCTAGGCTCTGCATCTTCTAACTACACACCCTCTAGACCCCTACGCTCTACATCTTCTAACTACACACCCTCAAGACCCCTACGCTCTGTATCTTCTAACTACACACCCTCAAGACCCCTAGGCTCTGCATCTTCTAACTACACACCCTCAAGACCCCTACGCTCTGTATCGTCTAACTACATGCCCTCAAGATCCCTACGCTCTGCATCTTCTAACACCTGACCCTCAAGATCCCTATGCTCTGCATCTTCTAACTACATGCCATCAAGACCCCTACGCTCTGCATCTTCTAACTACACACCCTCAAGACCCCTAAGCTCTGCATCTTCTAACTACACACCCTCAAGACCCCTACATTCTGCATCTTCTAACTACACACCCTCAAGACCCCTACATTCTGCATCTTCTAACTACACACCCTCAAGACCCCTACGCTCTGCATCTTTGAACTACACACCCTCAAGACCCCTACACTCTGCATCTTTGAACTACACACCCTCAAGACCCCTACACTCTGCATCTTTGAACTACACACCCTCAAGACCCCTACGCTCTGCATCTTTGAACTACACACCCTCAAGACACCTACGGTCTGTGTTACGAAGGATCAGATTAAACCGAATATATATATTTATTGATTGATATATATTGCATAATATTTGTATATCGTTTGATATCCCTTGTATATTCCTTGTACATATACACGGAATATCCCTTTAGCCTAGTACAGACCATAATATTTCATTCTCCTATTGGACAGCGGTCCACCAGGCGCCATGGCCATACCTCCAAGGTCTGGTTGCGTGAATATTAAAGGCAACCAACTTGTGTTCAGCTTTTCGTTCAGCGTTTCTCTGATTGGCCACACGGCCAATCAATCAATCCACTAGCACGCGGCCTTGCGGCAAGAGAGACAAGAGAGACAAGAGAGTCGCGGCAGAGAGCCGCGCATGCGCATGAGGCTCCCCCAGGTCCTTGTGTTTGAGACAGCCATATTAGACACATAGCCATAATTTAAGATAATAGTTTCCACAGCTCCAGTTAACCTAATTTATACCGTAATGAATGATTAAAAAATATACCGTTAACTGGAATATGTTGTTTCTTTACACATATGTTGGATTATGTAATTGGGTTGCCATGACAAAACAATAAAAATTGCTACTTTACATCAGGGTGAACGCTGAACCGAGTCAAGCCGCGGGCGGCGCACTGAAGCCGGTGAATGAACAACCGCATTGCCCCGCTGGCTCTAGTTAACCTAATTTATACCGTAATGAATGATTAAAAAATATACCGTTAACTGGAATATGTTGTTTCTTTACACATATGTTGGATTATGTAATTGGGTTGCCATGACAAAACAATAAAAATTGCTACTTTACATCAGGGTGAACGCTGAACCGAGTCAAGCCGCGGGCGGCGCACTGAAGCCGGTGAATGAACAACCGCATTGCCCCGCTGGCTCTAGTTAACCTAATTTATACCGTAATGAATCATTAAAAAATATTCCGTTAACTGGAATATGTTGTTTCTTTACACATATGTTGGATTATGTAATTGGGTTGTCATGACAAAACAATAAAAATCGCTACTTTACATCAGGGTGAACGCTGAACCGAGTCAAGCCGCGGGCGGCGCACTGAAGCCGGTGAATGAACAACCGCATTGCCCCGCTGGCTCTAGTTAACCTAATTTATACCGTAATGAATCATTAAAAAATATTCCGTTAACTGGAATATGTTGTTTCTTTACACATATGTTGGATTATGTAATTGGGTTGTCATGACAAAACAATAAAAATCGCTACTTTACATCAGGGTGAACGTTGTTACACTGCCACCACCCACTTCAATGACAGAGCTCTCATATTTGCGAATACATAAACTATATCTTAAATTATGGCTATGTGTCTAGTCTAGTCTAGTATATATATAGTCGTAACAGTGTTTATTATTGCGAGTCCTAACAGTGTTTATTATTTCATAACTGTATGGGCTTTGTTTATACATGTACAGTGACGAGTGAATCTACCGTTGGTTGTTAAAAACGCGAAACATAATAATCAGTCAGCAGCGCTCCACGCTCCACTGCTACCACAGCCCAACACAAGTGCGTTGGAACAGCAGCCCAACACTACAGAAGTTGGTTGCCCGCGCTGCCGCGCTGCCGCGCTTGCTCTTTGGATTTCATTTGGGACGTGGGACGGCTGCGCTTGCCTGCGCGTGGGGGCGGGGGGGCGCGGCCAATCAGAGAAAAGCCGAACACAAGTTGGTTGCCTTTAATATTCACGCGGTCTGGTTCAAAGTCACCGCCGGGGACTTGCCTGGACATGAACGGTTCTGCGCAAGGATATGAGACAGGAATAAAGCTGGTACTAGTTTGTTCACCTAACGTATAAATACGGCGCAGGTGAATACAAAAGTAGAGTTACCCAATAAGTTGAAGCCTCACCCACGATACAACGTGCGGTGAAGTATGGCCTGTTTGGCCCCAAATAGAGCATTGAGACCGCGTGCGAATTAATAACTGAAGTGTCAGAGTTTAACGCTGTACCGTCGAGTTCGACCGATTCTATTAAGTCAGTAATAGTCTATTTGTGTATAGTGTATCGTGCGGCTACCGTTCTACAGTGACCAGCATCACCAACGTTTCCTCGTACCAGCTAGAGTGCTTATCCAGGCTGGGCTGCTTACCATGGCGCTTTCACCCGAGGGGCCCTAGACGAGGACCGTGTGGATTATGTACACTGGATAACCTACCGACGACTGCATAGCCCTTTTCGGCTGGATTATATTTGCTTTTGGTCCTGTAATTAATGGAGCGGAGAATCGCAGACACCCACAATTGTGTGGGATTTACCCTGTGAGGAGCCACGTCGAGTCCGCCTCTCAGAAGCCTGAGGCCGGCTAGCTTTCTTCCATGTGGAGCTGCATGCTACGGAGAACAGCTGTATTCGTCTGCGGATCAAGATCTTATTGCACCGTCTCCTGTACTTGGAGTCTCCTTATCATCGTTGACCCAGACTCTACTACCGACAAATCCTCTCCCCTTGCTGGCTTACGACCGGAGGGACCCTACCAGTATCTCCCGCTATATTACTAGTGTACCATAGATATAATTCCTAAGATTCAGGTTGTATTATTATCTCCTGCGTAATATGAGAATGGACATACGTCATTGATTTGCCTACGCACATTCCTTTGCCTTATAAGCGCATCTAAAGTAAAGTATATTATGTACTATCATTACTGCTAATAAATACTTAAATCCAGTTTTGTGTGGAACCGAGTCATTGTGGGAAGTGTTCATCATTAGATACCTGTGTACTGTATGGCCAGTAGGAATGTACATAAGACGGTAGTGGTTTAATGATACCATACTTATCAATACAGTCAGGGAATTGTACCCCTCAGTTACAGTCTGCATCTTCTAACACCTGACCCTCAAGATCCCTATGCTCTGCATCTTCTAACTACATGCCATCAAGACCCCTACGCTCTGCATCTTCTAACTACACACCCTCAAGACCCCTAGGCTCTGCATCTTCTAACTACACACCCTCAAGACCCCTACACTCTGCATCTTCTAACTACACACCCTCAAGACCCCTACATTCTGCATCTTCTAACTACACACCCTCAAGACCCCTACATTCTGCATCTTCTAACTACACACCCTCAAGACCCCTACGCTCTGCATATTTGAACTACACACCTCAAGACACCTACGGTCTGCCTCTTCTAACTACACGCCCTCAAGACCCCTATGCTCTGCATCTTCTAACTACACACCTTCAAGACCCCTATGCTCTGCATCTTCTAACTACACACCTTCAAGACCCCTACCCTCTGCATCTTCTAACTACACACCTTCAAGACCCCTACCCTCTGCATCTTCTAACTACACACCTTCAAGACCCCTACCCTCTGCATCTTCTAACTACACACCTTCAAGACCCCTACCCTCTGCATCTTCTAACTACACACCTTCAAGACCCCTACCCTCTGCATCTTCTAACTACACTCTCAAGACCCCTACGATCTGCATCTTCTGGTCGCCTCAGACCCACTTCTATAAAAAATGTATTTGTCATGGAGCAACACACACATGTAAGATGGGCACACCCGTAATTACTTCACATTAAAGACAGAGCAGGGTGTGCCGCTGGCTGGGAAATATCTTTGAATATGAGCAAACTGCTTATAATAGATTGAGAAGACACCGCAGCCTGAGAGGAGGATACGGGGAGAGGAAGAGGAGGATAAGGGGAGAGGAAAAGGAGTATAAGGGGAGAGGAAGCGGACTATAAGAGGAGAGGAAGAGGAGGATAAGGGGAGAGGAAGGGGAGGATACGGGGAGAGGAAGGGGAGGATAATGGGAGAGGGAAGAGGAGGATAAGGGGAGAGGGAGGAGGAGGATAAGGGGAGAGGAAGAGGAGGATAGTGGGAGAGGAAGGTGAGGATAAGGGGAGAGGAAGAGAGATAAGGAGGATAAGGGGAGAGGAAGAGGAGGATAAGGGGAGAGGAATGGGAGGATAAGGGAAGAGGAAGAGGAGGATAAGGGGAGAGGAAGGGGAGGATAAGGGGAGAGTAAGAGGAGGATAAGGGGAGAGGAATGTGAGGATAAGGGGAGAGGAAGGGGGAAGGATCAAGGGGAGAGGAAGGTAGGGTGTGAGGGGAGAGGAAGGGAGGAGGGGAGAGGAAGGGAGGAGGGGAGGCGGAGATGTGAACAGAGACCTCAGAGGAAAACCTCCACAGGTTGAAGAACGGCAGTGGAATCCCGTCACTGTGATGTTCCTCCCCGCGTTATAACCGACGAGCATCGCCTCGATTCAGATCCCCGCGTGTAAATCCAATAACCGTGCGTGTGAAGCTTAAAACAGCTTGTCGTGATGATCAACAGATTCAAATGTTGTGTTCGCTTTAGTCATCGGTCGCGCGGAAAACATAGCATCCGACATCCAAGAAATAAAACGGCCTGTGAGAATTGGGACAGATGCTTCCCGCTGGCTCGGAGCGCTCCCATCTGCGCTTAAGACGTGACCAAATCCCCGCACCGCACCGCTGACTTTTTATTGACACTCCCCAGCTTCTGCGCCCCCGCTCAATCTACCCATCGTGGTTGCAGGTGTGTTTTCCCGTTGAGCCACAAAAATGACCAAACCCAAAAGGCGCAGGCGGGAAGAATTCCCGCCAAATTGCCAATAGACCCCGCGCCAAGCGCCTTCACCAGGGGCCTCGCGCTGGCCCCCCCTGAGGTCAACGTTCTGATAATCTGTAACTGCTTTCTAATAGGTTTCTCCGTTGTTCAGACCTTCTCTCATCTCTCCTCTCTCTCTCTCTCTCTCGCTCTCTCTATCCTCTCTCTCTACTCTCTCTCTCTCTCTCTCCACTCCCTCCTCTCTCTCTCTCTCTCTCTGTCTCTCTCTCTCTCTTCTCTCCTCTCTTCTCTCTCTCTCTCCCCCTCTCTATCTCTCCTCTCTCTCATCTCTCTCTCCTCTCTCTCCTCTCTCTCTCTTCTCTCCTCTGTCTGCTCTCGTCTCTCTCTCTCTCTCTCTCCCCTCTCTCTCTCTCTCTCTCTCTGTCTCTCTCTCCCCTCTCCCTCTCTCTCATCTCTCTCTCTGTCCCTCTCTCTCTCTCTCTCTCTCTATCTCTCTCTCCTCTCTGTCTCTCTCTGTCTCTCTCT
>NC_140166.1:136010376-136039396 GCF_963971535.1 Notolepis coatsorum | reverse complement strand
ACTATGTGTTCTCTTCAGAGGCCCCTCTCACTTATTATAACACGACAGATGTATCCTTCAGCGACCCTCTCACTTATCATAACACGACAGATGTTCCTCTCTGCGGTTCTCACATCAACATGTTTTTCATTTCATTTAATTTTATTTCAAACCGTTCTCTCGACTCGTGAGACACCGCGGGTTACCCTCATTTACAACGACGACGACGAGCTTACAAAACAAGACACGGTTTATCAGTAATTTCATACAGATACAGCACAATAAATAAGAATAAACAATAAAAGGACATCGAGTCGAGAGACACAGTGATCGGAGATCATACTTTTATGATGCATCTTTTAGAAGAAGCTTCGGAGTCAGTCAGAGGCATTCCAGGTGTTGGAATCGTCAAAGGAAGAAGGGTCATCGCGTCACCACTGGGTAGCGTGTGACCACACACTGGTGCCAAGTGTGGAACCGTTCAGTTCGGCCGGCATCGAGTTGAATGGGATCAGCCATCTCCTAGGTTATGACCTGACATTTTAAACAGGATATTACCTCAGATGTCAAGAGTTATCTGCAATTGTTGCCTAACGTTTGATATATTGGTTCATGTATATTTCCTCATATAGCTGGTATATTGTCTGGCACCAAACAGAGCATACAACGCCGGTATTCTGACATGACGACCCTTCCTTAATTTATAGTATCCTTGTAACTGAGGGGTACAATTCCCTGACTGTATTGTTAGATATGATACTTACTACCACTACCTCTTGTACTTTAGACTCTGGCCACCCAGTACTAGGTATAAATAATTATGATAAACACTCCCACCTGATGAAACGGATCCAACACAAATGTACCAAGTCGAAAGTCTGCGTTTAATAATAATACATAGCAAAAGGTATGTACAACGATCACTTAATTACATTTATGATTTGAAATAGTATGCACTTTTATGGCAAATGAGTATTCGTAGGTAGATCAATATCGAATGTCCAATCTCTGATTGCGCAGGAAGCAAATATACAACCTGGAATATTTAGGGAACAATAGCAATGATACTTGAATGATTATATAGCTGGATACACTAGGGGGAGGTTCCGACTGCTTGTAGGACAGCTGGAGGGGGGGGGTAGAGTCTGGCTGTATCCCGTCTGGCCGAGGGTATCCTGGGAGAGCCCACAGTCGTGCGACCCGGTGCCCAGCGATCCTCGATCCACAGATGAAAGCAGTTGGACTCTCTGTGGCCGGCGTCCTCCGGTCCACGATGGAGAGACGTGAGGCGACCTCGTCGTGTAGAGCGTCTTCTCACCTGTCGTCCTCTCCGGGGGGGTATTTCCAACACACCGCAGTGTTGGCCTTTATCCATAGAATAATCAAAGTACTCAAAGCATAATCCAAGCCGGGGAAGGCTAGCCATCGTCGGTAGAATAATCCAATATACAGGTCCACTCGCTCTTTGGCCTGGAGCTCCTCGGGTGCAGCTTCACGTGGGGTCAACCACCCTGGATAAGCGTCCAGCTGATGCCCGAAACGATGGGGGTGCTGATTACTATAGAACTCTTACCGCACGAGTCACTATATATGAATAGACTATTATTAGCTTAATAGAATACGTCCAACTCGACGATATAGTGCCAAATATGACTATTCAAATATTAATATACACGATGTCTCAATGCCGATACTGGGCCGAATTGGCCTTACTGCCCACACGTGGTTCGCGGGGAGGCTTTTGCGTCTGTCACTCTGTTGGAGGGTAAGGAACTGGACTAAAAGGAAAGCTCTACTTTAATAGCGCAGTATATATACGCACTATGAACAAATAGTACCATTAGTGGTGCGGTAGACATATTCCTACGCGGAACTAGGACTTGTCCATACATGTTGAGCGGTACGATTGAACCTGGTCTGAGGGGTATGGCGACCTGGCACCAAGGTCTCGTCCAATGGTAGAATGGAGACTATTATGGGATGTTCAGTAGACTAGAAGGGATATTCAATGCATATTGTACAAGGAATATACAAGGGATATCAGGGGATATACAAATACAATTAAATATATATATATAAATAAATATATATATTCGGTTTAATCTGATCCTTCAGAACAATCCTCATTATAGAACGCTGGTATTTTCTTTTGTATTTCTTTTTTTTGTATCTCTCTTTCTCAGATTTTTCTCTGTTTTCTCCCCGTCCCAATTTAGTCGTTGTGCCAATTCCCCCCCCTCCCCTACCTGGTTGTTGTGCGCATATTCTCCTACTGGTCGGTACAAGGGAACCCTGAAGTATCCGCACACTTCCTCCGACACGTGCGGCGACAGCCAGTGGCTCTCTTCTCACCTGGCAGCGAGGGCTCTCATTGGTGAAGTGTAACGCATGGGAGGTCACGCTGCCTTCCTCAAGTCCCGCCTCCGCTGAGCAAGCGCCCAGACCTGACCTGTAGGCGTCGCTGTCCACAACGCCAGTTTCCCACCCACGGCTTCCCTCCCCCTAACCCAGCCAAACGAGTTAGTATAGCGATCAGCCCAAGCCAAGGCAATGCTGACTCCGGGAGTCGAGACCTCTTGCATTGGTGACGAGCGCAATCTCCGCTACGCCACCTGACCGCTGAGAACGCTGGTATTCTGAGTGACGTTATAGCCCTTCCTTCTTTTATAGTGTCCTTGGTTCAGAGCCAACCCTAAGGAAGAGGAACCCTAAGAACAAAATTCTCACAGGTTGTTCAGGAGTGGTGTTTTACCTATACTCCCATGTGCTGCTATCATGTAGGCGAATGTATAATTTATAAAGGGTCTGACTGTAAAATGAATATTTGATGACATTCTACTAGGCTGCATCTCTGTGCCTTCATATTCTTCTCAGTCAATAGAGTGCGTGTCTCTTTCACATACTATACACTAGGGCTGACCCCGATTAGTTGAATAGTCAACTAATCGATCAAAAGGAGCCGTAGTCGACTGCCAACCTCTTAGTTGTGACCGGAAGGTCGCCGGTTCGATCCCCGGACCGGCAGGACAAATCTGGGCTGGGGAAGTGAATGAATAACTCTCTCACCATACCCTTAACACCAACCGCTGAAGTGCCCTTGAGCAAGACACTAAACCCCCAACTGCTCCAGTGGAGTTGCTCAGTGGCCAACGGTGTCAGACTGTGGTTGTACTGGGAAGCTCCCAGGTGTGAATGGAACTGTGTGAATGTGAAGCAGGGCGTAGCTCTTATTCACAGTTCTTCCTGCACGCCTGGAGATACTAAATCCAAATTTAACTCTGCCATTTGAAAGAGGAGATTTGGCCCGATCCATAGATGTGCGAGTTGGCTATAATAAGGTCATTTATAGGTCTGGTATTCTATATTCTATAATAATATTTCAAAGTGCATGTGTCCGGATGGCAGAATTCAGCACTGTATTTACAAATCATCTTCCCTTTATTTGATTTCAAGTCAAGTCAAGTCAAGAGTTTTAATTGTCACGGCATACAGGTATACAATGAAATGCGGGTGGTCTTGCCCGCAACGATGTGCAATACAGTGGTACATATAATAGAATCAAAAGAAGAAACAACATTGTGCAGTAACAGGTAGCAGGTAACATGGAGTGACATCTCGGTATCTGTACATAGTTATTTACAGAGCATGTGTGACATGCTAGTTAGCTTTGGTAGTGCAATACACTGTTCCTGTTATTCTAATTTAAAGTGTCCTTTCCTTTGGCCATAAGTGTGCGTGTGTGCGACATGAGTGTGTGCCCGCTCATGTTAAAGTGTTAAGTGGCTGCTCGTGTGTGAGCGTACACAGTGTGCGTGTCGTGTGTGTGTTCATGTGTGCTTGTGTGTGGACAGTTCAATGTTCTGAGCACTCAATGTTCATTGTTCATGGCTCTGATGGCCTGGGGGAAGAAGCTGAGCCTAAGCCGCTCTGTCCTAGTAGCTGGGGTTCGCAGGCGTCTGCCTGACCTCAGCAGCTGAAACAGGCTGTTATTGGGGTGGTGAGGGTCTTTCATTATCCTGCAGGCTCTGGATTTGCACCTCTTGTTGTATAGAACCTGCAGGGGGGGTAGTGCAATACCCGTGGTACACTCGGCTGAGCGCACCACTTTCTGTAGGGCCTTCTTGTCCTGTGCCGTGCTGTTTCCATACCAGGCAGTGATGTTTCCGGTCAGGATGCTCTCTACAGCTCCTGAGTAGAAGGACTGGAGTATCTTCCCCGATACTCTGAACTTCCTTAACTGTCTCAGGTGGTAGAGACGCTGTTTCGCCTTCTTTACTACTGTGTCTATGTGTGTTGACCATGTCAGGTCCTCTGAGATGTGGACCCCCAGGTACTTGAAGCTGCTCACCCTGTCCACGGTAGCCCCGTTTATCATCAGTGGTGTGTGTGTCTCCTGCTGTCCTCTCCTATAATCCACGATCAGTTCCTTGGTTTTGCCAATGTTCAGGAGCAGGCTGTTGTCCTGGCACCAGCGTTCCAGTACCTCAACCTCCTCCCGGTAGGCCTTCTCGTCGTTGTCCGAGATCAGCCCCACCACCACAGTGTCATCTGCGAACTTCACTATGGAGTTGGAGCTGAACTTGGCCACACAGTCATGTGTGTAGAGTGAGTACAGCAGGGGGCTCAGAACACAGCCCTGGGGGGACCCGATGCTCAGGGTGATGGTGTTGGAGGTCTGACCCCCCACCCTGACCGCCTGGGGTCTTTCGCTCAGAAAGTCCAGTACCCAGGCGCTCAGGGCGGAGCTCAGACCTAGCTCGATCAGCTTGTCCACCAGTCTGGTGGGGACTATGGTGTTGAACGCTGAGCTGTAGTCAATGAACAACAGTCTCACATAGCCCCCCTTCTGACGGTCAAGGTGCGAGAGGGTGCTGTGCAGTACCTGGGAGACCGCGTCGCAAACTGTATGCAAATTGCATAGGGTCCATATCACTGGGGAGGGAGGCACAAATGTGGTCCTTGACCAGCCTCTCGAAACATTTCATGACCACAGAGGTGAGTGCCACCGGTCTGTAGTCATTTGGACATGCTGGGGAGGGTTTCTTCGGCACAGGGATGATGGTAGACATCTTGAAGCAGGCAGGGACCACTGACTCCGCCAGTGATTGATTAAATATGGCGGTGAACACAGGGGCCAGCTGGTTGGCACAGGTCTTGAGTATACGTCCTGTTATGCCATCTGGGCCAG
Organism: Notolepis coatsorum; assembly: GCF_963971535.1. Taxonomy (NCBI): domain Eukaryota; kingdom Metazoa; phylum Chordata; class Actinopteri; order Aulopiformes; family Paralepididae; genus Notolepis; species Notolepis coatsorum. The sequence continues at coordinate 136,034,229 of NC_140166.1, read as the reverse complement.
CAGCCTTCCTGGTGTTCACCTGCATAAATGCTCTTCTCACACTGTGTTCCGACAACGAGAGAGCGTCCCCCCCCCCTCGCGGTTGCCCCCCCCCCCCCCCACAACAGCCGGCGCGCCAGTGACGTCACTAGCCGGAGAGCCAGCAGCGCCACTGTCTACACCAAACCGAGCGTAGAAGGTGTTGAGCTTGTCCGCGAGGGAGGCGTCGTCGCTCCCCATTGAGGGGGCGCTGACTTTATAGTCAGTTATTGTCTTCAGTCCCTGCCATAATCCTCTTGTGTCGTTTTGTGCCATTTGTGTCTCCAGTTTGTCAGCATATGTCCTCTTAGCAAGTTTAACAGCTTTGCGTAGAGTATAGACTGAAGCCTTATACTCCTCCATGTTTCCTGACTCTCTACCCAGGTTGTAGGCGGTGGTACGAGAGTTCAGAGCTGCTCTAATAGTGTTATCCACCCACGGTTTCTGGTTTGGGAAAATCCGCACCGTTTTCCTGAGGACAATACCATCAGCTATTGTTGTTATGTAGCACACCACTATGTCTGCTAGTTCACTGACGTCACTGGCGCTTCCTATGAACATATCCCAATCCGATTTGATAGTTTATTTGATAGGGACAACACATGTCAATGACCATCAAGTACAAAATACAAAATGTAGACATGTAGGGTTGTAGCAAGAGCTAATTTACACCCATAGTCCCTATTCATTTGCTTAGATTTTTTACACATGATCTCTAGTTGAAAGATGGCGCCGCTACGTCCGGCTGCCTGTCTGTGCGCTCCGTCGAGACTGTGCATACTTTTGTTAATATTTATAGTTTTAAGAGTTTTGTCTGTACCAACAGTAGGTGCATTTAATGTGTATGACCGTCAGTCACTTATAGACATTGGATTACGGGAAACTTACCGACTGGATTACTCTCTGGATCAGCTCTCTGAACCGCAACAATGGCCCGTTGAGATCTTGAGGACATCAGGACCGGATCTCGCCCCCAGGGACAAAGGACCCAGACGGCGAGGAAAGAGAGCTGGAGTCCGTAACAGGCTGAGAACCAGGCGGCACAGGACACCACTACCCAGTATATTGCTAGCCAATGTACAATCAATAGACAATAAACTAGACGACATCCGAGCAAGGATTCAATTCCAGAGAGACGTTAGGGACTGTAACGTTCTCTGCTTCATCGAGACGTGGCTGGCGCCAGAAGTCCCAGACCACGCCATCCAACCGGCCGATCATTTCTTCATTCACCGCAAGGATAGAACAGCAGAATCCGGTAAACAACGTGGAGGAGGTATTGCCTTCATGTTGAACAAAAATTGGAGTGACCCAACTAACGTGAAGGAACTATCCAACCACTGCTCCCCAGAACTGGAATATATAACCATCAAGTGTCGTCCTTTCTTCCTCCCGAGGGAGTTAACGGCGATCGTCCTGGTCGGAGTGTATATTCCACCGCAAGCTGAAGCCAGCAACAAGGTTGCGCTCTCCAGACTACACGACGAGGTAAATAGAATCCAAGAGGCGAATGTTAACGCCGCCATTTTAGTTCTGGGAGATTTCAATAGCGCCAATCTGAGAAAGGTATTGCCCGACTTCTATCAGCATGTGACTTGCAACACCAGAGGCGGTAACATCCTAGATCACTGTTACACGCAATTTAAAGGTGGCTACAAGGCTCATTCTGATAGTGGCTTCGGTAAGTCAGATCACGCATCAATTTTTCTTACACCGAAGTACAGACAGAGAATTAAAAGTACTCCCGTAGTCTCGCGAGAGGTGCAGAAATGGGATGTGACGTCAGAGGATACGATCCGGTCAGTGTTTCACAACACAGACTGGAATGTGTTCCGCGACACAGATAACATTAATGCCTACACGGAGACAGTGCTGGACTATGTTTGTACTAGGGTGAAAGAAACAATCCCCACTACCAAAATGAAAGTTTACCCAAATCAAAAACCCTGGGTAGACAAATCCGTCCGTGAAGCTCTGAGAGAGCGCACCAAAGCATACAACGACGGCCTAGAGGCAGTCAACATGAATGACCACAAGGTGGCGCGATACAACGTAAGGAGGACTGTGTCAGAGGCCAAACGACGCTACAGGGATAAAATTGAACTCCAGTTTGAACAAGCTGACTCTAGAGCTATGTGGCAGGGGCTCAAAACGATGACAGACTACAAAGGCGCCTCCCTCAAACTGAACAGTGACATCTCCTTAGCAAATGACCTCAATACCTTCTATGCGAGGTTTGATGCTGGTAATAACAACACCAGCTCACAAGCCTCGGCAATGGGGGGGGGGGGTCGGCTGCTGATGGAGGCGCAGTGTTCAGGGTAACAGAGCATGAGGTGAGGCGGACCTTTAAAAAAGTGAATATCAGGAAGGCAGCAGGTCCAGACGGCATCCCCGGCCGCGTCCTAAAAGTCTGTGCCGACCAACTGGCCCCAGTATTCACTGACATATTTAACCTGTCCTTAGAACAGGCTGTCATCCCCACCTGCCTGAAGAAGTCCACTATTATCCCTGTACCCAAAAAATCCAAGCCTGCTTGCCTCAACGACTACCGCCCTGTAGCTCTCACCTCCATAGCCATGAAGTGCTTCGAGAAGCTAGTAAAGGGCTACATCTGCTCCTCCCTCCCCATCAACATGGACCCCCTGCAATTTGCATACCGCCCCAACAGGTCCACGGAGGACGCCATATCCCATGTGCTGCACACAGCAGCATCACACCTGGACAAGAGGCAGGGGAACTATGTGAGAATGCTATTCATCGACTACAGCTCGGCATTCAATACCATAGTCCCCTCCATACTCATAGCCAAGCTCAGGGACCTGGGCTTGGGCTATGACCTCTGCCAGTGGGTCTTGGACTTCCTGACTGGCAGACCCCAGGTGGTGAGAGCAGGCAACTGCACCTCCTCATCCATCACCCTCAACATAGGGGCCCCCCAGGGCTGTGTTCTGAGTCCCCTCCTCTACTCCCTGTACACACACGACTGTGTGGCTCAGCGGAGTAGCAATACAATCGTCAAATTTGCTGACGACACAGTGGTGGTGGGCCTGATCTCTGCCAACGACGAGAGGGCCTACCTGGAAGAGGTCAAGGTCCTGGCGGGATGGTGCCAGGAAAACAGCCTCTCCCTGAACGTCAGCAAAACAAAGGAGATGATTGTGGACTTCAGGAGGTCGGGGGTCAAGGACTACAGCCCCCTCAGCATCGACGGGGCACCGGTTGAGAGAGTCAACAGCTTTAAGTACCTCGGAGCCTACATATCCGAGGACTTGACATGGACCACACACATTAACAGTGTTGTGAAGAAGGCACGACAACGCCTCTACTTCCTCAGGCGCCTAAGGAAGTTCCAAGTCAGCCAGAAGATCCTTAAGAACTTCTACTCATGTACAATAGAGAGCATCTTGACCGGCAACATCACCTCCTGGTTTGGGAATAGCACTGCACAAGACCAAAGCAGACTACAAAGAGTGACACGTTCAGCCGAACGCACAATTGGAGGGGGGCTCCCCACCCTCCAGAACATTTACTACAAGCGTTGCAAGGGCAAGGCTAAGAGAATCATTAAAGACTCCAGTCACCCGAACAACTGCCTCTTTGAACTGCTGCCGTCAGGCAAGCGATACAGGAGTCTCAAGGCGAGCACAGAAAGACTCAGAAGAAGCTTCTATCCCCAGGCCATCAGGCTGCTAAACGAACAATGAATGAACACTACACAACAACAACCACCAAACGCACATAGCACACACATCCACACGCACACACTCACTTTAAACAAACACACTGTAGCACCCACTCCACACACTTATAGCACACACCCACTTTAAACAAACACACTGTAGCACCCACTCCCCACACTTTATATTTATGGATGAAGGATTGCACTACAACTCGTACACCTTACTGTAAATTGTACCTAAAATTGTACCTCATCCCATTTCTGCTTTGCACTAGATAGTACTGTACATTAGTACACTGCATAGTATTGTGTATTGTATATTATATGGTAACTCAGAACATTGTACATATGTCTATACCGAACACTGTGACCTCATTTTCTTCTTCTAAATTCATGCTATATTATGTTATTATGTTATTTGATACTATCTTGTCTAGCACAGTCTCTGGAGCGTAACAGTAAGAAGCATTTTGTATGAAAGTATTCTGTACTTCTGTATGACAACTATTAAAGAACTTGAGAACTTGAAGAAGGTGCTGAAGTTTTTCATGTCTGGTAATTTTTAGCATGGTGTTATTCACTGTCAAAGATGCAAAGAAAAATCATAATTTATATTCTCCTTTGTTTCATCACAATTTACTCAAGTCTAGTAACAGACACAATATTTCTGACACGGTGAATACATTCCATGAGATCCATAGATGTCCCTAGATACCAATAACATGCAAATGGACCTGAAAATCTCCGTACAACCGCCTATAAGTGGCGGATATGATAGTATACACGCGTGCCGTACTGAGAGAGCATTGACATGCGCGTAATAAAGGTCACTCTCCCTGCTTTTCAATCTCCCCCTGTCATTACCTAGATAGGCATCGTCTCTCTCTCTCTCTCTCTCTCTCTCTCTCTCTCTCTCTCTCTCTCTCCCGCACGCCTCCGTTGGCATACTAAGAAGGGACCTTGATCTCCACGCGTGCCATATTTCAGAGCGTGCGATAGTCTCCCAAAGGTTCCAAAAGTGCACTTTCTCAATTTTTTTTATTCGTTCATAAAACCCACATTTCCCACATTCAAATGAAGTATCTGACATGTTGAGCGAATTAGGCAGAACTCGTGTGTGAAATGGGCTCCGGAGGGGGGAGAGGCGGTGACGACTCTGTCAGAGAGGCGCACTCGCGGGGGCAGAGGGGACGTCTCCGAACGTGTGCGAGGTAGCGATAGTGAGGGGAGCGTACGATTGTGCTCATTGTGTGAATATTTATGCATTGTGTTCTTGGTGTGCATGAGTAATTTGTATAATGTGCTCGCTGCCGTGTGTTCTGGTTGGGATCACTGTCGGGCCCAGCATCCAGCATCATGCATGCCGCGTCTCCACTGGCAGTGTGTAAAGCAGTGTGTTTATCAGACGCGTGTGTTCCGAAAAACCCCGTCTTTCCCTTGACTGGCATCTTCACCTCCCGTGTCGCCTGCCCCACTAAGCTCCGTCCGGAAACACAGTCAGGGTTTGTAGAATCAGAAATCAGAAAGGTCTTTATTGCAGAGTCGTTTTCACATACAAAGAATTTGATTTGGTCGTTTGGTGCGACATCGACGGACAGACAATTACGGTAGAATAAAATACAAATGGAATATAAACACAATTGAAATAGAAGCACGATAGAATAGAATAGAATTATAAGATAAAATAGGCCAGTAAGTATACACTATAGTATAGACACTTAGACATACAAATAACAATACAGTGGGATGGAATATTTAACAGTTGTAGCAATTGTAGTTGGAGAACCCAAACGCAGGAGGGACAGGTAGAGGCACAGGCGGATGGCCGTGAATAAACCTAATGGTCACAACAGGTGGTTCTGTCTTCTGCTATCATGCACTCTTCCGCTAAATAATCGACCTTGCCCATATCACTACCTACCTGTGTTGTAGTCGAGTCACTAAATCTCGAGTCCAAGTCGAGTCTCGAGTCCCCAGTGTTCGAGTCCGAGTCCATGTCCGAGTCACCAAAGAAGAGGTTGAGTCCGAGTCGAGTGCCAATTACCCTAGTCCGAGTCCAAGTCATCAAGGTTGAATCAAGACAAACTCAAACTTGTACAAATTGTGCCAGTCAGTCAGCCAAAACAAATTCTTGGACCAAGGTCGAACCGAGAGCTCTGGAGTCGAAGGCTCTCTGGGAGATAAGAGTGGCGAGCGGCGTCCCACAACCCCAATCCCTAGTCCCCCCCCCCCCCCTTCCTCTGCATTGGCGCTGCACTGTCGGCTGCCTCGTGTGAGGGAGACCTCCCCCACCCAGGACTTGGCTTGTGCACTCCCCCCCCACCTCCCCCCCCCCCCTACAGCCCTGTAACAACCCCAACCCACTCCCCCCTCCTTCCGTAAATGGCGCTGCCTATGACGGCTGCCAGTCTGTTTGCGGTGGTGAATATGCATATGTTTGTCTCAAGGCTCTGTACCATTATTACTATCTAAAATGTAATAATTGTGGAATATTACTGTAATGAGCTGTATGTGTATGATCCAAGCGTCCTATGATCCTCATAGGAGCATAACAGGAAAAAGCATTCCATGTGAAGGTATTATCTTTGCATGTCAACTAATAAAGAAACTTGAACTTGAAACTTGAAACAATGAACCGACAAACAGGGCAGGTGTGGCTGGAGGGTGTAGAGGTCGCCTACCACCTCAGAGACCCAGGTTCAGTTGCCGGCAGCGGTACCTCAGGCTTGGTCAGTCGTCCCTACGAACACAATTGACGGTGTCCGCCGCGGGTGGGAATCCTAACATGTGCTCTGCCTAATCATTCTAGAGTTACTAATCTTCTCTGTATCGTTCCAATGTCATCATACGAGCTGCCCAGACCATCTTGTTTGGCAAACATACTAAATACTTTTGTAGAACACTCTATTTATCAGCTTATAATACGCATTACGACAAGCCGGACCGCGCTTCGGCCTTCCCCCCGGAGGATAGTGGCTGGTAAAACGGCCAACAGCGAACTTTAAATACTTAACCTACAAGTGTGAGACTGTTCTGACGGCACAATATTGATGTAACTAAGAGATTTGCAGAGATTCATCAGTATTTCAACTACAATAAGAGGTTGACTGACTGGGGTATTCTGGCCCCACTCAGCTCTCTCCTCTCCTCTCCTCTCCTCTCCTCTCTCTCCTCTCCTCTCCTCTCCTCTCCTCTCCTCTCCTCTCCTCTCCTCTCCTCTCCTCTCCTCTCCTCTCCTCTCCTCTCCTCTCCTCTCCTCTCCTCTCCTCTCCACTCAGCTCTCTCCTCTCCACTCAGCTCTCTCCTCTCCACTCAGCTCTCCTCTCCACTCACTCCAGTCATGGTTAAGAACATGGTTAGTCTACGTTAATAAACATCGATGTGTAAAGAACATGGTATAGTCTACGTTAATAAACTTTGTTGTGTAAAGAACATGGTTAGTCTACGTTAATAAACATCGATGTGTAAAGAACATGGTTAGTCTACGTTAATAAACATCCTTGTGTAAAGAACATGGTTAGTCTACGTTAATAAACACCCTTGTGTAAAGAACATGGTTAGTCTACGTTAATAAACATTGTTGTGTAAAGAACATGGTTAGTCTACGTTAATAAACATTGTTGTGTAAAGAACATGGTTAGTCTACGTTAATAAACATTGTTGTGTAAAGAACATGGTTAGTTTACGTTAATAAACTTTGTTGTGTAAAGAACATGGTTAGTCTACGTTAATAAACATTGTTGTGTTAAGAACATGGTTAGTCTACGTTAATAAACATCGATGTGTAAAGAACATGGTTAGTCTACGTTAATAAACATCCTTGTGTAAAGAACATGGTTAGTCTACGTTAATAAACATTGATGTGTAAAGAACATGGTTAGTTTACGTTAATAAACTTTGTTGTGTAAAGAACATGGTTAGTTTATGTTAATCAACATCGTTGTGTAAAGAACATGGTTAGTTTACGTTAATAAACTTCGTTGTGTAAAGAACATGGTTAGTCTACGTTAATCAACATCGTTGTGTAAAGAACATGGTTAGTCTACGTTAATAAACATTGTTGTGTTAAGAACATGGTTAGTCTACGTTAATAAACATCGATGTGTAAAGAACATGGTTAGTCTACGTTAATAAACATCCTTGTGTAAAGAACATGGTTAGTCTACGTTAATAAACATTGATGTGTAAAGAACATGGTTAGTTTACGTTAATAAACTTTGTTGTGTAAAGAACATGGTTAGTTTATGTTAATCAACATCGTTGTGTAAAGAACATGGTTAGTTTACGTTAATAAACTTTGTTGTGTAAAGAACATGGTTAGTCTACGTTAATCAACATCGTTGTGTAAAGAACATGGTTAGTCTACGTTAATCAACATCGTAGTGTAAAGAACATGGTTAGTCTACGTTAATCAACATCGATGTGTAAATAACATGGTTAGTCTACGTTAATCAACATCGTTGTGTAAAGAACATGGTTAGTCTATGTTAATCAACATCGTAGTGTAAAGAACATGGTTAGTCTACGTTAATCAACATCGTAGTGTAAAGAACATGGTTAGTCTACGTTAATCAACATCGATGTGTAAAGAACATGGTTAGTCTACGTTAATAAACATCGTTGTGTAAAGAACATGGTTAGTCTACGTTAATCAACATCGTTGTGTAAAGAACATGGTTAGTCTACGTTAATCAACATTGATATGTAAAGAACATGGTTAGTCTACGTTAATCAACATCGATGTGTAAAGAACATGGTTAGTCTATATTAATCAACACACCCAGGGCGGAGAATAATTTGAACGTTTGCGTTTCGCACACACAGTACATGCAGTTATGGTAAGGAGTCCGGTGTAAAATAGGCTAAATAAATAGTCACTCTCACTTTCTCTCTCTCTCTCTCTCCACTGTCTCTGTTTTACTCTCTTTCTCTCTCTCTATCCCACTCTCTCACCATATTTCTCTCTCACTTTCTCTCTCTCTATCCCACTCTCTCACCATCTTTCTCTCTCACTTTCTCTCTCTCTCTCTCGTTCTGTTTTCCTCTCTCCCCCCTATATCTCTCTCTCTCTCTCTCTCTCTCTCTCTCTCTCTCTCTCTCTCTCTCTCTCTCTCTCTCTCTCTCTCTCTCTCTCTCTCTCTCTCTCTCTCTCTCTCTCTCTCTCTCTCTCTCTCATTCTCCACCTCTGCGCTCCCGGGCGCCCTTGTTTACGAGTGTGTGACAAAGATATACAAGGGCAAGGAGTCTGAGGGAATAGGAAGTGCCCCTGTAAGCATAATGTACGAGGAGCGGAATTAGTCTAGTACCCAAAAAAAGAAAAAGTGCACAGTGTAAAATCCCACCTGCATCGGGACGACGACCCCCCCGATGCGGAGTCTCGTTGTTGTTGCCTCTGCCAACCCAATTTGCATGACTTACGGTGGCCCTCCTCCGCCGCCCCTTAAGTGTTAAGCTAGGTTCTCTCTCCGCGGGGCGCCACTATGAACACAGAGGGGGGAACCCTTCCCTCTCTCTCTCTCTCTCTCTCTCACACAGTTCAGGTCCCGTACGCCAGGGGTTCCCAAACTTTTCAGGCCGGGACCCAGAAAATAAGGCGTCAGAGAGCCGCGGCCCAATGCACATCGTCAGGTTTTTATTTAATTTTTTTTGCCAGGTAGCCAAATATCACTTCAATCTTATTAAGTTAGTTCAAGTTAGTTATTAATTTATATGTGCTATTTATGAGAGGGCTAACTTGTTGCAAAATAATAATGATAATAATAATAGCCTCATTAAAATACTATTGTTGCTTCGGTTGTTTTCAGCGTTTTATGTGAAATGTTCGTTGAAATAAGTAGATTTTTCGTTTTTGTTTATTTATTAAGTTAATATAAAACCATATAGTCACATTTTAGAATACTATAGAATATAATTTTAGAATACAACTAGAAACACTGTCCTGGCCTGCTTCTAAGTTCAGTGGCCCCGACTTTGGGAACCACTGCCGTACGCAGCCAGCAGGCCCGATACATCTCAGGACCCACTCTCTGCTGACTGAGCACAGTGGAGTCCACCCCCCCCCCCCCCCCCCCCCCCCACAGCCTGGAGAGCAGGCGTTACATACAGTATGCCGGTGTTCAGAGGTGTAAAGTACTTGAGTAATTGTACTTCGTTACAATACTTTTAAGTACCGTTTTTTGGGGGATTTGTACTTTACTGGAGTACTATTAGGTTTGTATACTTTTACTCATTTCAGAAAGAAGAAAAAAAAACATATTTTTTTACTCCTTACATTTTAAATGCAGACCTACAAAGTACAGATCTCGCAGGTCCAACGATTTAAATTAGTATATATGTTTCTTTGGCTGAACTAATGTTAACGTTATTAACTTATTAATCCTGCGGCCGCGCTTTATTTAAAAACAGCCAATCAAATCCCCATCAATGGAAAATGAACCCGCCCATACCCATGCTGATTGGTGCTTGTGCAAGACTAGAAAGCGGGGATCTTTGATTAAACACCTGCTATCAGAAGAATAGACAGTACATTTAAAAGTAGAAACTTTTTAGACTTTTACTCAAGTGTGTTTTTAGCCAGATACTCTGACTTTTACTTGAGTAAGATTTTGAGACAGTACCCATACTTTCACTTAAGTATAATTTCTGGGTACTTTTTACACCCCTGCCTGTATTTTACTGGCACGTGCCGGAATACCGACGGAGCCGGAGCATGCAGAAACACCAGTGGTAAAAAGTAGAAATACCCAGATAAATTAGTACTCTGGTCAAAGTAAAAGTCCTCCATTCAAATTCTACTTAGGTAAAAGTAGAGAAGTATTTGCAATTGAATGTACTTAACCTCTTCCGCCTAAAATGCATACCTAAGTAAATGGAAGATTGCTCCACTTCTACAAGGTCCATTTGCATGTTCTATGGATCTCATGGAATGTATTCCCAGTGTCAGAAATATTGTGTCTATTACTAAGCGTGCTTAAATTGTGATGAAACAAAGGAGAATATGAATTATGATTTTTCTTTGCATCTTTTTTTTTAAAGATTAATTTTTTAGCGTTTATCGCTTTTTACTACTGGGCAGTCTAGTAGAGAGAGAGAGAGAGAGAGAGGAAGAACGGGAGACAGAGCGGGGGAAGACATTCGGAGGGTGACGCCGGGTCCGGGAATCAAACCCGGGTCGGTCGTGCCGCGACGCAGCGCGTTACATGGTTCGCCACTTGGGCGCCCCTTTCTTTGCATCTTTGACAGTGAATAACACCATGCTAAAAATGACAGGCATGAAAAACTGCCACTGACCTTGTTCAGTACCTTCTTGAGATCACGTGTACAATCTAAGGAAAAGAATAAAGGGAAGATGATTAAACAGAAGGTTTTATAGATACAGCACTGAATTCTGCCATCCGGACACATGCAATTTGAAATATTATTATAGAATATAGAATATGAGGCCTATAAATGACCTTATTATAGCCAACTCGCACATCTATGGATTGGGCCAAATCTCCTCTTTCAAATGGCAGAGTTCAATTTGGATTTAGTATCACCAGGCGTGCATCGAGTATGAAGAATGTATGTACAGTTCGATTCATAGTATGAATATGGCTCCGCCATTTTGGATCGGATTTCAACACAGATGGTTGCAAAATGTTCACAGAAGGTAGACACACTAACTGCGCTCCAATCTATGCCAATAACATTCAGTTTTGTGATAGAGTATCCCGAGAAATAATTAAGCATTACATCACGCGCAGGAGTGGTTTGTGAACAATAAACCATGCCTAGGGGTGGTTGTTAGACCCCCCTAGGCATGGTTTATTGTTCACAAATCACGACTGCAAGTGGTGTAAAGCTTTTATACAACTGCCAGATTCATCCAACCTTATTTCTATACAATAAACACACATTAATCGAAGATTTATTGAAAAAACCATCCGCCAGAAAAAGTAGTTCCCACAACTACGAAAAAGACAATTTGCCTCCATGTGGAAGCAGCTTGAAGTGCATCCAACCAAACTAACACATCCAACTGTGTATTATTGGAATGATTGAGAGAAGTTGCCTCATGTGGAAGCAGCTTGAAGTGCATCCAACCAACTAACACATCCAACTGTGTATTATTGGAATGATTGATTGAAATTTTTATTACCAGATGCAGAATGGGTACAATACAGTACGGCTCAATACACACAATTGTTAAGGGAATGCAGACCTACTTTCCATAGAACTTCATTCTTAGATGCTTCTATATAAAGTAGGTAAAACAAATTAAAACGTTTTCTTTGCCCTATAGGAAAAAAAACGTTTTCTTCGCCCTATTTTTTTATTTATTTCTTTTAGCCTAAACTTAACCAGTTGGAAACCAGGGGTACAGTAATAAAATTAGCAATCAACCAATCAATCAATTCAATAGACCATGCTCACTTAAAACAGCGCTGCTTCTCTCTCAGTCTGACTCCCCCGCTGTTGCAGACAGGAGTGTGTGTGTGTGTGTTTGTGGGTACGCCAACGTCGGACAGTGTGAGAGTGAACGCTGCAGTCAGTGGGAAGGAAGTAGACATTTAAATCAATCAATTAATCAATCAATCAATCCGCGATTTTTCTTTTGTTCTAGATTGACTCAAGACCCATCAATTACATCATCCAACATTGTTTAAAGGACTAACACATTCCCCTTGACAGAATCGCTTCATATTTAGTCGTTATGGCGCTATCAACATTCTGGCGCTATCAACATTCTCCCGGAGTGAGCCGGCGGAGTGATTATGTGATTCGGTTGTGGGCGGGTCCTGAGCCCAGGACCGTGGATTGTTGCCAATAAAGACGTGTAAATGGACTGTTTCAGCCAATCAGAATCGATAAATTTGCATGCCGTTGTATAAGAGTCAATAAAGAAAATTCATACACAAGTAATTTGCTTGCAGGAAGCTAGAATTCGCTGGGTACTGTCGTTTTTAGAAATGTCAACGCTCATTGAGAGCTCTGGATGCCCTGTGCTCATATGACTACAAATCAGCATCATCATTCGGCGACGGCCGCTAATTCAAAATGGCGGATTTCCGCGAAAATATTATCACATTTCAAAAACTAAAATCTCACTAATAACACTTTAACCTATTGGTAAACAAACGTATTGCTGAAAATATACACTATGACTGCTGTTGTGACATGGTTAGGATGTTTACTCTTGGATACATTTGGGGGGAAAAAACGCAACATTATGTCATACAGTCTAGACAGATTGATTTATGGCGTGATGTCATTTTGGGACCGGTACCGACCCCATCGGGCTTAAGAGAAGTATCTAAAGTAAAAAAGTATGCATTCTACATGACGTTTGTGTATTCCAATGCTTGGGAGCGTTCAAACCTCCCTCCACTGATGTCTAAAGGTCATATGCTGCTCTGATTAAAGGTGCTATAGACAACATTCAGCCGCTAGACGTCGCACTAGCGCAGTGGTTCCCAAAGTCGGGGTCGCGACCCAAAGGTGGGCCGTGAGCAGCCACGGGTGGGCCGCGAGATGATTTATAAAAAGAAAAAAAAAAGAAAAAAATTGTCAGGCCACTGAACTTAGAAGCAGGCCAGGACAGTGTTTCTAGTTGTATTCTAAAATTCTATTCTAAAATGTGACTATATGGTTTTATATTAACTTAATAAATAAACAAAAACGAAAAATCTACTTATTTCAACGAACATTTCAAACTAAATAACAGATTATGCACATAAAACGCTGAAAACAACCGAAGCAACAATAGTATTTTAATGAGGCTATTATTATTATCATTATTATTTTGCAACAAGTTAGCCCTCTCATAAATAGCACATATAAATGAATAACTAACTTGAACTAACTTAATAGGATTGAAGTGATATTTGGCTTAAAAAATCGGTCGCCTGGCAAAAAAAAAAAAAAAAAAAGCCTGACGATGTGCATTGGGTCGCGGACGCCTTATTTTCTGGGTCCCGGCCTGAAAAGTTTGGGAACCCCTGCTATAGACAACATTCAGCCGCTAGACGTCGCACTAGCGCACCGGCGTGTTGTTTATCCAAACAGCATTATTCATTTTGGACCTGCACATTTATTTTTTTATTATTAATTAAATAATCATTTTCAATCATCAATCATTTTATTTTGGGGGGGGGGGGGGAGCAATACCTTTATTCCACACCTTTCTAAAAGCTCTGTGGATGTGTACTTTTTTATGATTAGTCTACGTAAGAAAGTTATCTATAGCACCTTTAACTCTAATTTTCTGCCAGGAAATGCGTAGTTGTGATTGATCAATCTAGTGTGATCTGTGCACGGAAACCTATTTATCCAGTGATGAAGGCATACTGTTACATGTGCCACACAAACACACAGACAGACAGACAGACAGACAGACAGACAGACACACAAACAGACAGACAGACAGACAGACAGACAGACAGACACACAAACAGACAGACAGACTGAGAGACAGACAGACAGACAGACAGACAGACAGACAGACAGACAGACAGACAGACAGACAGACAGACAGACAGACAGACAGACAGACATAGAGAGACAGACAGACAGACAGCCAGACAGACAGACAGACAGACAGACAGACAGCCAGACAGACAGACAGACAGACAGACAGACAGACAGACAGACAGACAGACAGACAGACAGACAGACAGACAGACAGACAGACATAGAGAGACAGACAGACAGACAGACAGACAGACAGACAGACAGACAGACAGACAGACAGACAGACAGACAGACAGACAGACAGACAGACAGACAGACAGACAGACAGACAGACAGACAGACATAGAGAGAGAGAGCCTGTGTTCCTGTCCTGTGCTTACTGTCCTGTGTTTCAGTTTCAGTTTAAACTCTATTTGAACAGGGACAGCACACATTAATGAACATAAAGTAAATGTGTGAAACAGTGTTATTAGCCAAACCAAATGTTCAACTGTTGTCTCGTCCTGAAGCCGCAGGAGGGCCAGCTGGTGGTGTGTCAGTTCCAGTTCCTCCGCTGGTCGGCGTACCGTGATGTCCCCGACTCCAAGAAGGCCTTCCTCAGCCTGCTGGCCCACGTGCACAAGTGGCAGAGGGAGTGTGGGGAGGGACGCACCGTGGTGCACTGCCTGTGAGTATCCAGCCGTCCGCCCCCCCGCTGTACTTTAACATTTTCAAACCGTTAACCTCGAAAAGGCAACTGAACTAAAAACAATTATATATATATTATAATTGTTTTACTTTTATTTATTCATCAACCTATTTTTTATTTGATATAATGATAATAACTTGATTTGTATAGCACCTTTCATATAGGGTATCGCGGTTCAAAGTGCTTTACATCAGTAAGAAATAAGACATAGGGCGCACCGCATACAGCACTACGGTGCAACGCGGCCCACCCGGGTTCGACTCCCGGACCCGGTGATCTTTGCCGAATGTCTTCCCCGGTCTATCTCCCATTCCTCCTCTCTCTCTCTCTCTCTCTCTACCGGACTGCCCGGTAGCAAAAATCAATAAAAACCTACAAAAACGTAACTTGTCCAAAAGGACAAGTAACATTTAAGACATACAATCTGGAGTAAAACAAGCAGCGAGAGCAAAGCATAAAGTGGGATAAAATAATGCAGATATAATTATCAAATCATATCAGAACCTCACGTTCCAATAGGCTTCTTGGATTTCTGTAATCTGTTACAAAACATGATAAATGTTATAGTATGCACCCAGCGGATAGTGGGGCGTAAAAAATAAGTACAATAATTAAAATAAGATGTGGGGACAGATAGGTATGGATATTGGATGTATACTATGGATGGATGGATAGGTTTACTAGTCCAGGATCAGTAACATCTATACTGGTACTCACTCTTTTGTTTATGTATGTACTTATGTTTCTGTTTTTGTATGGGTGAAAAAATGTAAGAGCGGGTATAGGCCCCCCCCCCCCCCCCCAATAGACCCAATTCTCAGTCCACCTTTTCTGATCATACCCCCTAATTTGAAGTGTTGAGAATAGCGCCACCATGAGGCCAGATGACTCAGAACTTCACAGGCCTGTCTATAGTAAATATGGCAAATATATTTGTCAGGTTTGGTGGAAATTGGATACGGAGAGTATTGAGAGAATGTTGAATGTTTGGCCTGATGGTGGCGCTAGAGGAAAGGCCATGGGGTCACCAAAATCAATAGGGTTCATCCTCTAGGGGGTCATAAATGTGCACCACAAATGTCCAGCAGTGGCGTTCGGGGGGTAAATCCATAATATCCTCGACACTGTCGTTCAGGGATAACATTTACAGACAATGAGACAAGGAAGCAGTCACTTTACACTCCCTCTCACCTCCACCAGAGGCAGCAGTCACTTTACACTCCCTCTCACCTCCACCAGAGGAAGCAGTCACTTTACACTCCCTCTCACCTCCACCAGAGGCAGCAGTCACTTTACACTCCCTCTCACCTCCACCAGAGGCAGCAGTCACTTTACACTCCCTCTCACCTCCACCAGAGGCAGCAGTCACTTTACACTCCCTCTCACCTCCACCAGAGGCAGCAGTCACTTTACACTCCCTCTCACCTCCACCAGAGGCAGCAGTCACTTTACACTCTCTCTCACCTCCACCAGAGGCAGCAGTCACTTTACACTCCCTCTCATCTCCACCAGAGGCAGCAGTCACTTTACACTCCCTCTCACCTCCACCAGAGGCAGCAGTCACTTTACACTCCCTCTCATCTCCACCAGAGGCAGCAGTCACTTTACACTCCCTCTCATCTCCACCAGAGGCAGCAGTCACTTTACACTCCCTCTCACCTCCACCAGAGGCAGCAGTCACTTTACACTCCCTCTCACCTCCACCAGAGGCAGCAGTCACTTTACACTCCCTCTCACCTCCACCAGAGGCAGCAGTCACTTTACACTCCCTCTCACCTCCACCAGAGGCAGCAGTCACTTTACACTCCCTCTCACCTCCACCAGAGGCAGCAGTCACTTTACACTCCCTCTCACCTCCACCAGAGGCAGCAGTCACTTTACACTCCCGCTCACCTCCACCAGAGGCAGCAGTCACTTTACACTCCCTCTCACCTCCACCAGAGGCAGCAGTCACTTTACACTCCCGCTCACCTCCACCAGAGGAAGCAGTCACTTTACACTCCCTCTCGCGTGTATCCTTTCGGCAACTGGCTTGTCCTTCCGCGTTCCCGTTTGGCGCTCTGATTGCGCCCAATAGCGTGTTTGCCCATTTCCGCGTCGAACAGCCTGCAAACTACCTGGCGTTCTATCGCCATGCTCTAAGACAGCGGTTCTCAACAGGGGTGCCGCGGAGAGCTGCCAGGGGTGCCGCGAGATGCCTGGGAATGTTTCTTTAAAAATATAGAATGACAACTATTTAACTAAACAAATAGTCTATCTAGTGCTTCATGTGTATACAATAATTGCCTAATCTAATAACATGAACTAAAAAAGAAATCGATCAAAATGTCTTGCTCTTGACTTATAATAATAACTTCACCAACTTAACGTCCGCGGGAGGCGTCATTACTTTTACCATTTCCAGAGCAGTCGCATTCGTGTGACATCACGGGTCCTATGTCCGTTATCAAGGAAATGCCAAGCGGCTATCGGCAATCGTCGTCATTGAAAATTGATAATAATCACTAAATGCATTCAGTGCTGGATCTAATCGAATGGATTTATCGAGACACATTATGGAAAGTTTGCGACCGGACCACACAGCTTCTGAAAAGTGCTAATTACACGCTTCCAACGGCGATGGTCTACTCACCAAGTGCAGAACACGTGAGTGTATCAGCCGCTGTGTTATGATTATTATGATACAAAATGTGAATGAATGAATGAATATATCATCTGATGCCACCTGGAGAGCTCGTTTCGGTGAAGTGCCCCTGGAAACATTTTGGTCAGAGTGTGGTGCTGAGTACCAAGTAACTCACGAATGGGGGACCCTGATGTAAACAAGACAAACGTCTTTCTCTGGTCTGCATCCCCTTAACAATTGTGTGTATTGAGCCGTACTGTATTGTACCCATTCTGCAATCTGTTAAATGAAGTTTTCATTCATTCATTCATTCATTCATGCAGCACTTAAGGTGTTGATACCATTCAGCACCACATATTTGTGTGAAGCTGGCTTTTCATCCATGACAGCTCTGAAAACAAAATATAGGGCCAAGTTGAGCCTTGAGGATGACATGCGTGTTGCCTTGTCGTCGATCTCCCCATGTATTGACCGTATCATTAGCCAGCAGCAGCAGCAGACCTCGCACTGAGCTAGAAATGTCCACAAGTGCTTATTTTCTCTATTTATTTATATTTTTTGAGAAATGGTAACTTGGTGATCCTTTGATTTTTGAGAAATGGTCACACTAGTTATTTTTTTTTGGGAAAACAGTGCAGCTGCAACAGATAGCACGTTAGTGATCCTTTTCTGTATTTAAAAAAAAAATTCACACTATTGCTATATTTATTTATACATTTAGACCTGAAACGCCTGCTAATAATGCATTATATAGCCTGCATATACACACAAATGTGTTTCCCGGTTTCAATGGGTTAAATAAACGTTATTTTGAAAGCAAGCACTTTTGTCATCACCCCCCCCGACCACGCCACCATCCCAGAGCACATCGCTCAGCGCTGGCTGTCACAGAGCTTTACCCACGACAACCGGGAAAGAGATTATGGAGGTGGAATCAATTATGGCTTAATATACAGAACGCGTCGGCTCTCGCGAACAGTAAATCCCAGAGTGCCAAAGGCATTGACGACGATTGATTACCTTAATATTGCCCCGGTATTGGCTGCTGGAGCTCTCCGTGCCCCCCCCCCCCCCCCCCCCCTGGGGGCTGGGCCCCCCCCCCAGGAGGGAGGATGTCGCTTGTTTATCCAGTTGTTTATTGGTATTGCCTTTCGCTTATGATAACCAGTACAGTGCATCTGGGGAAATGCCTCACACAACAACACAGAGCCTGTTTCTCTATACTCTCCTGCTCGCAGCGTTCCCTCCACGTGACCATTACTGTATCAAGATGTGCACGTGTGTAGGGACTGTATCGAGTGTCTGTCTGTTTTTTTCCTCTTTTTTTTGTACACAAGTGGGAAGTCTCGGGCTGTGACATTATCGTATTACACGCGCTCAGCGGAGCTTAAAATATCCATCATTCCTGCTAGTCGTTCCTAACCACGTGCACTATGGGGACGGGGTAATTTACAGAAAAGCCTGGCTATCCTCATCGCTTTATCCATTTTTGAAAAATGTGAAATCAATGAAGCCATAACAAAAGCGTACACACTCCACCGTACGTATACGGTATTAATTGATTTCAGATAGCTTTCAGTTATCCAGACCTTAACAAACCTCACCGGCCCGCATGTATTTCTGGATAATGAAACTGGACTTTGAAGAAGTCTTTATTTGTGGCACACATTTGCTACATCCTCATGCAGCGAACATACACATGCGAGATGGGTGACACATGCGAGACACATACACATGATCGCTGTTGAAATGTCCTCTCTGCACTTGACCCATCCCGTCGTCCTTCCCCCCCGCAAGGGTAGCCGGGCGCTGTGGCGTGGGGGGGGGGCGTGCCCCCGGGGACCCCGTCCAAGTGCTTCTGTCCGTCTTCGTCAGAGACGCCACAGCGCTAGGGATCTGTTCTGTGTGTTTTTCCATTGGGTTTATCTCTTTTTTTGCCTCGCGAGCACCGGGGGAAGAACATGCTAACTCCACACAGAAAGGCCCGGGAGATACCCCACCTGGGTACCTGGCAACCCGGCAACCTGGTCCCCAAGCGGGAATCGAACCCAGGACCTTCTTGCTGTGAGGCGACAGTGTTAATAATAATAATAATAATAATAGATTTAATTTATATAGCACACTTTAAAAACTCGGTGAGCTCTCAAGGTGCATCACAGCAGAAGGAAAACAAAATAAAAAAAATTTAATAAAAAGGTTTAAAACAAGAAAACTTTCAAATGAATACACATTAAAAGATAAGAATAAAAAGGTTTAAAACATAAAAGCAATTAAAATGAATAAAATAAAATAAACAAAACATAGGAGTAGATTAAAAAACAGGCCCTATTTGAAGGCAGAGCAAAACAAATGGGTTTAAAGGCTGCTGGCCTTGAAGGCAGCGAGGGAGACTGAGGCCTTGATGGACCTCGGTAGCTGGTTCCACAGACGCGGCCCCAGTCTTGAAAAAGCACGGTGCCCCATGGTCGACAGCCCAGTGCGTGGGATGGAGAGGAGGTTTCAACCACTACACCACCACAGTGCCACAGTGGAAGTTTAACGTCCCTGTTTCCTTCAGGAATGGCGGTGGGCGTTGTGGGACCTTCTGTGCCTGCACCATCCTGCTGGAGATGATCCAGTACCAGAACATGGTGGACATCTTCTACGCCGTCAAGACGCTACGCAACTCCAAGCCCAACATGGTGGAGTCGCTGGTAAGACGGGTCGGGAGAATCTCTTCGGCTATGTTCACACTGCAAGCCGTAGCAGCGCTCAATTCTTGTTTTAGATCAGATTTATTTTAGTTTGGCTGTTCACATTATTATTATTATTATTATTATTATTATTATTATTATTATTATTATTATTATTATTATTATTATTATTATTATTATTATTATTATTATTATTATTATTATTATTATTATTATTATTATTATTATTATTATTATTATTATTGTTGTTTTTTATTGTGGCCCAATATCAGATTCCAGTGTGCTCCTGAACTGACCTGCATGTGCAAAATGAAAAAATAAAGAAGAAATTCTGAATCGAGAGTTGATGTGAAAGTTGTATGACTGTTCAGACCGAGGTCGCATTGCAAGAAATCAGACCTGTATCTGATTTAGGACCTGTATGAAAGTGGGCCAAATCAGCATTGAAAATATCAGATTCCATGTGATTTGTGCTGTTCACACCGTCATGAAAAACACAGATCTGAGTCACATATGAGCGAAAAAAAATAGATCAGATTTTGCCTGCAGTGCGAAGGTAGCCTTTGATCACAATCACAAGAGTTGATCCTTGTCGTTTGTCGTAAATACGCAGTTTTCATCAGAGAATCTCACGGATATTCATATGATCACTATGATTTATCTTTGTAATGTATGTATATAATATTTATTTTCTTTTTGCCTCCTCAGGACCAGTACCGGTTTTGCTACGACCTGGTCCTGGAGTACCTGGAATGCTTCGAGGGGAGATAGCAAAATGTTGACTGTGGCTGAAGCGTCTGGTAGGGGTCAACGGTTCCCTTCGACGACGACCTCTGCCGATCCCTCAACGCCTCCTCGTACGTCTGGATCTGTGGACTCGGATTTTGGGGGGAAAAACAAGAGAGAAAAAAAGAAGAAGAAAAAAATAAGGAAAAAAGAAAAATAAAGTTGGCAAGATTCAACCTTTAATGTACAGCTGTGGTTTCCTCCTTGCTGTTGGTGATGTTTATCTCTTTTTTGATATTTTTTGTGCTTTATCACCGGTCCTCTTTGCCCCCGGACCGAGGCTCTTTTTGTGCTCAAAGTGTTTCCGTGGCAACGGAGGAGTATTATGGGATTACCGCGGACCATGGGGGTTCGTTCGTTTCGAACGAGGAGGAGGAGGAGGAGGAGGAGGAGGAGGAGGAGGAGGAGGAGGGGGGCCCGGACCTGCAGCGGCGACGCTAAACTAAAAAGAAAATTAAACATTTTTCCTTCTCTTTTCAAAAGAGCCACAACAAGCAGTTCACTGTGTGTTTTCAGGCACGTCATCTCTACCATAAACTGCCTTATTCTGTCCCCCTGATGCTAGTAGGGACCGATTCAACGCGACACAAGCACCCCCCCCCCCCCCCCCCCCTCTCATACCAAAACGCCAACCGGTATCAGTGACATTTACACACATTGTTAGCATAGACCCCGTTCCAGTCGGCATCGATATCCATGAAGAACATGTACAGTAGTGCGACGTGATGTATTTACATTTTTTTGCCATAATGTATGTGACAGGCTTCCGTGAGTGCTGTGGCGTGGAGGTTTAACGGAAGGAAGGCCCGGCACCGGTGGGAGACGCCCGTGCCGTTAACCCTCCTCCCCACCTGGCGGACTTGACCTTGAGTCCTGTCCTTCACTTTGTTCATGTTGATAATGTGCATCATATCCACATAATATGTGCAGCGTCGGATGGTGTTTCTCGTTTCCAAAGTTAAACGTTTGTATTTTATACTCGCTTGGGGGAAGCTATCGGAAGCTGTGGAGACTCGAGTATCGCCGAGTTAGGGGAGTAGTGTCCTCAAGTCAGTGGCGGCGTTTGCTCGCTTTTGGTTTTTACTGTGTCTGGAAAGCTGTGGTGGGTTTTGCAGGTTTGAAAAGTACACCTTTTTTTAAAGGTGCTTTCTAATACACGTAACACTCCTCCCGTCTGGTCAAAAGCGCCGCCTCTCCACGTGGCTCTAGGTTGTGTGGAAGGAGGACGCTAAGGCAGTTGGATTTTCTAATAAGCCTTTCGTTTTTCCAACGAAGGCTCGGGGGCCAAAGTAGACATGAATGTTAAATGTTGTTCCTTGGGACCAGCGTTTTAAAGAAAGGGGGCATTAGTAGCGTGCAGAGTGGTACTCTGTGGTCTCTTTGGTCAGTGCTTTTATCCAGAGATACTGTATAATTGAGGAGGGATAGATAACGTTATTTTTAAGTGAGCGTGAAGGATTGGTTATTTGTGTCTATGTATTTAGGGAAACAATCTTAAGGTTTTGCCCGACAGCCCCTACTGTTCAGTATTACAGCGACTAGGCTGAAATACATAAGACTAAGACACGCGTATTTTCTACATTCTGGCCAATAGCTGGAGGCCGGTGAGGTGGAGAGCCAAATCAAAGGCCAAATCTATGAAAAACATGCATGTCGGTATGTGTAATACACCATAATGATCTGTCAGCTTTGAAATTAACTTAGAAGAGGTCTTATACACTCTTAAGATATATATATATATATGTTGAAATAACACAAGGTGTTGTCGGTAACTAAACACATGTGGGTGTTGAAAAACAACACGACGTGCGTTAATCAACCATTTGAACCCAGGTGGTGTCGTTCTTTAACACATCTGTATAGGACGGCACATCTAGTCTCATCTCAACTCGTTAAAAGAGTTGAGAAAGTACTTTTTTAATCCATTTTGTCTCAGAGCAGCCAAGGTAACGTCTATCCCCGTCCCCCCGCGGGCACAGTCAAAAAATATATAGGATACAAGCTGGCATATCTCACGACACTCCGCAGATGTTCTGGGATGTCATCAAGTCATAATGGTGTCAATGGAAACAGATGTTCTGAGCCCCAACCCCCCCCCCCCCCAACGCCACCCAAGAAACCTCCCAGAGCGACAGACCTGGAAACACCACCAACACAGAAATGGCAGCTAGAATCCAGTAGTGTACTTATATATCCCGGGTAGGGTTGGGCACTGAGAACCGGTTCCAATAGGAACCGGTTCCCAACTTCCGGTTCCGGAACCGTTAAGAAGATGGTTGCATTTTTTTTTTTTTTTTTTTTGTTAATTAATACCCTAGTTACAGTACAGCAACCAAATTAAACTGTATCAAGTCAACTGACAATGTGAATAGTATGAACAAAATAAAGGATTTTTCAAATAAATTTTTTCTCCTGCGAAATAAGCTGTGACCTGTTTCGACCTGCACCTCAAAGAATCGGAACCGAGAACCGTTTAGAACAGGAATAAAAAATGGACAATCGGAATCGGAATCGTTCAAATCCAAACGATGCCCAACCCTAATCCCGGGGGTCTCGCACTTTGACGGATAGTGCAGCTTGTTTTCGAACTCGGTTAGGAGACGGCGTAGCTAATGGTAAAAGTGGGTGGTCCTCTTATTATTACTGGACCGCAACAGGAAGTGCCTGGACACTCGTTGGAGAAGGTGGAGGGAATGTGTATATATAGATGTATATTTCTGTTATGTGAATACTATGTGAATAATAATACTATATGTTTGCCCAGAGTAAAGACGTGCAGTGAGTAACCACAAAGTAACCATGAAGCTGAATGTTCTGTAAAATGGCCATTTTGTGAGTTTATGCCAGAACTGTAACCTAAGTGTGGATGTCTCCCCTATAATCCATCCCAGAAGCCCCTCCTCCGTGA